>NC_034179.2:48850148-49165502 GCF_002021735.2 Oncorhynchus kisutch
AGCAAGCTGATATTGTTATCCCTCATCTCAACATCCTCCCGTTCTACCAATCTGCCTCATATTTAATGTCAAAGTGGCCCAGGCTATATAAAAAAGTGCTAGATTGGAGAGGGAATGGTAGTCTGCTGTACTTTAGTGACAAACATTGATAGCCAGTTTGCGCTGTTCTGTGAAGGGAGTAGTACACAGCTTTGTATAAGCTTTTCAGTTTCTTGGCAATTTCTCGCATGGAATAGCCTTCATTTCTCAGAACAAGAATAGACTGACGAGTTTCAGAAGAAAGTACTTTGTTTCTGGACATTTTGAGCCTGTAATCGAACCCACAAATGCTGATGCTCCAGATACTCAATTAGTCTAAAGAAGGCCAGTTTTATTGCTTCTTTAATCAGGACAACAGTTTCGGCTGTGCTAACATAATTGAAAAAGGGTTTTCTAATGATCAATTAGCCTTTTAAAATGATAAACTTGGATTAGCTAACACAACGTGCCATTGGAACACAGGAGTGATGGTTGCTGATAATTGACCTCTGTACGCCTATGTAGATATTCAATTAAAAAATCTGCTGTTTCTAGCTACAAAAGTCATTTACAACATTAACAATGTCTACACTGTATTTCTGATCAATTTGATGTTATTTTAACGGACAAAATTTTTTGCTTTTCTTTCAAAAACAAGGAGATTTCTAAGTGACCCCAAACTTTTGAACGGAAGTATAATATTTATATATATATTTGATGAACATTTTCATTTGACCTTATGGCTATTAGCTCATACAAACGCAATGAATAACATATTCACTCCATGGAACAATAGATGGTCCCTCCTAAAATATCTCAAGGAAGTGTCTGTCATATATCTGAGAGATATAAAAATATCAGGAAATATATATTTTGTACATGTATTTAACCCCTTATTTTGTCACTAAACAGTCGCCATATACACTTACATACATTTTTTCAACTGGTCCTGGGGGACCTTCAGACGAGTCTTGTGAGGCCTGTTGGCATCCTAAAGCAAAACAACTGACAACCGTGTTCGTGAGAGTCTCACCTTTCCACAGAGGGGTCATACTTGGATGCTACAGACGATTTTGTGAGAAGACTGATATTGATATGTCTCATGGTCTGACAAACACAGCTCAAGCTCTGTTACCTTTCACCGCAGATGCAAAAGTGGGACATCGTCAGATGCGGTGGATTGAGATGCATCCAATGCAAAAAAATGTCTCTAGTTTAAACTGACTGATTTTTATGGGGATTTTTGTATTATGCTAATTGGATTTCCTCACGGACATCGACTCTAGGGGGTTTGACATGCATCAGGTAATTCATCCACGTGAAATAGTTGGACAGAAACCTAGTTAGTGACATTCCCCTCTATTAATTTGCTTGAAATATTTATCTAACACAAAAGGATGACGATTCTCTGTGGTGGACCATTTTCGTTTGAGCAATATTTTTTCTCTCCAAACGGATAGAAATCGGCCATTTTTCTGAATTTTCTGCTGTCACGGTGGATTCAGAACACTAGACGGTGGAGAGAAAATTCCAGCTCATCCTATCTAAATTTGAACACTCCCCCCTCTCTCTTCTTCTTCTTCTTCTTTTTTCTTGAGCTGTGTTGGTTCGGGGGAATAGTGTTGTGGGCCACTGGGCCATGTCTGTCTGGTGTTTCGGAGCATGGGCAGGATGCTAGGGAGGTATCCATCATTACCTAATGATAGTCAGCAGGGGCATGTCGGTTTCAGCCCACCACCTGGCCAGGCGCTATGTGAGAAATGGATTTGTAACACTCCCATGAAGGGTCGGTCCCTGGATGGGTGACAAGATGCTGATCGAAGTTGTGTTGGCTGGCCAGTAGGAGGCACTCTTTCCTCTGGTCTAAAGTAAAATATCCCAATGCCCCAAAGTAAAATATTCGCTATGCCGGGCTGAGCTTTTTTGAGAAGAAAGCACAGGGCGTAGCTTTGGTGGCGTACTCGAGCGCTGAGAGAGCACGGCTCCTATCCCAGCCTTGGATGCATCCACCTCCATCCGGATGAGCCAGCACTGGAGCTGAGGTAAACAGATCTTTCAGCTGACCAAAATCCCTGTCTGCGTCAACTGACCAACGAAACCGCACCGGTCCCCCCTTCAGCAGTGAGGTACTTGGAGCTGCTACCTGACCAAAACCCTGGATAAACCTCCGGTAGTAGTTGGCAAACCCTAGAAACCGCTGCACTTCTTTTACCGTGGTGGGAGTCTGCCATTTACGCACGGCTGAAATGCGGTCACTCTCCATCTCCACCCCTGAAGTGGAAATAAGGTACCCTAGGAAGTAGGCGGACTGTTGGAAGAACAGACATTTCTCATTCTTGATGTACAGGTCATGCTACAACAGTCGACCGAGCACCCTGCGCACCAGTGACACGTGCTCGGCGCGTGCAGCGGAGTATATCAGGATGTCATCAATATATACCACTACACCCTGCCCGTGCAGGTTCCAGAAAATCTCTTCTACAAAGGCCTGGAAGACTGATGAAGCATTCATCAACCCGTATGGCATGACGAGGTACTCATAGTGCCCTGAGGTGGTACTGAAAGCCGTCTTCCACTCGTCTCCCTCCTGGATACGCACCAGGTTGTATGTATCCAATTTGGTGAAGAAGCGTGCCCCGTGCATTGACTCAATCATACTGGCAATTAGAGATAGCGGGTAACTGTACCTAACAGTGATCTGGTTGATAACTCGATAGTCAATACACGGGAGCAGACCTCCATTCTTCTTCACAAATTCGAGGAGGCAGGTGAAGTGGAGGGCCGAATTTACCCCTGCCCCAGGGATTCGGAGACATATGTTTCCATAGCCGCCGTCTTCTCCTGTGACAGGGAATACACTTGACTCCTGGGAATTGCTACGTCTACCAGGAGATTTATTGCACAATCCCCCCGTCGATGGGGTGGTAATTGAGTTGCCCTCTTCTTACAGAAGGCGAGAGCCAAATCGGCATATTCAGAGGGGATGTGCACGGTGGTCGCACCAACTGAAACCCCTAAACACCTCCCAGAGTACTTTCGTGACCACCCCGTGAGAGCCCTCTGTTGCCACGAAATAGTGGGGTCATGACAGGCCTACCAGGGTAGGCCCAGCACCATGGGAAACGCAGGAGAATCAATAAGGAAGAGACTGATTCTCTCCTTGTGACCCTCCTGTGTCACCATGCCCAGTGGAGGGGTGGCTTCCCTAATTAGCCCTGACCCTAATTGTCGACTATCTAGGGCATGAACTGGAAAGGGCATATCAACTGGAACAATAGGGATCCCTAAACTATGGGCAAATGATCTGTCCAAAAAGTTCCCAGCTGCGCCTGAATCTACGAACGCCTTATGCTGGGAATGCGGCGAAAACTAATGTACAAAAACGTGTGCAACAGAGGGCTCTGGGTGAGCCTGGTGCCGACTCACCTGAGGTGACACGAGAGTGCCCTGCCTGCTGCATCAACTCCCAGCACCGACCAGCAGTGTGCCCTCTGTGGCCACAGATGGTGCATGGACCGGCCCCTCCTCCAGTCACCCTAATTGCAGCACCTCCCAGCTCCATGGGCGTAGGAGCGGTGGTGCTGGGGGATGGAATCGACAGTCCCCGATCTGGACATCCACGGGTAGCCAGCAGGTTATCCAACCGGATGGACAGGTCCACCAGCTGGTCAAAGGTGAGAGTGGTATCCCTGCAGGCCAACTCCCGACGGACGTCCTCGCGTAAACTACAACGGTAGTGATCGATCGGGGCCCTGTCCTTCCATCCCGCGTCGGTGACCAGGGTCCGAAAGTCCAAGGCGAACTCAGGTGCGCTCCTCGTCCCCTGCCTAAGGTGGACGAGACGTTCACTCTCAGGCGGGTGGTCGAAAACTGCCCTGAATCGGTGGGTGAAATCCTCGAATTGGTCCAACTCCTTCCTCCCATACGGCGTTGGCCCAATCCAGGGCTTTCCCTGAAAGACAGGAGATGAGGGCGGACACGCTCTCACGGCCCGAAGGAGCCGTTTGGATGGTTGCCAGGTAGAGCTCCAGCTGGAGTAGGAACCCCTGACATCCCGCAGCCGTCCATACTCCCTCGGAAGAGCGACCCGAATTCCACTGGGACTGGGTGAAGGAGGGGTGAGTAGGGGTGCCCTTGGTGGTGCTGGTGGAAGCGCTGGAGGAACTCCTCTTCTCTCCCAACTATCCATATTCTGTAGGACGCGATCCATAGCAGTTCTGAGATGTTGTAGCATGGCCGCATGCTGCTGGACGCGCTCCTCGACCCCTAATAAGGGGGTGTCTGCTCCTGCTTACTCCATATGGTTTGGTGCGTGATTCTGTCAAGATGGTGGGTGTAGCTAGTGTATAAAGTCAGGCGCAGGAGAGCAGAGATGAGTGAAACAATGCACTTTACTTGACAGCACAACGTAAACAATTTACAAAGTTCAAAAAGAACCTCTCGGTACAAACCAGTCGGAACATACCGACCTGAACAAATAACAATCGTGTACAAAAACATGGGGGAAACAGAGGGTTACATGAACATCTAATTGGGGAATGAAACCAGGTGTCTAGAAAGCAAAGACAAAACAAATGGAAAATGACAGGTGGATCACCGATGGCTAGAAGACCATTGACGTCGACCGACAAACGCCGCCCGAACAAGGAGAGGCGTGACAGTTATAAGTGAAATAATCTGTCTGTAAACAATTGTTTGAAAAATGACTTGTGTCATGCACAAAATAGATGTCCTAACCAACTTGCCAAACCATAATTTGTGAACAAGAAATGTGTGGAGTGGTTGAAAAACAAGTTTTAATTACTCCAACCTCAGCGTATGTAAACTTCCAACTTCAACTGTATATGCACATTTACCTGTACCAGAAATTTGACCTGGTGAAATGGTGCTTCCAGCAATAAACAGAAAATCTACTCTATGTAAGTGTTGCAATTAGTAGATTATTAAATATGCTGTAAATATGTCATAGACCTAGCTATGACTGATAGCTAATGGTAGCTAGCTAACACCCATTGATAATTCATACAGGCATTAGCTAGATATTATATTACCTCGACTTGATCTGACATCTCTGATAGCTCTTTGGATTCTTCTCTTGTGGAAGGAAGACAAATTTACTCAATGATCTGCTAATACATTAAATGAAAACTGTAAGGGCCATCGCCGGAGATGAGAAGCAGGTACGGGGAGGCAACATTTAATAAGGAACAGACATGAAACAAGACAGGCACAGTGTCGGCACACGGGCAACACAACGACACTCGACAATCAATGCAGCAGCGGGGAACAAAGATGGGGAACTGACAAATATAGGGGAGGTAATAAACAGATGATTGAGTCCAGGTGACTCCAATAATACACTGATGTGCATGGCGGGTAAAGGCAGGTGTGCGTACTGATGGTGGCAGGACTGTGAAATGCTGGGGAGCCTGGCGCCTTCGAGCACTAAGGAGGCGGAGCGGGAGAAGGCGTGACAGTACCCCCCAGTACCCCCCCCCCCCCCCCCCCCCCCCAGCATGCCACCCGACAACCCACCTGGGCAATCCTGACGGGCCGGCCGAGGCACAGGCACTGGACAAAGCAGCTGGGTGTAAAATCCAGACGAACTGGCAGGGGCATGGGAGCCTGGCTAACTGGCTGAGGCGTTGGAGCCTGACTACCCGGTTGAGGCGTGACAGCCTGATGAGTACACTGGCACATGGGAGCCTGATGAGCCGTCTGAAGAGTTAGATGCCTGGCGAGCCCGGCTGAGGCCTAACTTGGGATGGGTGCCTGCTGAGCCAACCCGGGACAAGAAAACCTCTCGAGCCAGCTAGGGCGTGAAACCTGACGAGCTGGCTTAGGCACCCCTGGTTCCATTGGTGGAGGACCCCAGACCCGACATCACCACCGACCGGAACTCCAGCCCTCCCCGATGCCTTGCTAGATGGTTGCTGCATTCTGTAAGGACCGGTGGCGGAGCAGGTACGGGGAGTCAGCATTTAATATGGAACAGACATGAAACATGACATGCACAATGTCGGCACACGGGCAACACAAAGGCATTCGGCAATCAATGCAGCAGCTGCGAACAGAGATGGGGAACTGACAAATATAGGGGAGGTAATAAACAGGTGATTGAGCCCAGGTGAGTCCAACAATATGCTGATGCACGTGACAGGGAAAGCAGATGTGCGTACTGATGCTGGCAGGAGTGCGTAATACTGTGGAACCTTGCGCCTTTGAGCACCAGGTAGGAGGAGCGGGTGCAGGCGTGACGGAAAACAAGCATTTTTGATTGCAAGACTAAAAGGCACTACGGTAGAGTGACAGTGGAGTTGTAAACATCACTCAGCTTTGCATTCTCTCAACCAGCTTTACCTGGAATACTTTTCCAACAGGAGTTCCCATATATGCTGAGCACTTGTTGGCTGCTTTTCCTTCCCTCTGCCGTCCAACTAATCCCAAACCATCTTAATTGGGTTGAGGTTGGGTGATTGTGGAGGCCAGGTCATCTGATGCAGCACTCCATCACTCTCTGTCACGAACCCCGCTTCCTGAGTCTGTGTTTGCCTGTGTTTCTGTCCTGGAGTGTGTTTCCGGTGTCCTGGAACGCACCCTGTCTGGTTGCCGGGCAGATTAGCTTGTTGGGAGATCGATGTTCACCCGCACCTGTATCCCATCAGTAATCTGCACACCTGTCCTGATCATCACCTCTCCCCTTCAAAAGCTCTGACCTGACATCCATTCCCTGCCGGATCGTTAGCCATGAACAGTATGTTGTGCCATAGTATCAGCCTCAAGTTGGATAGAATTTGTTTTGTTGTTTTGTACGTCTTGCTTGCCTTCAACTTACCTCCGTTTGTTCTGTCTTCAGTTACTCACCCGGATCATTTACCCCATTCCCGCCTGGTCATCGGAGGATTCCGCTTCCCCATTGGATCCACCTATTTACTCCCATCAACTCACCACCGCTGCCCGCTACGCCACCTGGATGTATCTACCCACTCACATTCACTTGTAAATAAATACTCACCTTCTTCCTACTCTCCTTGTCCTGGTCTGCTTCTGGGTTCGATTTTGAAGAAACGTGACACTCTCCTTCTTGGTCAAACAGTCCTTACACAGCCTGGATGTGTGTAAGGGCTAAGCACAAACCAGATTAGATGATGTATCGCTGCAGAATGATGTGGTAACCATGCTGGTTAAGTGTGCCTTGAATTCTAAATAAATCACAGACAGTGTCACCAGCAAAGCACCCCCACACCATCACACCTCCTTCTCCATGCATCACGGTGGGACCCCACACAAGTGGAGATCATCCGTTCACCTACTCTGCGTCTCAAATTTGGACTCATCGGGAAAGATTTCCACCGGTCTAATGTCCATTGATCGTGTTTCTTGACCCAAGCATGTTTTCTTCTTGGTCTCCTTTAGTAGTATTCTTTTTCAGCAATTCGACCACGAAGGCCTGTTTCACGCAGTCTCCTCTGAACAGTTGATGTTGAGATTTGTCTGTTACTTGAACTCTGGGAAGCATTTATTTGGGCTTCAATTTCTGAGGCTGGTAAACTCTAATAAACTTGTCCTCTGCAGCAGAGGTAACTCTGGGTCTTCCTTTCCTCATGAAAGCCAGTTCATCATAGCGCTTGATGGTTTTTGTGACTGCACTTGAAGACACTTTCAAAGTTCTGGAAATGTTCCGTATTGACTGACCATCGTGTCTTAAAGTAATGATGGACTGTCATTTCTCTTTGCTTATTTGAGCTGTTTTTGCCATAATATGGACTTGGTCTTTTACCAAATAGGGTTGTCTTCTGTATACCATCCCTACCTTGCCACAACACAACTGATTGGCTCAAACGCATTAAGAAGGAAAGAAATTTCACAAATTAACTTTTAACAAGGCACACCTGTTAATTGAAATTCATTCCAGGTGACTACCTCATGAAGCTGGTTGAGAGAATGCCAAGAGTGTGGAAGGCAAAAGGTGGCTACTTTATCTCAAATAAAAAATATATTTGTTTAACACTTTTATTTGGTTACTACATGATTCCATATGTGTTATTTCATAGTTTTGATGTCTTTACTATTATTCAAAAATGTTTGTTTTTTTAATATAGGAAAACCCTGGGTAGGTGAGTCCAAGCTTTTGACTGGTACTGTATGTAGTACAGGACTGCCTTAAATTAGTATTAAATGTACCTGAATTTTCCCTTAAACCATGCTAAGATCCCTTAATATGAATTATATCGGCCTTAAATTAAACAATTGGCCTCCCTTATTTTAAAAACCAGAAGGGGACGCATTAAACATACATTAATTTCAATTGTTGGTCAGTGCACATTATTTTTAAATTTAAGGGCATATCAAGGATGTCACGAAACGTATCCTTAATAATAACTTACTACAAACGTTTGATACATTAATTGAGATTTTTTTTGTTTATCCTCGAATGTTCAGATTAAGTGCTGATTAAGGAACACATGACGCTTCTTAAAGATTATGCATCCTTTCGAGTAATGATGGCACTGCACTTTGTAAGAAAACCACAAGCGCAAGTATAGGTATTTCTGTTTTTTATTTTTTTATACATTTGCAAAAAAAAATCTATAAAGCTCTTTTTGCTTTGTCATTATGGGGTATTGTGTGTTGATTCATAAGGGGGAAAAGTTTTTAATCCATTTTAGAATAAGGCTGTAACGTAACAAAATTAGGAAAAGTCAAGAGGTCTGAATACTTTCCTAAATTCACTGAATGAGCCTTACTCTTGAAATTATGAGATAGGAAAGTAATGGATAAAATCTAATTTAAAGATGCAGCATACAAATGATTTTTTTGCAGCATATATAGCAGTGGTAGGCTGCCGCTAACAAATACGCGTGGAGGAAACACTGGGTCTATTTTTAGTAGCCTGTTGAAATAATCTCTAGTTCATTTTCCTTTTGTTTCATACACAGCTAAAGACTACTCCACAAAGCTGAGGTTAATTAATGTCACCCCAGACTTCAGGAGTAAATATGAAGTAAGTTTGGCACCCAGGGAAAGACAAGAGAGAGTAGAGGGAGAGTGGAAGATGATAGAGCAATTAGAGTGAGGGGGAGAGCGAGGAAGGGAGTAGATAGAGGGGGGAAGAGAGGAGGAGAAAGTGCAGAGATGGAGGAAACAGAGAGAGAGCGGGTAAGATCAGAGAGAGAGGAGAGACACTTGAAGTGAGCAGTGGGGGGGGCAAGGAAAAGTGGTTGGCAAAATGTTGACTACAGCCCCCAAAAGCATTTAAGCCCATTTCAGGGAAGCAAAAATATATATAATAAGGCTTTCACCTGCTAAATAAATTCTGATAACGTCAATTTGAGACTTTTATTTTTTTAGAATCTAAAGGATAAAAACTTCTTTAAAGTGAATTGAATTGAGGTGTTTCTCCAGTGTCATTCAATGTATTTTAATTCAGAGCACCTAACTTGGAAAATTTAAGCATGTGTAAAGTACATACCCATTCTGCATCTTAAAATATCCTTGATGTTTCTCTTTAATGGATTTATTTTGCAACTAAGTGAAATTAGGGTGAAATATGCATGATTTGTGGCATTTTACCCCTTAAATACCCTGTAAACCCTGTTTAAGGGGTGGTGTAAGGTGTTTTGAAATTTTAAATAACACCTGGTTTTGCACATAATTCATTTGATAAATTAAGGACAAATTAAGGCACACATAATCCTGGACGCTGATTGATTAAAACCGCTTTCCATCTGGTGTCTATTCCACAAGTTACCACTGGCTAAATCTTGAAATGCCTATACACTCTGTTCCATCTCAGCCCAGCCAGACAATCTCCACTGTAAAAAGCATCTAGACATTATCTCCCATTTCTTTTAGACTAGCAATTGGTTTTCAATAGCAGAGATTTGTATAAAACTTGAGGTCTGTCTCGCTGACATTTGCAGCATTGTTCCATTATTAATGATTCAAATTCGATCTCCAGCAGTCCCAAAGCAATACATGTGTAGAGGTCGGGAGTCTGGACAAGATAGGCAGGCAGCTTTTTTCAGCCAATCAAAATAATCAGCTAGCATCATTTTTATGGACACACAAAGAAATGTCAATAGAAAATAGGTCAAACGAAATGAAATGCAGATAGTTTGCAGTCTTTCAAGCTTCAGTTTGAAGTGATTGGGCCAGTAGGAGGAACCCTTTCATCTGGTCTAAAATTACCCTGTGTAGGGTGCCGTCTTTCAGATGGGACGCTAACTTCTCTAGGGTAGGGGGCAGCATTTGGAATTTTGGATGAAACACGTGCCCAAATTAAACTGCCTTCTACTCAGGCCCAGAAGATAGGATATGCATATAATTGGTACATTTGGATAGAAAACACTCTAAAGTTTCCAAAACTGTTAAATAGTGTCTGTGAGTATAACAGAACTGATTTGGCAGGTGAAAACCTGTGAAAAATCCATTCAGGAAGTAGGATTGTTTGTGTGTGTAGTTTTCTATTCAATGCCATTACAGTATCCATTGACGTAGGACTCAAATTGCAGTTCCCATGCTTTCCACTAGATGTCAACAGTCTTTAGAAGTTGTTTCAGGCTTGTATTCTGAAAAATGAGGGAGTAAGAGCAGTCTGAATGAGTGGACACTGCCGTGTCACAGAGCTTTTTCATGCTCGCGACCAAGAGAGTGCCTTTCTTGTTTACCTTTTATATTGACAACATTATTGTCCGGTTGAAATATTATTGATTATTTAGGCTAAAAACAACCTGAGAATTGAATATAAACATCGTTTTGAAATGTTTCTATGAACTTTACAGATACAATTTAGATTTTTTTGTCTGTTGTGACTGTGTTTGAGCCTGTGGATTAATGAAGAAAACGTGCGAACAAAACGGAGGTTTTTGGATATAAAGAGAGAGTTTATCGAACAAAAGGAACATTTATTGAATAAATGAATGTCTTCTGAGTGCAACCATATGAAGATCATCAAATGTAAGTGATTAATTTTCTCTCTATTTCTGACTTGTGTAACTCCTCTTTAAACCTATGTAAAATAGTTGTATCTTTTCTGAATTTTTCTGAGTATTTCTGTATTTGAATTTGGTGCTCTGCAATCTCACTGGATGTTGGCCAGGTGGGACGCTAGCGTCCCTCATACCCTAGAGAGGTTAAATGGGTGTCCTGACTCTCTGTGGTCACTAAAGATCCCATGTCCATTATCATAAGAGTAGGAGTGTCCAGGCTAAATTTTCAATCTGGCCCTCATACCATCACGGTCACCTAATCATCCCCAGTTTACAATTGGCTCATTCATCCCCCCTCCTCTCCCCTGTAACTCTTTCCCAGGTCGTTGCTGTAAATGATCATGTGTTCTCAGTCAACGTACCTGGTAAAATAAAAAAAGATTGTGTGTTGTTGACTAGCTCCTCTGAACAACAGTGTCCTGACAAGAACACACATGTTCTGTGCCAGGTGAAATCACGCATCATTAAATCATTCTTATTAATGTCACGTCCTGACCTTAGTTCCCTTTTTATGTCTCTATTTTAGTTTGGTCAGGGTCATGTTTTGTGTTCTATGTTTTCTATTTCTATGTGTTTGGCCTGGTATGGTTCCCAATCAGAGGCAGCTGGCTATTGTTGTCTCTGATTGAGAACCATACTTAGGCAGCCTGTTCTCCCACTATGGGTCGTGGGTAGTTATTTTCTGTTTAGTGTGTTTTGCACCTGACGGAGCTGTTTCGGTTGTTCTTTTGTTGCTTGTTTGATAGTGTTCAGTTTTACCATTAAAATGATGAACACTTACCACGCTGCACCCTGGTCCTCACCTTCTTCCACCATCGGCCGTTACAATTAATGTATCCAAATATATGTAACTTGGAAACAGCTTAAACAAATGCAAATGCAGCTACATCTATATCCTCCAAACACAGTTGAATGCATGTCAAAGAGGAGCCAGTCTTTGTGTGGAATGAATCTGATCACACCTCATATGAAGGGCATCATTGTCTATTGCGTGTTAATTAGCAGTGAATAATAAATGAATGGCCTCAAATACACATTAAGGAGTGAATAACATCTGAATATCCGAGAGGAGCCATTATTTGTGGGGAATGAATCTGGTTCTGGTCACACCTTGTATGATGTGCCATATATACATTGTCTGTGACATGTTAATTAGCAGTGAATAACACCTTAATGAGGAATTATTGTGTTTTCAAGCACCCACAGATGGTGGATTGTGTAGGACTGGGTTTAACTCACTTTTCACCAGACCAATCAATCTGATTGATGTGTGGAATAACCCAAACCACCTCATCTTAACACATTGGAATCTTTGACAGGATACTGTAACTACTATCAGAATCTAGTCAGTCTAATTCCTTCTGTCGATAACCCTCCTATTTACGACAACATATTTAATTGTAATGTTTTTGACGGATAAACTAATTTAACCATAATATTCCCATTTCCTCCTAATTAAAACTTGGCTAAAGGCTGTTGCCAGCTTTGAAATGTCTTTAGCAGTGAGAACTTGTTAATTGCTTTAGATCTGTCATGGATTCACAGAGGAGGGATGGGAGGCATGGCCACAAGTATTTTTCTTCCTACTTCGTATTTGGCACAACAAATCCTTGCCGGCACGAGAGACTGAAAGAATGTCTTCATTCTCTTTCATTCTCCTCCTGCCTGTACATCAGTTGACATTGTGCCCCTCCGGAGTCTCCAGCCAGAGCGGTGAAACAAATTGTACCTTATCTCGGGCTCTGGGACCCATTACATTCCCCATTTTAATTAATCACAGTTTAATTAACTTCAGTGGCATCTCCCTTATCTGGAGAGGTAACATTCACTAAGGCAAGGTGTTACGGTGTGACAGGCAAACGCTGGCAAGTTCTCCTGCTGCGAATGTGACGCATACAGACACAAATGCACTGCCAATCTCCTTCGGTGCTGTTTGTTGGTGTCACGACTTCCGCCGAGGTTGGCTCTCCTGCCCGTTCAGGCGGTGCTCGGCGGTCGTCGTCACCGTCCTACTAGCCACTACCGATCCCTTTTCGTGTATCTGTTGGTTTTGTCTGATTGGTTTCACCTGTGTGTTGTTTAGTTAATTAGTGTCTGTATATAATGTAGGTTGTCCCACCCTTGTTTTGTGCGGGATTGTTTATTTTGTCATTCATTTTCGTCTGTCGGTGTTATTGTGTTTCTGTGTCTGTTATCCAACCACCTTGATTAGATGTGACAGTTGGCGGTGGAGACTTGGTACTGACTCTTTCCATTCGATTTCAAGCAAGTGAATGGGCTACAATGGCATGGATAAATGTGGGGAAAATGAGGGTGAAAGCCTAAAGAGGAGGTAGAAAACTTAGGCTGGTAGAAGAGAATTTGTCCCCAACCAAATCTCCAGAAGAAAACGTTTTCTCTCGCCTGCAATATCCTGCCCTGGACACGTTTTTATCTGGATGTTGGGCTGTGCGTGCCATACCATAGAACTTGTAGCGTAGAACTTTCAAGAAGGATATGCCGACAGCTCTGCATGTGTGTGCTAAGTGCATGCTAACAGCTGACGTGAAGAAGAGGATGTATTACGTCATCCATCTTAAAGTATAGAGGGTGAGAGTGCGAGGGTGAAGGCACAAATGTGGCACTGCCAGTGAACCCACCATGAAAGTGATTAATCGGTCCCAGCCACCAATTCCTGCGAGGTGGCCATCTTAAGAACTCACAACCAGATCCAGGTACATTTGAAAATGGGTCACATTTTCCCCAAGTCATCCTTCCCTTCAGTTTATTTCCTAAATTAAATTGCTATTTCTTCCTGGCAATTTTTTCCCCCATCTACAGAACTGAATGACTTTGGTCCCTCCCAAGGGGTCAGTGAATCAAGGGGAGAGAAAGAAAATGTAATTTGGTGACAAAAAACAAGGCTCTAGTGTGGAGAGAGAGAAATAGAGAAAGAACGGGAGAGAGGGAAGGGGAAGAGAGGGGGCTTTTTGCATCCAGCGGCAGTAATTAAAGGAGGGGGTGCTTAGTCCACCTCCATGTAGGCCAGCTCATGAGAAATCTATTGACTGGCCACGTTAAATCGTCAATTTGGAACCATTAGGCCATGCCACATTCACAAACATGGTAGAAATGATGATGGGGTTACTGGAAAGGAGGGCCCCATCTCTCTCTCTCTCCCTGTCACTCTCCCCCTCTCTCAACCCCCCCCCCCCCCCTCTCTTTTTCAATCTCTCTCGCTCTCTCTTCCCTTGCTCTCTCTGGGGTCTAACTTGGCTTCAGAGACCAAACATCACTGCTGATGTTGTGAATTAGGCCCGTGTAATGAGTCACGCGGTATTAGCTCCTTTGCCGACACATTGCAAAAATGCCATCTGGTTCCCTCATTTCTGACATCACGGACGACACAACACAAGGCCTGGGAGGGTGGGAGGGTGAACTCACTGCACTGGTCAGTATTATATGTGGAGTTCCCAAGGCCTGTTGCATAGCTGTTTCACACCTCTAAAATGTGTGTGTGGTTGGTGTTACCTGATGCTCATCCAGAGTCTGATGCTGTGTCCCAAATGGGAGCCTATTCCCTATTTAGTGAAAAACATTTTGTTTTACAAATAGAGAATAGGGTGCCATTTTGGATGTGGCCTAAGACAAGGAACCCAACAGCATGAAAAGTCAGGCAGGCAGTTGAGGACAGATGGCTAACAGTAGCGGCTTGTATTAGATAATAATGTAAATGTGCTTGTTTATGATATGTTGTGCCAGTGACAGCTGTAGTGTTTGTTGATTTAGCATCACAGACCGAGAGATATTGAAAATGGTTCCCTGTATTGCACCAGTCGGCGCAGAAAGGAGCCCCATGAATTATTCACTGCATTTGGTTTGCTTTCAGTCTCTCTTGGTCAGCGTTTCAAATGGCACCCTATTCCCTATACGGTGTACTGCTTTTGAACAGACACATTTGGTCCCAGGTCAAAAGTAGTGCACTAAATAGGGAATAGGGTGCCACAAATTGTAACGGCGTTCTTCGTTTGTTGAAAGAGAGGACCGAAATGCAGCGTGGTGGTTACTCATGTCTTTAATGAAAAAAGAGACGGTACATGAAATAACGATAAATACAAAAAAACAAACGGAACGTGAAACCTAATACAGCCTATCTGGTGAACACTACACAGAGACAGGAACAATCACCCTCGAAAGACAAAGCGAAACTCAGGCTACCTAAATACAGTTCCCAATCAGAGGCAACGAGAATCACCTGACAGCTGATTGAGAACCGCCTCAGGCAGCCAAGCCTATACAACACCCCTAATCAGCCGCGATCCCAAATACTACAACCCAATACGAAATACAATAACATAAACCCATGTCACACCCTGGCCTGACCAAAATATATAACGAAAACACAAAACACCATGACCAAGGCGTGATAGAACCCCCCCCCCAAGGTGCGGACTCCCGGACGCACCTCAAAACCATAGGGAGGGTCCGGGTGGGCGTCTGTCATTGATGGCGGCTCCGGCTCGGGACGTGGACCCCACTTCATTAATGTCCTAGTTCCTCCCCTTCGCGTCCTGGGATAATCCAACCTCGCCGCCGACCATGGCCTAATAGTCCTCACCCAGAACCCCACAGAACTAAGGAGCAGCTCGTGACTGAGGGGCATCTCGGGACTGAGGGACAGCTCGGGACTGAGGGGCAGCTCGGGACTGAGGGGCAGCTCGGGACTGAGGGGCAGCTCGGGACTGAGGGGCAGCTCGGGACTGAGGCAGCTCGGGACTGAGGGGCAGCTCGGGACTGAGGGGCAGCTCGGGACTGAGGGGCAGCTCGGAACTGAGGGGCAGCCCGGAACTGAGGGGCAGCCCGGAACTGAGGGGCAGCCCGGAACTGAGGGGAAGCCCGGTACTGAGAGGAAGCCCAGTACTGAGAGGAAGCCCAGTACTGAGAGGAAGCCCAGTACTGAGATGAAGCTCAGGTAGGTAGTAGGCTCCGGTAGATCCTGGCTGGCTGGCGGATCTGGAAGATTCAGGTTGACTAGCAGATCTGGAAGATTCTGGTTGACTGGCGGATCTAGCTGCTCTATGCAGACTGACAGCTCTGACTGCTCCATGCAGGCTGACAGCTCCTTGCAGACTGGCAGCTCTTTGCAGACTGACAGCTCTGACTGCTCCATGCAGGCTGACAGCTCCTTGCAGACTGACAGCTCCTTGCAGACTGACAGCTCCCTGCAGACTGACAGCTCTGACTGCTCCATGCAGGCTGACAGCTCCTTGCAGAATGGCAGCTCCTTGCAGACTGGCAGCTCCTTGCAGACTGGCAGCTCCTTGCAGACTGGCAGCTCCTTGCAGACTGACAGCTCGTTACAGACTGGCAGCTCCTTGCAGACTGACAGCTCCTTGCAGACTGGCAGCTCCTTGCAGACTGGCAGCTCCTTGCAGACTGACAGCTCCTTGCAGACTGACAGCTCCTTGCAGACTGGCAGCTCCTTGCAGACTGGCAGCTCCTTGCAGACTGGCAGTTCTGGCTGCTTCATGCAGACTGACAGCTCTGACTGCTCCATGCAGGCTGACAGCTCCTTGCAGAGTGGCAGCTCCTTGCAGACTGGCAGCTCCTTGCAGACTGACAGCACCCTGCAGACTGGCAGCTCAGGCTGCTTCAAACAGGCAGGAGGCTCCGGCAGCGCTGTAGAGAAGAAAGGCTCTGATAGCGCTGAACAGGCGGGAGACTCCGACAGCACAGGAGAGGAGGAAAACGCTGGCTGCGCTGAACAGACAGGAGACCCCGACAGCGCAGGAGAGGAGGAAAACGCTGGCTGCACTGAACAGGCGGTTGACTCCGACAGCGCAGGAGGGAAGGAAGGCTCTGGCTGTGCTGAACAGGCGGGAGACTCCGACAGAGCAGGAGAGGCGAGGCGCACTGTAGGCCTGATGCGTGGTGCGGGCACTGGTGATACTGGAGCGAGGACACGCACAGGAAGCCTGGTGCGGGGAGCTGCTACCGGAGGACTGGTGTGTGGAGGTGGCACAGGATGTGCAAGGTTAGGGATGTGCACAGGATGCCTGGTGCGTGAGGCTGGCACCAACTTCACCAGCTGACTAACACGCACCTCAGGACGAGTATGGAGCGCTAACTCAGGTGCCATCAAATCCCCGACACGATCCGTCGGACGAATATGATATCTATAGCACCAAGCTAGCAACTCCCTCATTACTCTCCACTCCACTTTCCCCATTAACTCCTTCACAGTCTCTGCTTCGCTCACCTCTAACACCGGCTCTGGTTCTGGTCTCCTCCTTGGCTCCTCACGATAAACAAGGAGAGTTGGCTCAGCCACTCTCCCTCTGAGCCCCCCCCCCCAATACAGTTTTTGGGGTGACTCTCGGGTTTCGCTCCGCGCCGCCGTGTCTGTTTCTCCAACTCCATTCGCCTATAGCCTTCTTCGCACTGTTCCAGCGAATCCCATGCGGGCTCCTGCACTCTCTCTGTGTCGGCCGCCCACCTGTCGATTTCTTCCCACGTCGTATACTCCATAACGTCCTCCTTTAGCTTTTCCTGCGGTCGCTGCCTGTAACCACGCCGCTCGGTCCGTGTGTGGTGGGTGATTCTGTAACGGCGTTCTTCGTTTGTTGAAAGAGAGGACCGAAATGCAGCGTGATGGTTACTCATGTCTTTAATGAAAAAAGAGACGGTACATGAAATAACGATAAATACAAAAAAACAACAAACGGAACGTGAAACCTAATACAGCCTATCTGGTGAACACTACACAGAGACAGGAACAATCACCCACGAAATACAAAGCGAAACTCAGGCTACCTAAATACGGTTCCCAATCAGAGGCAACGAGAATCACCTGACAGCTGATTGAGAACCGCCTCAGGCAGCCAAGCCTATACAACACCCCTAATCAGCCGCGATCCCAAATACTACAACCCAATACGAAATACAATAACATAAACCCATGTCACACCCTGGCCTGACCAAAATATATAACGAAAACACAAAACACTAAGACCAAGGCGTGACACAAATGAGACTGAAAGCAAACCAAATGCAGGTTGTCAACCTAACATTATTGCCTTCTTGCTGGTCTCATTAGTCGATAGAGAAGAAATTAAAACACAAAGATGATTTTTCTTCCAACATCACAGTATAACACAGAGGATCACCACTGATTTGAAACCTGAGACTCCACCTTGTCAATAACAAATATAGTCTATAGTATAGTATATAGTATACAGATGGTAAAATTAGAGTGGAAACTCAGGGAGGAAATTGCCCCATTATGACTTGATTTTAGAGCACTGATAATGTATAAATGTTAACTGGTACTCCACCAATGCATCACCTTCATGAAATGACTTAAAAATTACTTCAAATTTCAATGTGACCATTTATTCTCACAGTATCCGTTCAAGCTGTGGGGGATGTTTCACATTTCAGATCTTCAAGCAAGGTCTTGATCTTCAGATTTGAAAATATTAGAAAAATGTATTGTGCAGATTTTGGTCAAGGTGAAGGTTGTTGAAGCCTGTACTTTATTTACACTTTGACTTTTTAAACTATTCTTGAAGTTACTTAAACGTATATACAGTGAGCTCCAAAGTATTGGGACAGTGATTATAATAAAAAAATGTGGCTCTCTACTCCAGCTCTTGAATTTGAAATTATACAATGACTATGAAGTTAAAGTGTAGATTCTCAGCATTAATTTGAGGGTATTTTCATTGATATCGGGTGAACTGTTTAGAAAGAACACCACTTTATGTACATAGTCCTCCTGAGGGAGCTTCAAGTTCCTTGGTGTCCACATCACCAACAAACTAGAATGGTCCAAACACACCAAGCTGGTCGTGAAGAGGGCACGACAAAGCCTATTCCCCCTCAGGAAACTAAAAAGATTTGGCATGGGTCCTGAGATCCTGGTACGGCAATTGCTCGGCCTCCGACCGCAAGGCACTACAGAGTGTAGTGCGTACGGCCCAGTATATCACTGGGGCTAAGCTGCCTGCCATCCAGGACCGCTACATTGTCAAAGACCCCGGCCACCCCAGTCATAGACTGCACTCTCTACTACCGCATGGCAAGCGGTACCAGAGTGCCAAGTCTAGGACAAAAAGGCTTCTCAACAGTTTTACCCCCAAGCCATAAGACTCCTGAACAGGTAATCAAATGAAAACCCGGACTATTTGCATTGTGTGCCTCCCCCCAACCCCTCTTTTATGCTGCTACTACTCTCTGTTTATCATATATCCATAGTCACTTTAACTGTACATTCATGTACATACTACGTCAATTGGCCCGACCAACCAGTGCTCCCGCACATTGGCTAACTGGGCTATCTGCATTGTGTCCCGCCACCCGCCACCCACCACACACCAACCCTTCTTTTACGCTACTGCTACTCTCTGTCCATCATACAGTATATACATAGTCACTTTAAACGTATCTACATGTACATACTACCTCAATCAGCCTGACTAACCGGTGTCTGTATGTAGCCTCGCTACTGTATGTAGCCTCACTACTGTTATTTTTCACTGTCTTTTTACTGTTGTTTTTATTTCTTTGCTTACCTATTGTTCACCTGATACCATTTTTTCACTATTGGTTAGGGCCTGTAAGTAAGCATTTCACTGTAAGGCGCACATGACAAATAAACTTTGAAGAAATAAAAACTTTGTCCTCCCATTTTAGGACTATGTATTCACTTACATGTGTATTAAAGTAGTCAAATGTTTAGTATTTGGTTCCATATTTCTAGCATGCAATGATTACATCAAGCTTGAGACTACAACATTTTTGGATGCATTTGCTGTTAGTTTTGGTTGTGTTTAATACTATTTTGTGTCCAATAGAAATGAATGATAAATAATGTATCGTGTCGTTTTATGAGTCACTTTTATTGTAAATAAGTATAGAATATGTTTCTAATTACTTCTACATTAATGTTGATGCTACCATGAACTGAAAGCAAACCAAATGCAGGTTGTCAACCTAACATTAATAATGACGAGTGAGAAAGTTACAGATGCACAAATATCATAGAACCAAGGCATGCTAACCTCTCACCATTTTTGGGGGGGGGGTATGATAATTGTGCGTCTGTAAATGCTCAATGCTTGAAATTGCACTATGCCACTGGGCTTCCACCATTTTAAAGTAGTTAACTGGGTGGGGATTCCTATGAGTTGGGAGCAATAAGCCAATGAAGAAGTGCAAGGTAGCCTAAATGGCACTGCCCACAAACGCTATAATGGCACAGATAGAAAGATGAGTCCTCTATCTATATTCATGGCCTGTTGTATTCGCCCTCTCAATGGTTATAATGGTCCCATGTGATCTCGCCTTCTCCCAGCTGCCTTTCATCTTTGAGGACGTTTCCATTGTTACAGCGGTCACTTGACTATCTTGTCAATATAATGGACAATCTTTGGCTCTACCAGTCTCATTGTAACTGTGCTGAACAAAGATGGCTGACAAAAGTGAAAGCAATTGCCAAAGCTCTAATCAGTCCTCCCCCAGCTGTGAGGGATGAGTAATGAGCAAATAGGCCAAGTCATGCCCTAATGAAGTCAGCTAGCTTTCTCAAACTCCATCTCCATCAAACACTCTTTCTCTAACTCTCCTGCTGCTGCCACCGTGCCGTATAAGGCATTTGTCTGCATGTAGCAAGCTATACCTCTCTCCTAATTTACCCCTGGGAGGGAAGAAAAACGGATGACGCTAATGAAGTGAAAGCAGCAAAGGCAGTAGTGGTGATAGAAGGCCGCGGTGGGGATGTCCAATGTCTAAGTATTGCACTGAAGTGGTGGTGATGACGATAGGCCTTATTTTGTATCTGTTTCATGTAATATGTTACATATGAAGTGTATGGAAGTGCATATTGTGCATGTTAAGGAGTGACAGAGAGATCATTGACAGATGCTGCTCTCTCTCTCCCCTTCTCTCCCTTACTCTCTTTCTGCCAAGCACTCAGGATATGCCAGCTTTATGTTGCCTTTGATTTAGGCGTGCCCCAGATCTGCTCTCTAATGAGCTGAGTGTTTAATCAATAATTCCCTGGAGTTTGAATACAAATCTAGGGTGATCAGAGCTGGTTTCACACAAGAATGTAAGTGTCATTAACGAGCTGGGATTCGGCAAAACTCTCCCCAACTAGCTACCCTCTTTCCTTCTGTCTTTCGTTCTGCCTTTCTTTCATTCTTTCTTTCTTTTCTTCTTTCTCTTGCCTGAAAGGAGGCAGACTCTCTGGTTTCTGCTTCCTCTTTTGCCTCTGAGTAATCGCTCACCTGTGAGAAGTGTCAGACCACACAAAGCAGTAGCAGGGGTGAGGATGATGATGTATAGCCTCTATGCAACACAGTCTAAGCAAATTCCTACCACTGAATATGTATTTGAAATGTAGGCTACTTGTTCATGATGATGTACAATATTTGGATTTGCGACCACGTTGAATGTATATACTTCAGCCCCCATGCTGCTCTGAAATGAAGTGTATTTTATTCTATAGTGCCTTCAGAAAGTATTCATACCCTTTGACTTATTCCACATGTTGTTGTGTTACAGCCTGAATTCATAATGCATTAAATATTTACCCATCTTACCCATCTACACAAAATACTCCATAATGACAAAGTGAAAACACCTGGATTGTACAATATTTGCACATTTTTCTTTAAAAAATTCTTACAATCTCTGTCAAGTTGGTTCTTGATCTTGCCATAGATGTTCAAGTCAATTAAAGTCAACCCTATAAGTAGGTCACTCAGGAACATTTAATGTCGTCTCGGTAAGCAACTCCAGTGTATATTTGGCCTTGTGTTTTAGGTTATTGTCCTGCTGAAAGGTGAATTTATCTCCCAGTGTCTGTTGGAAAGCAAACAACCAGGTTATCCTCTAGGATTTTGCCTATGCTTGGCTCTATTCCATTTATTTTTATCGTAAAAAACTTGCAGATGACAAGCATACCCATAAAATGATGCAGCACCACCATTTTTGAAAATATGAAGAGTACTACTCAGTGATGTGCTGTGTTCGATTTGACCCAAACATAATGCTTTGTATTCTGGACATAAAATATGTTTTTTGCCACATTTGTTTTCAGTTTTACTTCCGTGCCTTATTTGTAATCAGTTCCCTCTTTTCACTCTTATGAAAGTTAGTATGGTGGAGTTACTACAATCTTGTTGATCCATTCTCACTTTTCTCCTATCACAGCCATTTAACTCTGTAACTGTTATGAAGTCAAAATGTACCTCAAATTGAAATCTTTGAACGATATCCCTTCTCTCCTGCAACTGAGTTAGGAAGGACGCCTGTATATTTGCAGTGACTGGGTGTATTGATACACCATCCAAATTGTAATTAATAACTTCACCATCCTCAAAGGGATATTCAATGTCTGCTTATTTTTTTATTTTTTTACCCATCTACCAATATGTGCACTTCTTTGTGAGGCATTGGAAAACCTCCCTGGTCTTTGTGGTTGAATCTGTGTTAGAAATTCACTGCTCGACTGAGGGACCTGACAGATAATTGTATGTGTGGGGTACAGAGATTATGTTGTCGTTCAAAAATCATGTTAAACATGATATTGCATGCAACTTATTACGTGACTTGTTATGCACATCTTTACTCCTGAACTTATCTTAACTTCCCATAACAAAGGGGTTGAATATACACCAAAATGTGGAAAAAGTCAAGCGGTGTCAATACTTTCTGAAAGCACTGCATGTTTTCATCCCGGACTGAAACATCAGAAGTGTTACCCTGAGTTGGTATACAATGTCATAACAAAGCACTTGCATTGGTTTTGGGCCAAACATGCTGAAGATTTAGCATTTAGAGACAGTGGCAAAACCTAAGCATGGATTGCTGTTTTACCATGTCTATAAACTGCTTACAGAGTAAAGAAACCAATATGTAATTTTGTTGTTTGGATGAACCGCTATTGTAAGTCTTTAACTGCTCTACAACACTACAAATCTAACAGAAATGAATGCAAATAAATGGTTTATGGTACTCCACAGTTCCCCCTGATGACCCTGTGATTGTTGGGGCACCTGTGGTGAGCCTAAGGGCCGGTGACCCCCTCAACCTGACGTGCCACGCCGACAATGCCAAGCCTGCCGCCTCCATCATCTGGATTCGCAACGGGCAGGTCCTGAATGGCGCCATGTTCTCTAAGGTAAGGATGTTGGCGTAACTTCCACTAGGGATGAGGCAGGACATGTCCCCTCCATATTCTAAAATTGCAGTTTTATAATTTCACTGTAGCTATGGATCTAGACTGGGTATGGTTTGGGCTAGTTTTGATTGATCTCTGTGCTGACCTGACTCTTTCAACAGGACATCGCTATTTCGCACATATTGAAACTAATTCAACACCTTAACCATTACACCAAGAGATTCAAACGGACTTATCAAGGTTGCTACAATGTCCCCTTCCTACGGAAAGAGTGCCCATCACTTTTCTATATGCAGTCACTCATACCCAGACTTTGATGGTATCACAGTAACATCATCCCACTTCTGACACCAATATATAGAATTCAGGGGTTTGCACTGACCAGAACTCCAGTGAATGTCAACCCGACACCATAGCTGTTACGCCAAGAGATCCAAACCTAGTCGCCACATACATGTACTGTAGGTACTGTATTTATTAACGGACAAATTCAATACATACTAATAAAACTGTTATTATAACTCTATACAAGACAGGAATTAGGATATGATGCACTAAAAAGTTTAAAGGTGCATTCACTGAAATTAAGTTTACATAAATAAATTCATTATGCACCTGAAATGTGTCTTTTGGACCTTGATAAGAGGTGTGCTCGCTCTTCCCTCACTTGGAGGAATCCTTCCCACTCTTCCTCATCCTTTCCTCGAAGTGTCCTGAAAAAAGCCTCACTCTGTCAATTTAATGGCAGCTGAGATTATTTATTTGATTCACGGGGCAAGATGGAGCACTCACGTTTTTCTTTAAACATGACAAAAAAAGAGAAAGCATTCCAACACTCTACATTATGGATGTGTTCATGGGCAATTTGTTCACGTTCTCAGTCCTGAGTAGGAAACGGAGAAAGTGAGAGGCGCGTTTAATCTTGCAGTGTGATCTTGCTCTTTCTGGGGTGAGTCTAACCACAAACTGACTGGAGGGCGCTCCCTTCACTCATTGTAAGACCATGATTTAGACACAGGCATGCCACTTAGACATATGTATTTCTATATCAGCGCTCTCTTTCCTGATTAAATAAATGTCTCAAAGCTTGAGAAATGTTTTTGGGCGTTTTGAAAAATGAGAGGACTATTTTGGGAAAATAATTCTATTGGGATCTTGATGGTTAATAACTGACACGGATAGTGTATAGCTACTTTGTTAGTACTTAGTATCAGCATCTGTATAGAACATTTGAAATGTGTCACGTTTGATAATGTTTGCATCATATTGATTACACGTCACACTGTTAGGACGTCAAATCTTTTTGATTCATCTGAATCTGTTAACAGCTCCATTTTAGACTCATCAGGATAAATAACTTTGGAGACAGAGAACCAATATGTTTCATCTTCATCCAAGGATGAAGCTGGGTTTTGGAAAAACATACTTTGAGTCAGATCATGACTTGGCTTGGCATATCAAGGCATGCAAATTGAGGCAAACGATAGAGAGACAACTGATTCCATCTGTCCAGTATGACATCAGAAATCTTCAAGAAATGTACCACTAAACTCTATAATATGTCATTACAAATATGTTACTACCACATTATTACTATGTAATTAAGGGTAAGCCATACTTGAGATTCATGAGGTCATACAGTTTGTATATATTGCATGATGTACTGTAAATCGATTGCCACCCACCTACTGTATAATTTGCAATGGCAGTGATATGTGCTTGCCTTATTTACTTTAGTTGCTCTCATCACTCTGGATAAAGATGCTAAATGAACACAATGTAAATGTAATTTAAATAAGACATGTTGTAATGATACTAGCGATCTCTGTTCTTGCATTGTTTCCTCAGACACTGTTGCGGGATGAGCGAAGGGAGAGTACAGTCAGCTCACTCTACCTCTCTGCCTCCAACATCGAGACAGGCCAACAAATCACCTGTCGGGCCTCAAACAAGGCCTTGCCCAATGGGAAAGATGCCATTGTCACCATCGATATCCAACGTGAGTGCGGCGCCCCATATCTCACACAAAACTCATCCATTGGTCTATCTATTTGAACAATCAAACACGGTCTTTATCCTATTTCTACTGCAGAATTATACCCCTAACATTGCACATGCTAACCCAACATCTCCAATATTTATTAACAATGTCTTTTGGAGGGTCCAAGGCTGGGTTTTGACAAACACTGTCGAAATGTGAATTCTATTAATTGCAGCACTTCCCATTCAAAGAATAATTAACATATTTGTCTGGGAGCACAATGAAAGAGATCATGTGTTTGATGTCATGGTTTCAGCCAGTGAAAATCAATGTTAGTGTTTGCTATTTGATTCTTCCTGTGTGTGTGGCCATTGTGTGCACTTCTCTTTCTTTCTTTCTTTCTTTCTTTCTTTCTTGTGCTCAACCTGCCACTACTCATTTATACGAAATTACTACCAAAAGAGATTCCTTCCGAATAGTGAAAAATAGGCCTCCTCTGTACAAAAATGCAATTCTCAGAAGGTATTATTTGATTACTAAAACCATTTGCCATAAGTTAGGAATTTTGAACAAAGGCCTTTTGCGTCCCTCACAGCTCCTTCAAAGCTATTAAGTTTGACTAATAAAACTGAAATACTATTCAAGGATCCATTACGTTTGACAGGTCCATTCTTCCTCATCGTGCATTCTTTTTATTTTTGTGTCTCATCCAAAAGGAATCCTCTCCCCAAGCCTTGGCACGGGGAGAGACAGAAACAAGAGCGCTAACTGACTAGCTGTTGTTGTGTATACTGCCAGAGAGGGGCCTCATCATTTTGTCATGAAAAACAATGGCGCATTTTTCCCTCGCGGCAAGTCAACTGCTGTATAAAAACAAATGTTTGATTCAGCTCTAGCTCTTTCTGTTTGGGTAGACTTGAGTTTGCCTGAAATAAAATATATACCTAGCAGGCAGTAGCAGCAGCACTGGAGCAATAGTGATGCCGTTTGTGCTCGAATCAATTTGGGTATTAAGGTGAATCTGATACCGATCGTAAGCGTAGCTCGTTTGATAGGAATGAACTGCAACAATGCAGGGTTGAGGACAGGACTCTCCCCAATACACCAATAGTGGTGAAAGAACAAAGCCTCCCAAGAGTAACACACTCTATTGGCATGGCAAAGCTGTAGGAATCAATTCTCCTCAGGATGGAAATGTGAGAGAAGACTACCCCCCCCCCCCCCCTCGCCATAACAGACCGGGAAGAGCTTGAGCGATGGGTCTGCCTTTAGCACGCAGCATTAGCCTTACTGATTTCCAATTGGGCATTTGCGTGGGCCCACCTAAATGTGTCTCTTGTTTCACTTTGCATGCGCATTCAGCAGCAAAGGGAGGGGTGGGGGGTAAAATAAAACACAAGGAAGCAATTTAGAAAAGTGGAAAGCCAGACATAAGCCACTAGCCACAGGCTCCCCTGTTACCGAGGGTGGGGGAATGGAAACAGGTGTTCGATGAATAAGTGATGACAGCGCGTGGCGAGGAGAAGAGGCCACGAGGCTCGTAGGGGTCCTCGGGGGGGCGCTGACTGCCACAAGGAGAGCCCTACTGTCACAGTAGCCAGTTAATATTGATGAGAGGCAGCTGGTTTGGGTGACGGTGGCGGGCGGTGTGGAAAGAAGCACAAACACAAACACATGCCCCATAATGCATTGGGCAGAGGGCAGACAAACACGGGGGAGGAGGGTTAGCTTGGGACACGGGGACCATCTTGTTGGCCACTCCAATCACGTCAGACATTCTCTTACTGCTTGCAAGGGTGTTTTGATGGAGTATTAGCATATTTCTCCTAGCTCTCTGTCTATGTGAATGTGTTCCTGACCACCTGAATATCTGTGGTGGTCCACTATGCAGTAGAAATAAACACTGTAGGGTTTTATGTCTCATGGGTTTCATGACCACATCTTTATAACAATTCAATATTGATGAGATGGTAGACCATGTATCTAGAATGCAATCATCTCAACACACACTCCCATGATGCTCTTCGGCACAACCCCAATACACATCTCCTCCCAACCTACTCAAATTGTCCCCATTATGAACCACAATTATGAACAAACTTACAAGCAAGTATCTTGGTGCCCGTCTATCTCTCATAGGGTAACGGTGGTCAACGTGGCTCTCAATAACAATGTCTTTAGACTGTGGTGTAGGCATTGTAGCCTGTGAGTAGCCTGTGTCACAGTCTCGTCACATCCTTGAGTGGGTACGGCTGATTCAGTGTCCTGAGAACGTGCCTGTGAGTCCCTATGTGACCACTGCTGGGTCAAGGTGTCACCCAGTAACAGTTCTGGACCAGACAGGACTGGCGGTTCTTTCGGTGTGGTTTTACTCAACAGTAACGGTCTGTGTTACTGTGTGATCTGTGTGCCTTTTTCAGATGACATTCTATGCCGTCTTAACAGTGTAGGACACAGTCTGAGCAATGTCTGTAGCAGCAACCCACTTTGGTCCGTTGAGGTAGTTCCTGGCTAAGACAGTTTCTCTTGGGTTGAAAGGGCTGTCCTTTGCTCTCAGTTCACAATATTTGACTTGACTCTCCTATTGACGGCGTAATGTCTCTTGCGTTCGGAGGTTTGAGAAGGTCAAAGCTTGCGTGTAGATCTCTCTTCATGTGTAATGAGGAATGTTCTTGTATTTGTATTTGTATTTATTATGGCTCCCCAGCTACTCTTCCTGGGGTGCAGCAAAATAAAGGAGTTTATACAATTTAAAAAAAATTACAACACATTCACAGATTTCACAACACACTGTGTGCCCTCAGGCCCCTACTCTACCACTACCACATATCTACAGTACAAAATCCATGTAGGATAGAAGAACGCTGTTCAAGCGTTGGTGCACTATCCCTTGACCCTGAGACGCTTTCAATGCATGTTTCATGGTCTGTACCAGGGCTTGGAACCAGTTCAGGGAACAGAACTGAAAACCTGAAAAAATTGACATTTTTCAACGAACAGAAACATAACCTGGAACAAAAGTGATCCATACTGTTCCTGAACAGAAGCGTTATTTTAAAAACATGGGAACCAGTTAATAACCAGTTATTTTACATTCCAGGCATTTTTTTCCAGTCCCACAACAAAATGCAACAAAGCTCCTATGCAAAGCCTTCACTCTGTCCCTCAGAAACATATTCCAGTGTCTGCCTGCAAGCTAAAATCTTTGTCTGTGCTCCGAAGCATAGGCTACTGACTATACTGACGTTACATTGGCACTTGATTCAGAAGATAGGGAGAGAGATTTTTAATTAGCTAGGATGAGATGAGGGCAGTGGGAAGGCCCCTAATGTCATGTAATCTGAGAAAGAAGTTGAGTAGGGAGCCAGTAGATTGCAATTGACTTTAGTGAACTATTAACAGAATATATTTACAAAAGAATACATATAGGAGCAGTCAGCGTAGTACATCAGGATGCACAACTGCAATGCGTTTCGACTACTAGAGTCTTCCTCAAGCAGCGTTGAGCTAGAGAAGAATGGATTAACTTTTTCAATGCAAGTTAAGAATACTATAGGCCTAGTTATCACATTTCACGTTGGATTTATTAATTTCAAAAATGTAAGATGGGTTTTTAATTCTGGTACAGCCCTACAAACACAAGCTTGTTAGCTAGCTAGTTCAAGCACATTCAAAGTTACTCCATAGAAGCCGCTCCTCCTAGGTACAATTCTGAGGACCTAATTCATATAATGCATGTCATAAAAAGATGCCCAGCATTTCAAGCCTCCCCCTCAACCATCTCTCGCTCTTTCCCCACCTGCAAAATGTCAATTGCATCTTGCTCCATAGTCTTTGTCTGTGCATCATGCTTGAAAACAACTAGCTTGCCAGCTCTTTCTGCAATGACTGATGAGGTAATTTAATTAGCTAAATGTAAAAAACTTGATTTCACAGGTTAAACCTCTTGAGTGTAGGGGGCAGTATTTTGATGTTTGGATGAAAAACGTACCCAAATTAAACTGCCTATTTCTCGGGCCCAGAATCTAGAATATGCATATAATTGTCAGATTAGGATAGAAAACACACAGTTTCCAAAACTGTCAAAATATTGTCTGTGAGTATAACAGAACTGATATTGCAGGCGAAAACCTGAGGAAAATCCAACCCGGAAGTGGCTTCTATTTTGAAAGCTCCGTGTTCCAAAATCAAATCAAATCAAATGTATTTATATAGCAAATCAAATCAAATCAAATGTATTTATATAGCCCTTCGTACATCAGCTGATATCTCAAAGTGCTGTACAGAAACCCAGCCTAAAACCCCAAACAGCAAGCAATGCAGGTGTAGAAGCACGGTGGCTAGGAAAAACTCCCTAGAAAGGCCAAAACCTAGGAAGAAACCTAGAGAGGAACCAGGCTATGTGGGGTGGCCAGTCCTCTTCTGGCTGTGCCGGGTGGAGATTATAACAGAACATGGCCAAGATGTTCAAATGTTCATAAATGACCAGCATGGTCGAATAATAATAAGGCAGAACAGTTGAAACTGGAGCAGCAGCACAGTCAGGTGGAAGTTGAAACTGGAGCAGCAGCATGGCCAGGTGGACTGGGGACAGCAAGGAGTCATCATGTCAGGTAGTCCTGGGGCATGGTCCTAGGGCTCAGGTCCTCCGAGAGAGAGAAAGAAAGAGAGAAGGAGAGAATTAGAGAACGCACACTTAGATTCACACAGGACACCGAATAGGACAGGAGAAGTACTCCAGATATAACAAACTGACCCCAGCCCCCCGACACATAAACTACTGCAGCATAAATACTGGAGGCTGAGACAGGAGGGGTCAGGAGACACTGTGGCCCCATCCGAGGACACCCCCGGACAGGGCCAAACAGGAAGGATATAACCCCACCCACTTTGCCAAAGCATAGCCCCCACACCACTAGAGGGATATCTTCAACCACCAACTTACCATCCTGAGACAAGGCTGAGTATAGCCCACAAAGATCTCCGCCACGGCACAACCCAAGGGGGGGGGGGGGGGGGGGGGGGCGCCAACCCAGACAGGATGACCACAACAGTGAATCAACCCACTCAGGTGACGCACCCCCTCCAGGGACGGCATGAGAGAGCCCCAGCAAGCCAGTGACTCAGCCCCTGTAATAGGGTTAGAGGCAGAGAATCCCAGTGGAAAGAGGGGAACCGGCCAGGCAGAGACAGCAAGGGCGGTTCGTTGCTCCAGAGCCTTTCCGTTCACCTTCCCACTCCTGGGCCAGACTACACTCAATCATATGACCCACTGAAGAGATGAGTCTTCAATAAAGACTTAAAGGTTGAGACCGAGTTTGCGTCTCTGACATGGGTAGGCAGACCGTTCCATAAAAATGGAGCTCTATAGGAGAAAGCCCTGCCTCCAGCTGTTTGCTTAGAAATTCTAGGGGCAATTAGGAGGCCTGCGTCTTGTGACCGTAGCGTACGTGTAGGTATGTACGGCAGGACCAAATCAGAGAGATAGGTAGGAGCAAGCCCATGTAATGCTTTGTAGGTTAGCAGTAAAACCTTGAAATCAGCCCTTGCTTTGACAGGAAGCCAGTGTAGAGAGGCTAGCACTGGAGTAATATGATCACATTTTTTGGTTCTAGTCAGGATTCTAGCAGCCGTATTTAGCACTAACTGAAGTTTATTTAGTACTTTATCCGGGTAGCCGGAAAATAGAGCATTGCAGTAGTCTAACCTAGAAGTGACAAAAGCATGGATTAATTTTTCTGCATCATTTTTGGACAGAAAGTTTCAGATTTTTGCAATGTTACGTAGATGGAAAAAGCTGTCCTCGAAATGGTCTTGATATGTTCTTCAAAAGAGAGATCAGGGTCCAGAGTAACGCCGAGGTCCTTCACAGTTTTATTTGAGACGACTGTACAACCATTAAGATTAATTGTCAGATTCAACAGAATAGCCCTCATATAGCTAATATAGCCCTTCGTACATCAGCTGATATCTCAAAGTGCTGTACAGAAACCCAGCCTAAAACCCCAAACAGCAAGCAATGCAGGTGTAGAAGCACGGTGGCTAGGAAAAACTCCCCAGAAAGGCCAAAACCTAGGAAGAAACCTAGAGAGGAACCAGGCTATGTGGGGTGGCCAGTCCTCTTCTGGCTGTGCCGGGTGGAGATTATAACAGAACATGGCCAAGATGTTCAAATGTTCATAAATGACCAGCATGGTCGAATAATAATAAGGCAGAACAGTTGAAACTGGAGCAGCAGCATGGCCAGGTGGACTGGGGACAGCAAGGAGTCATCATGTCAGGTAATCCTGGGGCATGGTCCTAGGGCTCAGGTCCTCCGAGAGAGAGAAAGAAAGAGAGAAGGAGAGAATTAGAGAACGCACACTTAGATTCACACAGGACACCGAATAGGACAGGAGAAGTAGATATAACAAACTGACCCTAGCCCCCCCATAACCTGCCTTCACTCCATTTTAAGGGATATCTCCCGGATTCCTTCTCCTATGGCTTCCCCATGGCGTGAACAGTCATTACACATAGTTTCAGGCTTTTATTTAGAAAAATTAGCGAGAAAGATCGCATCGCGTCATTGTATGGCTGGGTGCCAGCAGCGTTTTGTATGCGCAACAGCTTGGAGCAGCCATTTTTTCTCTCTCTCCTATTGAAGAAGCTACATTCCAGGTTGATATATTATCGATTATATATTGTAAAAACAACCTGAGGATTGATTATAAAAAACATTTCAAATGTTTCTACGAACATTACGAACGATACTATTTGGAATTTTCGTCTGCAATGTCATGACCGCTCGAGCCTGTGGATTTCTGAACATAACGCGCCAACCAAATGGAGGTATTTATGGAACCAAAGGAACATTTATTGTGTAAGTCTTGTGAGTGCAAACATCCAAAGATCATCAAAGGTAAGTGATTTAATTTATTGCTTTTCTGACTTTCGTGACCTACTTGGCTGCTAGCTGTTTGTAATATTTTGTCTCCTGAGAGAGATGTCCTTACATAAACGCTTTGTATGCTTTCGCCGAAAAGATTTATTGAAATCAAGAGAAGCTGTGTTTTGCTATATTGCACTTGTGATTTCATGAAAATGTAATATTTTTAGTAATTTAATTAGAATTTGGCGCTCTGCTATTCAGCGGTGGTTGACGAAAATGATCCCGCTAACGGGATGATGGGTGCATCAAGAAGTTAAAAAAGGAAAAAAGGCCTCCTGAGTGGCGCAAGGGTCAATGGCACTGAATCGCACTGCTAGCTGCGCAACTACAGATCCTGGTTCAGTACCAGGCTGTGTGGATTTGTTCAGAACTAAACAATTGCTAAATCATTTCCAACTCCTGGTTTGTACAAGCTTTTCTTCAAACCCATTGGTTGATGGATGATACGGTGCACACCTGATGTGCTATACACCATTCACCGGGAGGGAAGTGGCCATTTCTTGGGCACTAGCTAAGGTTTGTTGAAGCAAGCAAGTAGGTGTGGCGATCCGATGGTTACTGAAAATCTTATTTTGGCTGATATGCGCTCAATTTTCATTTTGGAACAGATTGTTAGTTAATCATTAATGAAGCAAAGACATGATTTAATTAGTGCCAGAGAAACCAAGATGGAGGACGGAACACAGCAATGTAGATATGTAGATATGTAGCAATGTAGCAATGTAGATATTCAATATCGGTAAATTAGATCGGTAAATTAGATCGGTAAATTAGACTAAATATTAGCACTTCATAATCTGGTGGGTAAAAACCTTAAATCTGGATAACAACACAAAACAAATCATAAAACTAGAGAAATGTATCAACAAATACTACAAAAACAAACAACCTATCGCAAAACAAAAATGTGACTCTTCTACAGACACAGACAATTTAATATTTTCGTCACCGGGAATAGTAAAGGTCGAAACCGATCTGTTCAATCAATAAATGACAAACTGGGCATACTTGAACTAGTAAGTAAGGATATTAAACAGGTAAAGGCAAAGCAAGCCTCGAGATGAGTGACGAAAAAGCTGCGAAAGACACAAACAAGCTGAAAGGGACAGTCAATAATATTGAAACAGAAGTTAATGAACTTAAAAAGGAGAACATCGTTCTGAGAGAAGCCTTACTTGACATACAGACTAGATCCATGAGAGAGAATCTGGTACTTACAGGTATCCAAGAGAAATAAGGAGAAATGTTCTTAAATCTGTCATTCGAGTTCCTCCTTACAGCGCTTCAGATCCCATGTGAAGCTATCGACAAAATCCAACACAAACATATACACCGCTTCAGACAGAGAGGGCAAAGGTATGGACGCCCAATAGTTGCCAAATTTGCTTTCTTTAAAGATAAAATAATGGTTAAAAGCCTGGGTAAAAGACTTGCTGGCATGAAAATAGGCATGAATGACCAGTTCCCGAAGGAAGTTCTGTATCCAATTTTCAAGGAAAATAGAATGAAAGGGAAACGCATAGCTCTCATAGTCGATAAACTGTATATTGATAACCAATTGTTAAGAGACTCAAAGACTACTCCATGGCTATTCTAAAAATTACAAAGTTCTCATAGAGGAGGCAAATAATGAAACACACAATACTATAGCTTTTCTATCTATCTTCAAATATAACTAATTGCAACACTAAAGCACTAAATCAACAATGGTGGAGATAAAAACAACAGACAGAAGGCACAGTATGTGGGTATGTGTGGATGTATTGAGATGGATGGGGTGATGTGTGTTTTTTGGTGTTTGGGAAAGGGTGGCATTAAGTGAGTAAGAAAGGAAATGTGAGCAGGGGTTGTGAGAGAGCTCTCAATTTGGTGCAGATGAGGAATATTCATTTTATGATGAATTATACATGTTATACATGCATACTTGTTTATTTATTCTCCTATCATGATGGGACTGCATTTTAAAATAAATTATACATCTAATTTATTTACTGTCCTACTGTATCATGGGGAACATTACAAAATATATATATACATCTAATTTATTTATTTATGATCCTATATTGATGGAACGGTCCACCACCCTATACCCTAGACACCCACCTGAACGACCCAGACGCTAATGAGAAGTCCCTATCTGTTTTATGGGCCTGCTGTAATGGGCCTGAATGCAGCCAAAATGCGGTCAGAGACCTTCTAGAGCAGCACCGCCCCCTCAAGATTCTGAACCTGCCTGGCAGGGTTGGCCCTGCAAAGCCAGAGCCCCCTGATGGGAGAGCATAATATACGAGGAAATTCTCAAAGCTGCTAATGAGAACCTTGACGACCTTATACCTAGCCGGTGGGGATTCCGTTGGGGTGCCCCCAAGCAGTGGCAGTGCTGGCAACACTAGCTGCAGTAACCCATGGGGAGATGGTCACACTTGGACATTCAGAGAGGGGGCATCTTATTGTGGCCCTGGTGGCACAAGATCAAAAGTATAACTGCACGGAGATGCTGGGGAATATGGTCAAAACGGGGGACCATGTGTGGGTGTTTCAGGGGAAGTGGGTATATCTGACCTCCATCACCTAGGACGTGACAATGGTTAATCAAATCTCCCCATTTCTGCCCATTTTTTTGCTCAGTTTGCAGGCCTTCTCATACTGCTGCAACTGTATATGCATTCGTTAAACAAGACCTTTCTTGAGTTGGGCTCTGGGATGGTGCAACTGTTGAGAATCTGAGTCTATAGTTGTTGTGGGGGAAAGGTCTTGAGTGTCTTTGTGTGTGTGTGTGTGTGCGTGTGCGTGTGCGTGTGTGTGTGTGTACCACAACTGTTGCGACGGAGTAAAAATGTTAGGGACAATATACAGTGGTTCCTCCTTTAAAAGATGAGAGCTTACACCACGGCACTTAGAGGTACCCAGAATCACGGCTTCATTGCTCCAGACCACCACAAGAGGGAGTTAGAGCACTCATTATGCTTTTGGGTCCCAAGGTTTTTATATGACCAATCATATCGAGTAGTTCCAATGACAAATTTGATGGCTGACAAAACATTACGGTGGAAGCAAATGTAATTAATTATAATGTCATAACGAGTCAAGCAAAAAAGTTAACAATTGATAGGAGTGTGTTAGTGAATGTAGAGACAAACGATTGTGCATATTTTTGTCATTAAATTAAATTACAAAAATCGGTCAAAGTTTTTTTCATTCATATCCAATATCATATATACAGAATAAAACACTGTACATCCTGCCAGCACGCCCACCAGCGAGCCACTCAGGCGAAGAACAATGTGTGTAAGAGAGCAAGGAACGAGATGGGAGTAACAATCCAGGCTATTTGCTCTGAGACTACCATAATAATGCAATGAAACAAGCAGGGAGCATGTTTCAAACCCTCAACATTCTAGCCCGAAGTCCAGCACACTATCGACTGTGCCCAAATCTATTAACTGGGGATCGGGCCAATTGTGGCTAAAAAAACTTTATCAATTGGATTCTTTTACATTTATTCGCTTTTCACAATCGTAGCAGGATGGGCTATTAGCTGAGCAATAGAATATTCAACCTTTACTAAAGATTTGTCTAATAGTCGAGCTAGGTGTGAAACCCCCCCTACCAACTTGCAACAAATCATTTGTATCTATCTGTACACATGGTTAATGTTCTGAAAAAAAATATTACATTATATATATACACAGTGGCTTGCAAAAGTATTCACCCCCTTGGTATTATTCCTATTTTGTTGCCTTACATCCTGGAATTCTAGTGTATTTTGGGGGGGGTTGTATAATTTGATTTACACAACAAGCCTACCACTTTGAAGATACAAAATGTTTTTTATTGTGAAACAAACAGGAAATGAGACAAAAATAAATAACTTGAGCGTGCATAATTATTCACCCCACCCCCAAATTCAATACTTTGTAGAGACACCTTTTGCAGCAATTACAGCTGCAAGTTTCTTGGGGTATGTCTCTACAAGCTTGGCACATGTAGCCACTGGCAGTTTTGCCCATTCTTCAATGCAAAACTGCTCCAGCTCCTTCAAGTTGGATGGGATCCACTGGTGTACAGCAATCTTTAAGCCATACCACAGATTCTCAATTGGATTGAGGTCTGGGCTTTGACTAGGCCATTCCAAGACATTAAATGTTCCCCCTTAAATCACTCGAGTGTTGCTTCAGCAGTATGCTTAGGGTCAGCATCCTGTTGGAAGGTGAACAAATCTCAAATCTCTTGAAGAATGAAGCAGGTTTCCCTCAAGGATTTCCCTGTATTTTAGTGCCCTCCATCATTCCTTCAATTCTGACCAGTTTCACAGTCCCTGCCAATGAAAAGCATCCCCACAGCATGATGCTGCCACCACCATGCTTGGGATGGTGTTCTCAGGGTGATGAGAGGTAGTGGGGTTGCGTAAGACATAACGTTTTTAGGCAAAAAGTTACATTTTCATCTCATCTAACCAGAGTACATTTTTCCATATGTTTGGGTAGCTTTTTTTTTTTTCTTTAAGCAATTTCTTTTTTTTCTGGCCACTCTTAAAGTAAAGCCCAGCTCTGTGGAGTGTACGGCTTAAAGTGGTCCTATGGACAGATACTCCAATCTCCGCTCCACAGCAAACGCCAAACGTGTTTGCTTATTTCTTTCTTTAAGCAATGGATTTTTTTCTAGAAACTCTTCTGTAATGCCCAGCTCTGTGGAGTATATGGCTTAAAGTGGTCCTATGGAAAGATACTTAAATTTGCTATGTGGAGCTTTGCAGCTCCTTCAGGGTTATCGTTGGTCTCTTTGTTGCCTCTCTGAATAATGCCCTCCTTGCCTGGTCTGTGAGTTTGGTGGGCGGCCCTCTTTTGGCAGGTTTGTTGTGGTGTCATATTCTTTCCATTTTTTAATAATGGATTTAATGGTGCTCCGTGGGATGTTCAATGTTTCTGATATTTTTTATGACCCAACCCTGATCTGTACTTCTCCACAACTTTGTCCCTGACCTGTTCAGAGAGCTCCTTGGTCTTCATGTTGCCGCTTGCATAGTGCCCCTTGCTTATTGATGTTGCAGACTCTGGGGCATTTCAAAACAGGCATATATATATATATACTGAGATCATTTGACAGATCATGTGACACTTAGATTGCACACAGGTGGACCTTGTTTACCTATTATGTGACTTCTGAAGGTAATTGGTTGCACCAGATCTTATTTAGGGGCTTCATAGCAAAGGGTGTGGATACATACCCACCCACCACTTTTCCGTTTTGAATTGTTTTGAATTTTTTTAAGCAAGTTATTTTTTTCCATTTCACATTTCATTTCAATTTGGGCTATATTGTCTATGTCCATTACATGAAATCCAAATAAAAATACATTTAAATTGCAGGATGTAATGCAACAAAATAGGAAAAAATTCCAAGGGGGGTGAATACTTTTGCAAGGCACTGTATATATATAGATAGATAGATAAAGATATATATATATATATATATATATATATATCTTTATCTCATAGATAAAGATAAAGAGGTAAAGCGATAAAGATAGATATATACTGTAGATAGATACATATAGATGATATTTGATATCTCTATGTATCTATATACAGTATATCACAAAAGTGAGTACACCCCTTACATTTTTGTAAATATTTGAGTATATATTTTCATGTGACAACACTGAATAAATTACACTTTGCTACTATGTAAAGTAGTGTGTGTTCAGCTTGTATAACAGTGTAAATTTGCTGTCCCCTCAAAATAACTCACACAGCCATTCATGTCTAAACCGCTGGCAACAAAAGTGAGTACACCCCTAAGTGAAAATGTCCAAATTGGGCCCAAAGTGTCAATATTTGTGTGGCCACCATCATTTTCCAGCACTGCCTTAACCCTCTTGTGCATGGAGTTCACCAGAGCTTCACAGGTTGCCAATGGAGTCCTCTTCCACTCCTCCATGATGACATCACAGAGCTTCCGTTTGAGGATGCCCCACAGATGCTCAATAGGGTTTAGGTCTGGAGACATGCTTGGCCAGTCCATCACCTTTACCCTCAGCTTCTTTAGCAAGCAGTGGTCGTCTTGGAGGTGTGTTTGGGGTCGTTATCATGTTGGAATACTGCCCTGCGGCCCAGTCTCCGAAGCGAGGGGATCATGCTCTCCTTCAGTATGTCACAGTACATGTTGGCATTCATGGTTCCCTCAATGAACTGTAGCTCCCCAGTGCCGTTAGCACTCATGCAGCCCCAGACCATGACACTCCCACCACCATGCTTGACTGTAGGCAAGACACACTTGTCTTGGTACTCCTCACCTGGTTGCCGCCACACACACTTGACACCATCTGAACCAAATAAGTTTCTTCGTCTCATCAGACCACAGGACATGGTTCCAGTAATCCATGTCCTTAGTCTGCTTGTCTTCAGCAAACTGTTTGCGGGCTTTCTTGTGCATCATCTTTAGAAAATGCTTCCTTCTAGGACAACAGCCATGCAGACCAATTTGATGCAGTGTAGGGCATATGGTCTGAGCACTGACAGGCTGACCCCCCCACCCCTTCAACCTCTGCAGCAATGCTGGCAGCACTCATACGTATATTTCCCAAAGACAACCTCTGGATATGACGCTGAGCACGTGCACTCAACTTCTTTGGTCGACCATGGCGAGGCCTGTTCTGAGTGGAACATATCCAGTTAAACCGCTATATGGTCTTGGCCACCGTGCTGCAGCTCAGTTTCAGGGTCTTGGCAATCTTCTTAAAGCTCAGGCCATCTTTATGTAGAGCAACAATTGTTGTTGTTGCAACGACTGTTGTGAAAATCCCTCACCTTGCAATGTATTCGATGCTTAAGTACTATAAGGTGTTACATTTCTAACTCAAAACAGCATTTATTCATCAACATCTTTATGCCTTCGTTAATCTTCTTGAGCTTATTCCTTTTTTATGTAGCAATTTTGAGCAACGGTTGATTCGTCTGTGAAGATGACGTTAATGAATGTCTCGCCAGCTTTTAGGTTTCTCCAGAAATAAATCATTCTAAATAACAAACTGGCTTTATTTAAAGATTAGTGAGATTGTCTCACCCCATGTTCAAGAATTGCCTTTTTCTTGCTCACTCTAGGTTAAATGAAAACGAAATATCCAAAATCTTGTTTTCTTTTTAAACAAAGTGATTATTATTAATTAATTTATAATTATATGAAAGCCCCTTAGATAGTCTCACAGATCCAAACGGAAATGCCCCTTAGATATTAATATAGAGTCCTCAAATCCGGGAGGAGAGTCACATCATTGAAAAAAGAAATGTTGATATACTTTTAAAAATGGTGTAGGTCTCATTTATTTAAAGAGCATATTGAAGTTAGAAGCAAAGCCTACAACTATTTTAGCACTGTTTCGCCCTGCTCTGAGACAAGCATAGGGACTGGTCTTGATTAGTCAATTAGATTTTTTATCTCTGTTTGGGTATTGGTTGACAAGAATTTGAAAATTAGGGTGCAGAAATGTTATGCTCTTAGTGTAACCTTTAATTGATTAGTCAAGTCAGTTAAGAACAAATTAATTAAGCCACATTTCTTAAAATAAAATCATACTATGTTATTACAAAAAAGTTTTAAAATTCTCTGGTAATGCCAATACAGAAGACTATCAAATGCTTCTCAAAGATGCCCTCTGGTGGTCAAACTAGCAATAACTTGCATTAACAGAAAAAATGGCTGACAAATAGATAACATGCCACAGAATACTGCAGCAGCCCGTAAGGTGTGACGCAACTTTTAAAGAAGGAACCACTGTAGGATGAATCACAATTATTGTTTGCTAAAATAATAATTCCTTGCTATAATGTCATTTTGGTAATGGAGAGAATGGTGAAAGGTAAAAATAATTAGCATAAACTGCCTACATTACTACAAATATGAATTGCTAAGTATGGAAAATAAGATTAACAGGATTTTTGTAATATATATTTTTGAATGGTTATATATATTACAGATCGAGGTGAGGGCGAAGGAAATCATTTGGTGATTGATCCGTTTCTGTTCTGTGGGTGCCACTGTGTGCTCTTTTCAAAGGATGTGTCCCTGTCTCTCCAGGGCCATGGGATCCGGGGGGGGGTCGGGGGTGGTCTGCCGGGCATTGGGATGAAAACCCAACTCAGGATGAGGAGGGGTTTTAGCGGGTGAAATAGTGGGGACCAGTTGGAGGTTTACTTAGTAGCAATGCAAATATCATGGTACAGCTATATAGACACTCAATCATCATGTTACTTTTTAATGTTACAAACATATATTATGATAAATAGAATTTAAACTTTTGTCTCATTATGGTAATTGGTGAAATAAGTATAGCCAGTTATTGTAATGGCTTAGCAGATAATAAGAAAAGACTATCAGTATTTACCTGGCTAAAAGAGAAGGAATATAATATCTATTCTTTACAGGAAACTCATTCAACAATTTTATATTAAGTTTTGAGGAAACAGGACAGGGAGGGCGAAATATATTTATCCCGTGATCAAAGAAATTCAAAAGGGTGATGATATTCATTTACAGTAATTTTGATCCAAAAGTGCAAATTGTCCAAACAGATCCTCAAGGTAGATGAATGACTTTAAATATGTTATTGGACTATAAACAGATATGGCTTATTAACTTATACAGTCCAAATAATTATGATCCAAGCTTCTTTGAAAATATATAAACTAATTGATCAACTCTATACAAGCAACACTAGACTCTATTATTGTGGTAGGAGATTTTAATACAGTTTTAAATACCTCTATGGACCGTAAACTTGTTACAAATGATGGAGTCACTCATCATTCACCGAAAAACATTTTGAAAGAGGAAGTAAAGTACTTTAAGAATGTTTTTGTTTCAGTCTTCTCCATCTACACTAACCGAAGCTAATTGTATAGATTTTCTTCCAATTAATAATATAAAAGCATCACCTGTACAGAAAGAGTCATGTGATGGCCAAATTACAGAGGACGAACTTCTTGATGCAATTAAAGCCTTTAAGTCTGGGAAAACTCCAGGGCCGGATGGCATACCAGTGGAGGTATAGCAAACTTCTTTTTATATACTCAGAGGACCATTATTAGTATGTTTTAAACACTCCTATATAAACGGTAGATTATCGGACACGTAACAAGAATGTCTGATTTCTGTATTACTGAAACTAGATCCAAGTGGTTTATATAAAGATCCATGCCATTAACAAAATTGGAGGCCTCTTACACTTCAGTGTTGTTTATGCAAAAAATTTAGCTAAATGCTTTGCGCATATAATTAAGCCTTTCATGCGTGAGTTCCAAATATCTCTAACGGTTGCCCCAGAGTGAATGTTTTTATGCACGTGATGTTAGAATGTTCTCTCCATTCCAGAATGTGATTGTTACGCAACAGTACATTTAACATGCTCTGCCCTCAAACCAAGGAATTTATCCTGTTTTTATTTATAGGCTGTTTCAACTTTAATTTCAAATGATTTTCTAACAACTTTTTATTTTCTAAGAACAGTTTGAATTGAGGCCAGGGCAGATTGCAAATGTCTTGAATAAAAGCCTTTGACACTTATGAAATGCTTGTAATTATACTTCAGTATTCCATATTAACATCTGACAAAAATATCTAAAGACACTGAAGTAGCAAACTTTGTGAAAGTTAATATTTGTGTTGTTCTCAAAACTTTTGGCCACGACTGGACAATGCATTATGGGTTTCACGTAATCTTCTGTTGGACCAAAGATGTTATAACAAAATGAGGTGAGTAAGGGTTCACTCATTTTTTGAGGACTTCCGGAAATGAATGGTGGGATGTGAACAATGGTGAAAAAACAGCATGGTAGTGCACAGAAACTACCTGTCATTGGATTACTTTCGATTTCAAGAGTGTTTTACTCAATTATTTAGATCAATGGTGAGCTCACCCGTGATGTGATTAACCATAAATAGTCATTTATATTAGCTAATTCATATTGTAGTTTGTAAGCAAGAGTTGTACAAATATGACCACTTATGTTACGTCAATCTTTCCTCAGTTCCCGTTAGGACAAATGTAGCCTACATTTTTCCGGTTTGGATGATTGTGTTATGCTGTAGATACTTTTGTGAATGTCTGAAAATTGCATTCAAAAATGAACTGCTCACATTCTGGACATAACTTTGTAAGGACTGTGTTTGTGCAAAATGTTTCTGAAAAGAGTGTGGCCAGCTCAAATGCTGATTGTTGCGTCATTCGAAACTAGCCATTCTAAATAAGTGTTCTTGTCACGACTCTCTCCAAAGTCGGCTCCTCTCCTTGTTCGGGCGGCGCACGGCGATCGACGTCACCGGTATTCTAGCCATCGCCGCGCCACTTTTCATTTTCCATTTGTTTTGTCTTCATTTTCCGCAAACCTGTTTTACATCCCCTCATCACTCTATGTGTATATTGTCCTCTGTTCCCCCCATGTCTCTGTGTGTAATCATTCGTCACATGTCATGTGTGACGCTTCATGCTGGTTTTTCGCCAGGTCTTTGTTTGGAACCCGTGGTATTGTATGCTGTACATTATTTGTGTGACGAGTGCTCTATTCGCTTTTGCCTTTGGCGGGAGTGTCATTAAGCAGTTGCTTTCCTTCTGCCAAATAAAGTGTGCCTGTTCACTCATCTCTGCTCTCCTGCACCTAACTTCGGTAACCAGTTGCGCACACTCTTGACAGTTCTAATCACACCGGTTTGATCATATGCTACAGGGACCACTGTAGAATGATCACACCCGTGGGTTGGTACGCGTGAAAAAGTTAAAAAAGGTTTTGCCAGATATTATTCATCCTAATCAGACAGGTTTTTTTTTTACATGGAAGATACATTGGAGATAATATAACTGGAAACAAAAAAAGAAAAAGTACTGGAAACAATAGTATAGCATGACATATCAGGGAAACTAAGCCTGGTTTTCATAGTAGACTTTGAAAAGGCTTTTGATAAAGTATGACTGGAGTTTATATATAAATACCTGGAATATTTCAAGTTTGGAGAATCTCTTATAAAGTTATGTATACTAACTCTAGGTGTAAAATAGTAAACAATGGCTACATCTCAGAAAGTTTTAAACTGTCGAGGAGTAAAGGAAGGTTGTCCACTATCGGCATATCTATTTATTATTGCCATCGAAATATTAGTTGTTAAAATGAGATCCAACAATAATATTAAGGGATTTGGAATTCATGGCTTAAAAACTAAGGTGTCATTGTACGCAGATGATTAATGTTTTCTTTTAAAACCACAATTAGAATCCATCCACAGCCTCATAGAGGATCTAGAAACCTCTCTGGATTAAAACCAAATTAAGTGTATTACGTATTGGATCACAAAAAAATTCAACTTTTTCATTACCGTGTAGTTTACCAATAAAATGGTCTGACGGGGATATGGACATACTTGGTATAAATATCCCAAAATAAATACATTTTCATTCCAATACATTTTGATAGAAAGTTAGCAAAAATAGGTAGTATATTGCTACCATGGATTTGTGGAAAAATCACCCTGATTAACTCTTTAGTCACATCACAGTTCACCTATTTGCTCATGGTTTTGCCTACACCTAGTGACCTGCTTTTTAAATTATATGAACAAAAAATATAAAATTTTACTTGGAATGGCAAGCCAGACAATATTAAAAGGGCATATTTGTCACGATCGCTATAATGATTGGACCAAGGCGCAGCGTGCGTAGAGTTCCACATATTTGAATAAATCAAAACTCACCAAAACAATAAAGCACAAACGAAACGTGATGCTAAGAGTGCTACTAGGCAACTATACATAGACAAGATCCCACCAAGCACAATGAAAAATGTGGAACGGGAAAAAAAATGGAAATGGCTGCCTAAATATGATCCCCAATCAGAGACAACGATAAATATCTGTCTCTGTTTGGGAACCATACCAGGCCAACATAAACCATTAATCACCTAGATGACCCACCCTAGTCACTATCACACCCCAACCAACATAGAGAATAAACAGCTCTCTATGGTCAGGACGTGGCAATATTTATATAATGAATATGAATTTGGAGGGCAGACATTATTACATTTTAAAGCATTAGACCTCTCCCTAATGGCATCAGTCATACAAAAGTTATACTTAAATCCGAAATGGTTCTCTAGTAAATTAGTAAGAATGCCTCACCCCATGTTAAAGAATGTTTTTTTTCCCTTTATTCAGATTACAAATGCTCACTTTCAGTTATTTGAAAACAAAATTATCTTCGAAATGTTGTAATTCTTTAACCCTTTGGCTGTGTTCTGGTCTAATTTGACCGATTTACAAGTTCTCTCTGAAAAATGTAGTTCATTTAAGCTGATTATCATAAGGTTCCATGACTTTGTCCACACAAAATACATTTAGATGATTTCCATTACATTTTGGGTGTTTTATTTAACTTTTGTACACCTGTGGTGTTCCTGGTAAAAAATGACCGATCATTAGAAATTAATGGGTGAGACTACAATTAGTGTATAAAATTGAGTTCAGGCACATGCCCAATCATCAGATGGACACACTTCCTCTCCCAGACCCCCACATGCATGTGTGTTTGAACACACACACACACACCTCACTCCCCTTCTTGGCTTCCATGAAAACCCCCATGGGATTTCCCTAGTAGAATCTTTCCCCCACGGGAACCACACCTGTTGGCATTCTCACAAACAAACATTGTTTCAATAATATATAGAACATTTCTTGCAGCTCTCGTGTATATAAAGCTTTTTTGAGGCCTTGCTCACAATTCATTCTCTGGCAGCAAGCACAATGACCAAACAATATACTCTATGTGAGGCTCTTGATCGTATCTTTGATCATGACACTGGTGAGGAGGAGAGACTCCTTGTTATAATTTGACATAAATTAGTCTGTGATAAATAGCACAATATGTTTCATCTGAGTATTTGTTATAGTCAAAATAATCAATATATTATGCTTTTTTTTCAAGAACTAGTTGTATGAGCTCAGATCAATGAGGCATACAGGCCATAAAGAGCAAATAGAAGTTCAAAACTTGTAATGTTCACAAGAACTTAAGTTGATAAAAAGATCTAACACAACATTAGGTGATAATATATGGATTATTATGGATTTATAATCAGCTATAATGGGGTGGTCATTTTGGACCGGGAACACAGAATTAATTAACATGAAACGAACACAACAGGAGGGTTAAACAAGCCTTAGAAAGTTGGTTGCAATTTCAGTTTGATCCACCTGAAAAGACAGAACAAATAAATCAACAAATATTGTGGATAATCTCAAATATACAAATTGATTAAAAAAAAAGATATTGTTCAATAAAAAGTTTTTAAAAAGGCATAATATTTTTAAATTATATGATAAATAGAGGCATCAGTCAAGAAGGTAAAGCTTGGTCGCAAATGGGTCTTCCAAATAGACAATGACCCCAAGCAAACTTCCAAGGTTGTGGCAAAATAGCTTAAGGACAACAAAGTCAAGGTATTGGAGTGGCCATCACAAAGCCCTGACCTCAATCCTTTAGAACATTTGTGGGCAGAACTGAAAAAGTGTGTGCGAGCAAGGAGGCCTACAAACCTCACTTAGTTACACCAGCTTTGTCAGGAGGAATGGGCCAAAATTTACCCAACTTATTGTGGGAAGCTTGTGGAAGGCTACGCAAAACGTTTGACCCAAGTTAAACAATTTAAAAGCAATGCTACTAAATACACTTTTGAATGTATGTAAACTTCTGACCCACTGGGAATGCTATGAAAGAAATAAAAGCTAAAATAAATCATTCTCTCTACTATTATTCTGACATTTCACATTCTTAAAATAAAGTGGTGATCCTAACTGACCTAAAACATTTTTACTTGGATTAAATATCAGGAATTGTGAAAAACAGAGTTTAAATGTATTTGGCTAAGGTGTATGTAAACTTCCGACTTCAACTGTATTTAAGCACTTCATGTACATTTCTACAGTACAGTAAGCACTCTGTATGTACCCATTGCTGATACTGTACAGAAAGTATGTTAATACCTTGAAATAGACCACTGAACCTTTCACCTATGTACAGAAAGTACCTTAATACCTTGAAATAGACCACTGAACCTTTCAACTACCTGTCAGGGCAAGGAGATTGAGGTTGTAACCTCATAAAAACATATTGTTATTTTAATTGATGACAGCCTCTCTTTTAAATTGCATAATCAACAACTTACAAAAAATGTAAGCTGAAATTGGGATTTTATTTTAGGAATAAGGCCGTTTTTTCTTTTGAAGCCAGACGGAGGCTAGTATCAGCTACATGTATGCCTTTACTAAACTATGGGGATATTTTATATAAGAATGCTTCCGCTCAGTGTTTGAGATCAATTGACACTCTTTAACATGGCACTTTGAGATTTATTTTAAACTGCAAAACACTTACGCACCACTGACTGCACTTTGTATACCAGGGTTGGCTGGCTTTCTCTAGTCACTCGTAGGCTCAGTCACTGGTATACTTTTATTTACAAAGCCATTTTGGGTTTACTACCTTTTTATTTGTGCATTTCTATTGTTCAGAAATGTGGTGGGTACTCTCTTCGTTCGCTGGACTTTATCCTGCTAACTGTTCCAAATGTCCGAACTGAATTTGGTAAAAGGGCTTTCATGTTCTCTGCGCCATCGTCTTGGAACACCTTACAAAATACTTTTAGCCACACAATGTATCTCTTCACAGCAAAAACACACTCACTCTGACAGCTAAAGTAAGAAGAGTGCTTCAACAAGCTGAAGGAAGCTGCCCAGTCTCTCCCAGGAGTCTGCTGCTCTCGCTAAAATAGTCCCATGAATTTACATTCACCAGAAGTATCTATCTCTCTATAAGAACCTCCCCATTAGCAACTTCACAGGTTTTTTGACAGAAGGCTCCTAAGCAAGTGAACATGATAGGTGAGCGTCATAGGGGTAATGTTTGTGCCTGTGGGTGACTGAGCCTGTGAGCCCAATTTTGTCATAACCTTCATCATTGCATTGTCATAGATTTCATGGCAAATGAATTAGTAATTGTCAGAGTCATTGGCTTTTTAAAATAAATTCAGCTTTAAAGCTGAAAATCCCTTGTACCCCTTTCCACCAATGGAATGACTAATCTGAGATGTAACATTGTCATCTGCAACTAAGCATTTATGAATCTGCATCTGGTCACATTAAACAAGACCCCCAGGATATTATGTACAAACACATGAAGACCCCTCTCCCAGTCATTCTCATTATACAGTTCCCCACCTCTCCCTCTTTTCAAACGGTGCATTAGCCTTCATAAGGTGGGTGGAATCACTTTTATTTGTTTTGTCATTCCATCCCATCCTTCTTTGTTGGCTATCTAATTTGCAAACCCTGCAGGTGTGTGTTAAAACAAAGATGAATCCTGCAACATAAGGCATTATGAATAGAACATCTGTCCGACGTGCAAATGTGTTTCCTGATTGAAATGCATTTGACTGTTAATGAGAAATACGGCCCACAGGTATCTGCTGTTTCGAATGTAGAACCGATATTCAAGCCAGTTGGAACCGACAGACTGGGGTAGATTGAGGCAGTCTTCAAAGGTGGATCGACTTTGAAAAGCACAGGCGTTTGATTTCCATAAGAATGACAAGCACAAAAACATGAACAGATAATCAAGCAACAACAAGCCCTTTTCGACAACCTTTTTTCTTGAACAAAATTATCTTTAGAAGTGTCTTTTTATAATTGTTGTCGGTGTTGTTATTTTGCCTTCTATTGTTCCGTAACAGTAGCTTCTACTCCCAAACTTTTCCATCAAGGCCAACCAATCAATCTTTCCCTCTTTGAAATATGAAGATGTTGTTTTACCATTGTCAGTCTGCTATCTATTGTGGTTGAAGTACACACAATTGGAAAGCAGTAAATAAAAGCAGCTAAGGTAACAATATTGCCATATGCCCACTCCACCCTGTTACTGAGCTCCTCAACAAAGCATTGTTTCTTTCAACAAAGTAGTCTATCAGCAATGGGAGCAAACAGCACAACAATGATCTGGACCAGGCATCCTCCAACAGTTAAAGAAGATGTCTGGAGGTAACAACATGGAAAAGAGAAGCCATTCAAGACAGCAAATACATATGGTTATGTGACCAATAAAATTTCATTTAGCTGTTTTTATTTACTGCTTTCCAATTGTCTGTACTTACACCACAATAGACAGCAGACTGCCAATGGTAAAACAACATCTTTACATTTCAAAGAGGGAAAGTTTGATTGGTTGGCCTTGATGGAGTGATGTTCCAGACTTTGAAGCGTATGTCTTATGGCTTGTCAGCTTGTTTCTTTGGCCAACCTCCATTTGCTGCCGTGTCTCGGCTAATGAGTCAACGCAGTGTCCACAACTTAAACTCCCACCCATTTGTAAGATGGTTGCTGACTGCTCATACATGGTAGAACGCAACTCTAGAGTGTAACAGGGGCAGGAGATACTGTGAGGGTGTTATGGAAGTAGGAAAAGAAACGTGTTGCGCCATTGCAATCGTTCATTGAAGTGATGTGTGAATGCAATCACAATCGCTAAAATCAGCTCCATTCACGTGACTTTGCATTGAGGTTTCCCCTTTCAAGACGGAATAAAGTACATTCTATATAACACAACTTGCTTTCCTCTTTCTAATCTCCACAAACTATTATATCCACGCCAACACATGGATAGCTCGTTTTAGCTAAGGGGCTGAATAATTTTGCACGCCCAATTTTTCAGTTTTTGATTTGTTAAAAAAGTTTGAAATATCCAATAAATGTCGTTCCACTTCATGATTGTGTCCCACTTGTTGTTGATTCTTCACAAAAAAATACAGTTTTATATCTTTATGTTTGAAGCCTGAAATGTGGCAAAAGGTCGCAAAGTTCAAGGGGGCCGAATACTTTCGCAAGGCACTGTAAATTCCAGCTGAGAGCCCATATGGAAAACTCCAGTAGGATTACTCAAGTGCCGTTAGAAGGGCTATAGTATAACACTCCTCAAAGAGTGGCATCTTGAGATCCCCTAGTTAGCCTAAACTGTACTTTTATCAGCCTGGCTACAGCTCTCTTTCCCTTAACACCCCTGACCTGGCCATGGTTAAATTGATGCAACTGCTCTCGGACTGAAATGTATATGGCTACTTCTGTATCACACTGTCCTCATAAAAGTACTTCAGAAAAAGTATTTGGATAAAAAACTAATATAAGAGTGTTTCTTCAACATATAGAAAAGAGTTAAGACTTGACCTAAGGATGTTTGCTTTTAAGTGACTGCCTTATATTTTGGGAGATTTGGGGGATTATTTATTTTTCTTTGGAGCTGGGAGTAAATTGTCAATCTTTTACCTGTAATATTTGAGCAAAGCTTCCTACAAGGCCTTTACGGGGGAATAACAAGCACTCCATTTAATTTTACGGGAAATGAATGAACATCTTTAATCCATGAAAGTTATTATTGACAAGGATCCCTCCGGAAATTTCATCACGCACACCTATCCCCTATTCCCACTGATTAGTATTTGTATATATGTGCCCTTTGGCTTCCATTGGGCTGTCCATTATTGTTACAATGTCCGTTGCTGCTGTGTTGTTTTGGCTTTCGTGCCGCTTGTATTGTGCAGATGATTATGGGTCTTGTCCTGTGTGGTATCATTGTGCGCTTGTGTTATTTATTCGAGGTACTCCTCACTCTTTTGTTTGGGTTTCAACCCTGTGTGTTTTGTTTACATGTTTGTTTGGTCTTCGTCCCTGTGCCTTTACATGGCACGCTATAATTTGGGTAATAATAAAAAAACATTACGCATTCCAGCACCTGTCTCCCGATCCTTATACCAATGTGACAATCACCAATAATGCACTGGCAAGATCTGTTGAATGAAAAACACACTAAGCTACATAAATAGATTTTTATAATCTCCCCTTGGCCAAAGGGTCAGGAGGTCATTTTGTATACTTTCTAAACCTTTTCCTGATAAGTCAAACACAATCAAGGCGGCACAAGTCAAAGTGAAAGAGTTGCATTTGCTTATATGAAAGATCAGAGGTACTTTTGAAGAAAATCACAGAGGGCGTTTTTGGAACTAGCAGCACAGAATGGTTCACATCGCTGCGCACATCTAAAGCACTTTGAGAGTTACAGAGTGAGAGAGCATTTGATGGTTCCGGCCCCGCTATCAATCTCTGGCGTGCTTGTGGGGCTGCTGAGGCTGCCTAGGCTAGTGCCAGGGGTAATTTGGATAGCCTGTTGTATTTGCACAATCCCAATCGGTTTCAGTCATTTCAGCAGTGGATTATTTAAATAAGTGTGATTTGTTTTGAAAACAGCCTGAAAAAGGACCCTGACGAAGACATCGCTCGCAACGCTCCCACTGAAGGCACATTCAGTTAATTCGTCTGAACACTGTTGTTTGCTTAATTTGTTTAATTTATGTGTTAGTTGCTTTCATACGGAGCTGTCCTTAATCACGGGTATTCTTTAAAAAGTTGCATACATTTCTAATGTAGCAATTAGCAAGTGAAACGAGGCTCCAATTAATCGGAATGGAAAATATCAGCCATTACAGAGGAGAGTATTAACGAGCTCTTTCCGCTCTGTTTGTTGTTTGCTTTGTTTTGCTCTTTTATCTCCAACATTTGACTGAGTGAATCTTTAATTAACCGGTTTAAGCACTGCTGTGTGAAAATATCTTTACTGGGGGTCAGGATAGCATCAAACCCCAGCCACTGCAACAATGTTTATACAGTTGTTAACAGGCTGCTTCTTGCAATCACACATATCTGACTCTGACAACTGAATCCATCTGCATTCGATTGGGGTCATACGCTCACACACGTGCCTGTGCTAACACACACACATATTCTCACACAAACACACACAGACAGACAGACAGACCACACACACACATCTGAATCTACTTACTCTATTAGGGAAGTCAATCTGGTTTTACAGACACTAAAAAGTCCACGACACGGTTAGCCCTTGTAGCTGCGACCGCAGATAGTCCCAGGCCTGTGGCTGATTAAATCCCTGCTGTTTTTTGCTGGTTCCATCTGGGCTGCGAGCTGTGCTGGTTGGAATTGCATGGAGTAACAGAGGTAACCTAAGTTTCTACCATCATGCCACCCAAAGCTAAAGAAGGTGGGAAGTATGGAGAAGACAGTGTTTTGACATTCACAGAAGCGAATCTTTTGATCTTTTCAATATTTTAAATATCGACAAACAATTGTTACAGAAACAGGAAAATAGCGTTGTCAAATTTCTGGTGGACTCAACTAACAAAACAAGGGATTATCTGACCAGAGAGGTCCAGGTCTTTTAACTTCTTTGGGATAGAGGGTAGTATTTTCACGTCCGGATGAAAAGCCCAAAGTAACTGCCTGCTACTCAGGCCCAGAAGCTAGGATATGCATATTATTTTTATTCTTTGTATTTGTTGGATAGAAAACATGCTGAAGTGTCTAAAACTGTTTGAATGACATCTGTGAGTATAACATAACTTATTGGAAGGCAAAACCCCGAGGACAAACCATCCAGAAAAAAAAATTGAGGTAACTCTCTTTTCAATGCGGTTTCATTGGGAATCTAGAATTCTAAGGCAGTTGCTTGCAGTTCCTATCGCTTCCACTGGATGTCAACAGTCTTTAGAACTTGGTTTATGTTTTTTCCTTTGAGAAATGAAGACGTAGCCCTGCTCAGAAGGAGGGTCAAGGGAAGTGTATTGTTTGATAAAGGCGCGCAACCTGAAAAGCACGCTCCACTTTGTTTTCCTCCGGTATTGAACGCAGTTTATCCCGTCTTAAATTGTATCAATTATTTACATTTAAAAAATACCTAAAGTTGTATTAGGAAAGTTGTTTGAAATGTTTGGACAAAGATTCTAGGTAATTTATGAGATATTTTGTAGTCATGTTGCGCAATTTGGAACCAGTGTTTTTCTGGATCAAATGCGCCAAATAAGTGGACATTTTGGATATATAACGACGGAATTAATCGAACAAAAGGACCATTTGTGATGTTTATGGGACATATTGGAGTGCCAACAGAAGAAGCTCTTCAAAGGTAAGGCATGAATTATATCTTTATTTCTAAGTTTCATGTTCCGCCTGGCGGGTTGAAATATGACCGTCTGTGTTTGTTTGATGGGGTGCTGTCCTCAGATAATAACATGCTTTGCTTTCGCCGTAAAGCCTTTTTGAAATCTGACACGTTGGCTGGACAACAAGTGTTGCTTTAATTTGGTGTATTGCATGTGTGATTTCATGAAATTTTAATATTTATAGTAATTTTATTTGAATTTGGCACTCTGCCATTTCACCGGATGTTGGTCAGTTGGGAAAGTAGCGTCCCGCCTAGAGAACAGTTTGCAGTTCTCCCAGGCAGAGGTGGATGTCCTGTAAGAGATTTGCAGCAAGTTGACAACAAACTGTAAGTCAACGCGAGATGTCATCAGCACTGTCTGTCAGTCAGTCATTGAAACAGACAATCTAGAGGGACAATCCAGGAGGAATAACATTGTTGTGGATGGCATACCAGAGTCTCCCCATGAGACCTGGACGGAGTCTGAGGAGAAAGTGAGAAAATAAATAATTGCAAAGCTCCCGATGGATCATTGGCAGATTGAGGCGGAGCATAATGCATAATAAGATGACAGTTGGAGCTGTATCGTTAGATTTAAGTGCAGCCTTTGATGTTATTGATCATACATTGTAATTGAATAGAAAAACAAACAAATAACTCTGCATCACCTAACATCAGATCATTGGAAAGTTATTTATCTAATGGAATCCAGAGTGTCTTCAATGGAAGCTTCTCTAACGTCAGATATGTATAGTGTTGTGTCCTTCAGGGCAGTTGCCTTGGGCCATTACTCTTCTCTATTTTTTACAAATGATTTGCCACGGGTCTTACACAAAGCTAGATTGACTATGTATGCAGATGATTCCACACTCTTACATGTCAGCACACAAAGCCGATGAGCTCACTGAAATTGTAAATAAGGAGTTACTATCAGTGTCAGAAAGAGTGATTAATAATAAACTGGTGATTAATACGATTCTGGAAAACTGTCCAATCCCTGAAGGGTTCTATTACTTCCTCTCTGCCACAACAAATTAATTCAGACACTGACCTCATTACAGAAAAAAATGCCATCATTTATGCATTTAATCACCATTTTATTTCACTGGGCTCTCTCTTTCAAATAACCTCTAAGCCTATTCACAATGATATTGGGCAGGATGTTGTTAGGGGAAACTTGCTGAATGATCAGAGAAATGATAGCAAAAGCTTTTTTGGGGGGCTATTTACAGAATAAGAAGTCCTGGATGCTATGCTAGCAACAGACAACAATAAATCCACAGGAGGCGACCAATGGATACTGCTCTGCTTAAGTGTGCATCATTGTTGGCTATGTAACATTTATCAGGAAATATTCCAAAAGTATGGAAATCAGTTATTGTGCTGCAAATCCATAAGGGACGGGGTAGTAGTGATCTTAATAATTACCGCCCCATTTCAAGGCTTCTTTGTCTAGCTAAGATTCTTGAATCATTGGTAAATGTACAATTTTGCTCTTTTTTATTTGAGAAATGTATTTTGAATGTAAACCAATCAGGGTTTAGGCCTGGGCATAGCACTATTACAGCAACCACTTTAGTTGTTAATGTTCTTGTCAATGCTTTAGAGACTAAAATGACATGTGCTACTTTGTTTGTGGAACTGTCAAAAGCTGGTGATCATGCTATTTTATTGAAGGCCTGAGCTCTGACGCCTGTTCATGGTTTCACGATTATCTTGGCGACATAACTCAGGCCATCGTGATTGATGGGGTTAAAGGGGAATTTCACCCTGGGGGAATTTGGGCTTGTTTTCATCATGTCTGATACATTTCTAGGGCAGTGAGATGTGTTTCAGACATAATTGCCCAGGAGGAAGGCAGGTCAGGGTTTTGCACACTGAATTATACACCCTATGATGACTTTAAGGTCACTGATGGGGGGTGAGATCTAAAAATACATGTAGTCCTGCTTTGTGGCATTTTGCGAAGGCTCTACGTTATACTGATCATAGTTTTTTTGTGTGTTTAGATATGGTTGTCCTTCTTCGATAGAGCCATTGGATGTCTTTCAGCGATGCTCCTATCGGCGGCCTATAAAATATACAAGCCGACACATTTTTACAATCTCTGAAAAACTACTGGGTGGTGATTCATCCTCTGGCCCGTAACAACAATCCTTTAGGCAATACTGAAAGAATTTACCAGACGCAATGACTTCAAGTGATTCCTCTCATCAACACAAATTTGTCGATGGACCATCTATTAGCTACATGTTGATATTCAATCATACATGTTTTAACCGGAATATAGTGAAAAGGATTCGAAACAAAGAGTTGGATTTAGCTAACGTTAGAAGCTCAGCTACAGCCGATACCAGAGCCAAGAGGGCAGATGACAAATACGTTGTCTAGCTAAGTAAGTAATTTTTTCCTGCAAGCCACCTAGCTAGCTAGCCAACATTAGTTTAACTACTGAAACCCATATTGGGCTAACATACTGTGTTACAGGGGAGAAATCAAATTATTTTGAACTAATTAGCTAAATTACCTAGCTAAACAACTACCTGTAGCCATATCTATGACTAAAAATAAAATATTTTGTATCTCGGTTGTTAAACCTCTTCCCTTTTTAGTCATAGATATGGCTAGTTACTAAACAGCAAGCTACGCTGTTACAACTAGCAACCTAAAGCTAGGTTTTCCAGCAGACGTTAGCACATTACTGGAGTTGGCTAGCTAGTTAGTGTAGTATCTGGGATCTACATCTGTTTATATTAGTTACTGTGCTGTTACTAAGCAGTAATGCATTACGGCAGTGTTATGTTACTACACCTAATAGGAAATTCACATGCGCACTGGGGTGCCGGGAACTGTAGAGCATGAGGGGTTTTTGACTAAATGAAAACTAACTGTACTCCCGCCTCCTGCCTGGTCATTTCTCCACAACGCAAATATTACAGTTAGACAGGTGCCTGCTAACTAATTATGCGCCATGCCTCACATTTATAACTTGTTAGCAAGCGTGTAACATCAGCAACAAAGCATTTTACACTTTGTGGAAGAGACGTAGGGCAACATGCCTTTGTTTGTACCATTCAGTTGATCTCTTTACCATCTAGCATATTGTTTAGGCACAATGAGGGGACATTAGGAGCTGCTTTTTAGAGGAAAGATCAGTCAACAATGTCAATGGGCTGGGCTAAAGGTGTGAAAAGTCGTAGGGAGGCAGTTCTTGCACAGTATGAATTTATGTATGGGAGATTGAGAAAGTGCACCTCAATCACTCAACACATTAACTGTCTAAGCATAACCCTGCACAACCAAAACTCCCTTCCTCATCTCAAAGTACTGTCTAAACCTCCCCAGCCCATTGACTTTGACATATAATTGTCAATAGTTGCCCTTTCCACAGGAATTTGTATTGTCTTGAGAATCTGCAGAGAGAATAAAGCGTTTGTGTCATTACTGTTGTAGTCTTGATTGTATACCTTTTCAGTGTTCCTTGCTGGTTTCTGTCCCACAATCTGTTGTGCTCCATAACCGTAAGGTGTGTATCCAAAAAGGCCCCAAAACTTACTTTTCAGCAGGGCACCGTGGAATGATTCCAGATAACCTGAGTTTTAGCAAAGGGGTAAACTAAATGGATTAATTGGTCTGGAAGGTACTCTGTGGTCCTCAGGCTAAGTCTAATCACCTGTAACCCCATAACACAAATCATACTACCCAATTCATGTTTATACCATGCTTACCATGTAAATTGACCTATTTTTTAGCTGTCAGCTTATAAATATTTTGGCCAACTTACCTTCACCTTGTGCAGAGCTATGGATTGGAAGTGCATGTTGGTGGACCCAGATTCTGTACCACCTACAACAAAACACACAATTTAATGACTCCACTAATTGTATTTATCTATATTTGACTGGCTAGCGAAGTACACCTAACAAGGACATTTCAATATTTTCAGCGTGCTGTTATCTTACTAGCCTCACTAAATTGGCAGCAAGATTGCTGGCCAGTTTAGACTGGCTGAGAACCAACGAACCAACCATAAATTAATTATGCACATGAGTTAGTGAGTCACTCTAGCTATATTGACAATTCTATTTTTAGTAACGGAGTGTTTTCCAGACAAGTGTGGAAAAGATGTCTACCAATTGAGATACTCTTTATTTGGTAACATTAGCTAGCTTGCGTCAGTCAGATAGAATGAACAAACATGTTTGCTCTGCTGAAGGTAGCTACCAGTCTAGCAGTGACTACCATGGAATAGGCAAAATTGACTGACAGTGTATATACCAAAAGATAGCTAAATTATTTAGCTGATGGCAATACAGGACTGTAATGTTAGCTAACTAACTTGGCTGGCTAGGCTAGCAAGGTTACCTGTAAATCAGAATCTTACATTTTTGTTGTAAATGGGGGAAAAAATGGATGGTATCGCATCACTTCTCAGCTGTCATCGAAATGGATTACCCATCAGTTAAGCCTGAAAATCCCTTTGATAGACTTTGGTCACCGCATCATTCTTGATGGCCACAAGCCACTGGCAGAAGCGGGATAAATCTTGCTTGTAATTAGCACTGCCAGACACAGAACACTACACGGTCATGATGAAAAACTGTGAAAAATAAACGTTTAAAAAAAAACGTGCGTAGAGAATTTCTGAGATTACTGTGTGTTGGTCGTACGAAGTAAACAGCGTAATTATTCAAGTTTGTGGGCACGCCCCCTCTACCTGGCGGGCGGTATCAGCCTTCGCTATGAATGCCAGACTTTGTGGTTCACTATGAGCAGACGAATACACAGGTAGTCGAAAATGCCCAATTCTGCCTGTGAAATTATTTATTTAATATATTTATATATATATTTATATTTAATTATGTGCTAGTTCTAGCTTGTGGTTTGATAATTGTGTTGTTTATGATTAAAAACGTAATGTTGTGAATGTAGTCATGACTGTATGCTATGACAGAGCCAGGGTGAAATTCCCCTTTAAGTCTGATTTTGTTGTAGGAAGAATAGCTTCTGCTTCTGCAAAAGCTAATAGGGAACCGAATTAACCATTTTACAATTAACCACAATATGTCATTAAGCACTATTTCAGCAAATGCTGCACTGGGTGTTTAAAGGGATGGCGATATTTACTTCCAAAGATTCAGATACATTTATGGATACCATTTTTATGTATCTGTGTCCAGTAAGAAGAAAGTTAGTTCGTTTCGCGAGCCAATGCTAGCTAGCATAAGCGAAATGACTGGAAATCTAGCATGCTAGCTGTTCCCATAGACTTCCAATAGTCAAGCTAATGCTAGTTAGCAATCTTCCAGTCAAGCTAACGCTAGTTAGCAATTGCGCAAGGGCTTGATAGCAACATCCTTCAAATTGCACTCAGATACATAGAAATTGTATCCACTAATTAATCTGACTGAAGTAGATAAAGGGCTTCATTGCCAAAATCCTGAACTATCCCTTTAATTTCATTGAGCCCTAGATGCTGTCGCCATATCCAATGTTGGTTAACACATCCTCTCTCCCTGTCTAAGGGGGAGTGTTCATTAGGCACCAAAACAGAAAAGGGAGTGAAACATGGGGATTAGCTGGACTTTTTAACGTTATTACATACAGCCAGAAATAACTTTTGGATATCAGAGCGACGGTCTCCCAAGATTATGACCAGGAATACGACTTCCCGAATTTGATCTTTTGTCCATACCCCCCATGGCAATTGAACTTATCCCAGAGGCTGCGCCAAGACGCTGCCGGCTGAGAAGAGGTATTCTGCCTGGACTTCTAGTCCGACTCAGGAGGTGTGCACACCATCCACTGCTTCCGAGTATATTACTCGCTAATGTTCAGTCTCTGGATAATGAAGTAGAGGAGCTCAGGGTGAGTATCTCCTTCCAGAGAAACAGCAGGGACTGTAACATACTGTTTCAAGGAATCATGGCTCTCTCCGGATATACTGTCCCTGTCCATACAGCCAGCTGGGTTCTCAGTACATTGCGCAGACAGGAATAAAGAACTCTCCGGGAAGAAGAAAGGCGGTGGTGTGTGTTTCATGATTAACTACTCATGGTGTGATTGTGATAACCTACAGACACTCATGTCCTTTTGATCACCAAACCTAGAAAACCTCACAATCAAATGCCAACCGTATTACCTCCCCCCCCAAAATATCTTTGGTTATAGTCACAGCTGTATATATTCCCCTCAAGCCGATACTACGACAAGCTGAGCTACACAGGACTTTGTGCGAACTGTAAACCGCATATCCTGAGGCCGCATTTATTGTAGCTGGGGATTTTAACAAAGAAAATTTGAAGAAAAGTTCTATCAACACATTAACTGTAGTACTCACGCTACTAAAATGCCTGATCACTGCTACTCCCTACAAGGCCCTCACCGCCCTCCCTTCCGCAAATCAGATCATGACTTCATTCTGCTTCTCCCTTCCTATAGGCAGAAACTTTACCTTGCTAAGGTCTGTTCAATGCTAGTCAGACCAATCGGAATCCATGCTTCAAGATTGTTTTGATCACATGGACTGGGATATGTTCCAGGTAGCCTCTGAGAATAACATTGACATGTACATGGACACGGTGACTGAGTTCAACAGGAAGTGTATATGCGATGTTGTTCCCACTGTGACTATTTAAACCTATCCAAATCAGAAACAGTGGATAGACGGTAGCATTCGCTCAAAACTTAAAGTGCGAACCACCACATTTAACCATGGCAAGGTGACTCGGCATAAGGTTGAATACAAACAGTGTAGTTATTCTCTCTGTAAGGCAATTAAACAGGCAAAAACGTAAGTACAGAGACAAAGTAGAATTGCAATTCAATGGATCAGACATGAAACAATCATGAATTACAGAGGGACAATCAGCCATGTTGCAGACACAGACGTCTTGCTCCCGGACAAGCTAAACACCTTCACCAATTTTGAGGACAACACAGTGCCACCTAACCAGCCCACTCCCAAGGACTGTGGGCTCTCCTTCTCCGTGGCCGACGTGAGTGAGACATTTAAGCGTGTTAAGCCTCACAAGGCTGCCGGCCCAGACGGCTTCCCTAGCCGCATCCGCAGACCAGCTGGCTGGAGTGTTTACGGACATATTCAATCTCTCTCTATCCCAGTCTTCCTGACGGACCGACCCCAGGTGGTGAAGGTAGGAAACAACACCTCCACTTCGCTGATCCTCAACACTGGGGCCCTACAAGGGTGCGTGCTCAGTCCCCCTCCTGTACTCCCTGTTCACCCATGACTACGTGTCAACGCAGGCCTCAAACTCAATAACTTTTGTAGACATTACAAAAGTAGTAGGCCTGATTACCAACAATGATGAGACCGCCTATAGGGAGGAGTTGAGGGCCCTGGCAGAGTGGTGCCAGGAAAATAACCTCTCCTCAATGCCAACAAAACAAAGGAGCTGATTGTGGACTTCAGGAAACAGCAGAGGGAGCACAACCCTTTCCACATCGACGGGACCTCAGTGGAGAAGGAGATAAGCTACAAGTTCCTGCGTGTACACATCACTGACAATCTGAAATGATTCAACCACACAGACAGTGTTGTGAAGAAGGCGCAACAGCACCTCTTCAACCTCAGGAAGCTGAAGAAATGTGGCTTGTCCCCTAAGAACCTCACAAATGTTTACAGTTGTGGCAATTGCACTGCCTGCAACTGCAGGGCTCTCCTGCATCACCGTGGGCATACTGCCTATCCTCCAGGACACCTACGGCACCCAATGTCACAGGAATGGCAAAAAGATAATCAAGGACATCAACCTCCCAAGCCAAGGCCTATTCACCGCGTTAACATCCAGAAGGTGAGGTCAGTACAGGTGTATCAAAGGCTGTCAGAGAGACTGAAAAATTGCTTCTATCTCAAGGCCATCAGAATGTTAAATAGTATTACTAGCCGGCTACCACCCGGTTACTCAACCATGCACCTTAGAGGCTGCTTCCCTATATACATAGACATGGAATCACTGGTCACTTTAACAATGGAACACTATTCACTTTAGTAATGTTTACATTCTGCTTTACTTATTTCAAAAGTACAGTCGTGGCCATCATTTTTGAGAATGACAGAAATATTAATTTTCACATTCTGCTGCCTCAGTTTGTATGATGGCAATTTGCAGATACTCCAGAATGTTATGAAGAGTGATCAGATGAATTGCAATTAATTGCAAAGTCCCTCTTTGCCATGCAAATGAACGGAATCCCCTCAAAACATTTCCACTGCATTTCAGCCCTGCTACAAAAGGACCAGCTGACATCATGTCAGTGATTCTCTCGTTAACACAGGTGTGAGTGTTGACGAGGACAAGGCTGGAGATCACTCTGTCATGCTGATTGAGTTTGAATAACAGACTGGAAGCTTCAAAAGGAGGGTGGTGCATTGTTCTTCCTTTGTCAAACATGGTTACCTGCAAGGAAACACATGCCGTCATCATTGCTTTGCACAAAAAGGGCTTCACAGGCAAATATATTGCTGCCAGTAAGATTGCACCTAAATCAACCTTTTATCGGATCCTCAAGAACTTCAAGGAGAGCGGTTAAATTGTTGTGAGGAAGGCTTCAGGGCACCCAAGAAAGTCCAGCAAGCGCCAGGACCATCTCCTACAGTTGATTCAGCTGCGGGATCGGGGCACCACCAGTACAGAGCTTGCTCAGGAATAGCAGCAGGCAGGTGTGAGTGCATCTGCATGCACAGTGAGGCGAAGACTTTTGGAGGATGGCCTGGTGTCAAGAAGGGCATCAAAGAAGCCACTTCTCTCCAGGAAAAACATCAGGGACCGACTGATATTCTGCAAAAGGTACGGGGATTGGACTGCTGAGGACTGGGATAAAGTCATTTTCTCTGATGAATCCCCTTTCTGATTGTTTGGGGCACCCGGAAAAAAGCTTGTCTGGAGAAGACAAGGTGAGCGCTACCATCAGTCCTGTGTCATGCCAACCGTAAAGCATCCTGAGACCATTCATGCTCACTCACAATTTTGCCTGAGAACACTGCCATGAATAAAGAATGGTACCAACACATCCTCTGAGAGCAACTTCTCCCAACCATCCAGGAACAGTTTGGTGACGAACAATGCCTTTTCCAGCATGATGGAGCACCTTACCATAAGTGATAACTAAGTGGCTCAGGGAACAAAACATGGATATTTTGGGTCCATGGCCAGGAAACTCCCCAGACCTTAATCCCATTGAGAACTTGTGATCAATCCTCAAGAGGCGGGTGGACAAACAAAAAACAAAAAATGATGACAATCTCCAAGCATTGATTATGCAAGAATGGGCTGCCATCAGCCAGGATGTGGCCCAGAAGTTAATTGACAGCATGCCTGGGCGGATTGCAGAAGTCTTGAAAAAGAACGGTCAACACTACAAATATTGACTCTTTGCATCAACTTCATGTAATTGTCAATAAAAGACTTTGACACTTATGAAATGCTTGTAATTATACTTCAGTATTCCATAGTAACATCTGACTAAAATATCTAAAGACACTGAAGCAGCAAACTTTGTGAAAATTAACATTTGTGTCATTCTCAAAACTTTTGGCCACGACTGTATATACTGTAATCTATTTTACTGTATTTTAGTCAATGCCACTCCGACATAGCTCATCCTAATATTTATACAGTATATTTCTTAATTCAATTATTTTACTTTAGGTTTGTTTCTATTGTTGTGAATTGTTAGTTACTACTGCACTTTTGGAGCTAGGAACTCAAGCATTTCACTACACCCGTAATAAAATCTGATAAATGTGTGTATGTGAGCAGTAAAATTTGACATTGATTTTGACTTGTCCAATACAAAACACACATTTTTTTAATTCCATTTCAAGAACGTTTTGAAGCATTTTTAGTAGCGTGCCCTTACTAGCACGACCCAGGCACAGACACCTGTACGATGTCCATAGGACAGTCTCGGTCTCGGCAGGACTTGAGGCTGTCCTAATATTAACACCATTCTCTGGCATTGGTTTATAGACTAACCTTCTGTTCTCTCCCATGTAGACCTGCCCCTGGTCAACCTATCTGTTGAGCCCCAGCCCATACTGGAGGGCAATCTGGTAAAGTTTCACTGCTCTGCCAAAGCTAACCCACCAGTCATCCACTACAGGTGAGATAGTACACCTGCATATACAGACACACACACACTCTCTTTCTCACACACACATATCTATTTTTCTCTCCGATTTAAATCTTTTGGTTTGGGTGACCCAAAATCTCCACTTTTTGATGCACTTATTGTGTTCAGTAGGCCTATATACACACTATCTACATTCCTCTCATGTTTATGCATACAGGCTGCTTTAGGAGTTCCGTAGTCTCTCTGTCCAAGTTCTGCTGCTCTACTGGGGTATAGCACAATAAACAACCACATACAGTTTAAGTCAGAAGTTTACATACACTTAGGTTGAAGTCATTAACACTCGTTTTTCAACCACTCCACAAATTTCTTGTTAACAAACTATAGTTTTGGCAAGTCAGTTAGGACATCTACTTTGTACATGACACAAGCACTTTTTCCAACAATTGTTTACAGACAGATTATTTCACTTATAATTCACTATATCACAATTCCATTGGGTAAGAAGTTTACATAATCTAAATTGACTGTACCTACAAACAGCTTGGAAAATTCCCGAAAATTATGTCATGGCTTTAGAAGCTTCTGATAGGCTAAATGACATCATTTGAGTCAATTGGAGGTGTACCTTTACCTCAGTGCCTCTTTGCTTGACATCATGGAGAAATCAAAAGAAATCAGTCAAGACCTCAGAAAAAAATTGTAGACCTCCACGTGTCTAGTTCATCCTTGGGAGCAATTTCCAAACGCATGAAGGTACCAAGTTCATCTGTACAAACAATAGTACGAAGTATAAACACCATGGGACCATGCAGCCATCATACCGCTCAGGAAGGAGACGTTCTGTCTCTTAGAGATGAACGTACTTTGGTGCGAAAAGTGCAAATCAAACCCAGAACAACAGCAAAGGACCCTGTGAAGATGCTGGAGGAAACAGGTACAAAAAATATCTATATCCACAGTAAAACGGGTTCTAAATCGACATAACCTGAAAGGCCGCTCAGCAAGGAAGAAGCCACTGCTCCAAAACCACCATGAAAATGCCAGACTATGATTTGCAACTGCACATGGGGACAAAGATCGTACTTTTTTGAGAAATGTCCTCTGGTTTGATGAAACAAAATTAGAACTGTTTGGCCATAAAGACCATCGTTATGTTTGGAGGAAAAAGGGGAAGTCTTGCAAGCTGAAGAACACCGTCCTAACTGTGAAGCAGGGGGATGGCAGCATCATGTTGTGGGGGTGCTTTACTGCAGGAGGGACTGGTGCACTTCAAAAATAGATGGCTTCATGTGGAAGGAAAATGATGTGGATATATTGAAGCAACATCTAAAGACATCAGAAGTTAAAGCTTGGTCGCAAACGGGTCTTCCAAATGGACAATGACCCCAAGCATACTTCCAAAGTTGTGGCAAAATAGCATAAGACAACAAAGTCAAGGTATTGGAGTGGCCATCACAAAGCCCTGACCTCAATTCTATAGAAAATTTGTGGGCAGACATGAAAAAGAGTGTGCGAGCAAGGATGCCTCCAAACCTGACTCTGTTACACTAGCTCTGTCAGGAGGAATGGGCCAAAATTCACCCAACTTATTGTGGGAAGCTTGTGGAAGGCTACTCGAAATGTTTGACCCAAGTAAAAAAAAAATTTAAGACAATGCTACCAAATACATATTTGAGTGTATGTAAACTTCTAACCCACTGGGAATGTGATGAAAGAAATAACAGTTGAAATAAATCATTCTCTCTACTATTTTTCTGACATTTCACATTCTGGGGAGTTGTTACTCGGATTAAACATCAGGAATTGTGAAAAACTGAGTTAAATGTATTTGGCTAAGGTGTATGTAAACTTCCGACTTCAACTGTATGTTTCACATTGTTGTAGGTAGTCCGGGGTGGGGCAGGTGGTTAGTCAGCGTAAAAAAGTGTGCTAAATGTACCCAGATCTCACCTTAGACCTTAACTTCTTGACAGCAGCTGGCATCTCATATATTATAGATGGGCGGGGTCCTTGAGACGATGGCGGTTATATCTCTGCCATATGCCTGTGTGGTGGGGGGGGGGGGGGGGGGGGGGGGGGCTAACAAGCGCTGACTGGGGAAAGTGTGAGCTAACACAAGCATTCATTTTGGTTAACAACCAGCTGACAGAAACCCTAACCAAAAATAAGATGAGGTCTGTCTGCAGTATGCATGTTGAAGGGGTTGTGTCATCTACCATCATTAACTTCCCATTATTCACTTCGGGAAGTTTACCCTCGCCTCGTTTTGTTATAACATCTTTGGTCTGACAGACATTTACGTAACACACAGAAGGCATTGAACAATGTCAACAAACATGGCTCCACACATTACTGGCAATTAGCTTAGCATTAGCTTATCATGATCAGCACAACATTCAAAAAAGTATTTTACACACATCATTTGTTTCCGTGAATAAAAGAGTAAATTAATTAATTATTAAGACACAAACCATTTTCTGAAGGTGATTTATTGATACAGTTGGTATGTGCTGGCAACCAATCACATCAACCCTGATACTCGCTCAGTTCAGTGTTGTTGTTTATGTACAGTGGGGCAAAAAAGTATTTAGTCAGCCACCAATTGTGCAAGTTCTCCCACTTAAAAAGATGAGGTACACTTCAACTATCACATTGTAGGATTTTTTCTGAATTTATTTGCCAATTATGGTGGAAAATAAGTACTTGGTCAATAACAAAAGTTTATCTCAATAATTTGTTATATACCCTTTGTTGGCAATGACAGAGGTCAAACATTTTCTGTAAGTCTTCACAAGGTTTTCACACACTGTTGCTGATATTTTGGCACATTCCCTCATGCAGATCTCCTCTAGAGCTGTGATGTTTTGGGGCTGTTGCTGGGCAACACAGACTTTCAACTCCCTCCAGAGATGTTCTATGGGGTTGAGATCTGGAGACTGGCTAGGCCACTCCATGACCTTGAAATGCTTCTTACGAAGCCCCTCCTTCGTTGCCCAGGCGGTGTGTTTGGGATCATTGTCATGCTGAAAGATCCAGCCACGTTTCATCTTCAATGCCCTTGTTGATGGAAGGAGATTTTCACTCAAAATCTCACGATACATGGCCCCATTCATTCTTTCCTTTACACGGATCAGTCGTCCTGGTCCCTTTGCAGAAAAACAGCCCCAAAGCATGATGTTTCCACGCCCATGCTTCACAGTAGGTATGGTGTTCTTTGGATGCAACTCAGCATTCTTTGTCCTCCAAACACGACGAGTTGAGTTTTTACCAAAAAGTTATATTTTGGTTTCATCTGACCATATGACATTCTCCCAATCTTCTTCTGGATCATCCAAATGCTCTCTAGCAAACTTCAGACGGGCCTGGACATGTACTGGCTTAAGCAAGGGGACACGTCTGGCACTGCAGGATTTGAGTCCCTGGCGGCGTAGTGTGCTACTGATGGTAGGCTTTGTTACTTTGGTCCCAGCTCTCTGCAGGTCATTCACTAGGTCCCCCCGTGTGGTTCTGGGATTTTTGTTCACCGTTCTTGTGATCATTTTGACCCCACGGGGTGAGATCTTGCGTGTAGCCCCAGATCGAGGGAGATTATCAGTGGTCTTGTATGTCTTCCATTTCCTAATAATTTCTCCCACAGTTGATTTCTTCAAACCAAGCTGCTTACCTATTGCAGATTCAGTCTTCCCAGCCTGGTGCAGGTCTACAATTTTGTTTCTGGTGTCCTTTGACAGCTCTTTGGTCTTGGCCATAGTGGAGTTTGGAGTGTGACTGTTTGAGGTTGTGGACAGGTGTCTTTTATACTGATAACAAGTTCAAACAGGTGCCATTAATACAGGTAACGAGTGGAGGACAGAGGAGCCTCTTAAAGAAGAAGTTATAGGTCTGTGAGAGCCAGATATCTTGCTTGTTTGTAGGTGACCAAATATTTATTTTCCACCATCATTTGGAAATAAATTCATTAAAAATCCTACAATGTGATTTTCTGGATTTTTTCTCATTTTGTCTGTCATAGTTGAAGTGTACCTATGTTGAACAGGCCTCTCTCATCTTTTTAAGTGGGAGAACTTGCACAATTGGTGGCTGACTAAATACTTTTTTGCCCCACTGTAAATAGCTAGTTGGCTAAGCTGTAGCCTTAGCAATTTCTTTCAAAAGGAGACTACCCAGATATGTGGAAATATGGAGCTTTTTGTTTATTCTGACAAAGAATCTGAGTATTAAAATTAGGAATCAGATTCTGACAGTTACAGTGAGGAGTTGCCCCCCAATCTTGTGGCCATTGAGAACCCTGAATCTGAAGACCCCTTGCCCACTGACGAAGGCCCAGATCCCTCTGAAGATGCTGGTGGTGATGGAGGCAGACCAACAGTGGGTGAAGTACGGAGGGTCTATGGTAGCTGGAAGGCCGCCAGCCATTTCACCCCTCCTCTGGCCCTGCTTTTGGCTTTGAAGAGTCCTAGTCTTGAATGCAAAGCCCCCTTGCCATCTCCCTCTGAGTCAGAGTGCTTTAAGCTGTTTCTGACAGAGGAGCAGGTGGGAGACAGTGGACATGATCAATCGCTAGGCCTTGGAGCTTCAGGAGAAGAGCAATCCAGGTTTGAGGGGGAAGCTTGCTAAATGGATGAAAACCACAATGAGTGAAATGTATACCTTCCTGGTAACAGTCCTTCTCATGGAAATAGTGAAGTAGAACTCTGAGAGGGAATACTGGAGCACGGATCCTATGTTTGCAACTCCCTTCTTTGCCACCCCCTTTTCCCAAGACCGCTTCCTAATTCTGCTGCTATGCCTGCATTTCATAGAAAATGCTGCTGCCAACCTAAATGAACACTTACACAAAATAAGAAATGTTCTCACCAGCCTGACATCAGCATTTGGATGGGACTTAGCAGTCTTACACTCTTACAGCATCTGCTCTCTAACAACAAATTAAATTACATTTTATTGCTCACATACACTTGCTTAGCAGATGCTATTGCGGGTGTAGCAAAATGCTTGTGCTTCTAGTTCCAACAGTGCAGCAATATCTAACAAGTAATGTAAAAAAATGTCACAACAAATACCTAATACACACAAATCTATGTAAATGAATATAATTAAGAATATATAAATATATGGATGAGCAATGTCAGAGACGCATAGACTAAAATACAGTAGATAGTATAGAATACAGTATATACATTTGAGATGAGTAATGCAAGATATGTAAACATTATTAAAGTGACTAGTGTTCCATTTATTAAAGTGGCCAATGATTCCATGTCTGTAGACAGCAGCCTCTCTGTGCTAGTGATGGCTATTTAACAGTCTGATGGTCTTGAGATATAAGCTGTTTTTCAGTCTCTCGGACCCGGCTTTGATGCACCTGTACTGACCTTGCCTTCTGGATGATAGCAGGGTGAACAGGCAGTGGCTTTGTTGGTGTATGTCCTTGATGATATCTTTGGCCTTCCTGTGACATCGGGTGCTGTAGGTGTCCTGTAGGACAGGTAGTTTGCCCCCTGTGATGCATTGTACAGACCGCAAAAACCTGCCAAGAGAGGGCCGCCCACCAAAACTCACCGACCAGGCAAGGAGGGCATTAATCAGAGAGGCAAAAAAGAGACCAAAGATAACCCTGAAGTAGCTGCAAAGCTCCACAATGGAGTTCGGAGTATCTGTCCATAGGACCACTTTAAGCCATCTCTGTGGGGTGGCCAGAAAATAAAAAAAAGCCATTGCTTAAAGAAAAAAATAAGCAAACACGTTTGGTGTTTGCCGAAGAGCATGTGGGAGACTTCCCAAAAATATGGACGAAAGTACTCTGGTCAGATGAGATTAAAATGTAGCTTTTTGGTCATCAAGAAAAACGCTATGTCTGGCGAAAACCCAACACCTCATCACCCGAAGAACACCATCCCCACAGTGAAGCATGGTGGCGGCAGCATCATGCTGTGGGGATGTTTTTCATAGGCAAGGACTGGGAAACTGGTCAGAATTGAAGGAATGATGGATGGCGCAAAATACAGGGAAATCTTGAGGGAAACCTGTTTCAGTTATACAGAGATTTGAGACTGGCACAGAGGTTCACCTTCCAGCCGGACAATGACCCTAAGCATACTGCTAAAGCAACACTTGAGTGGTTTATTAAGTGGAAACATTTTAACATATTAAAATGGCTTAGACAAAGCCCAGACCTCAATCCAATTGAGAATCTGTGGTATGACTTAAAGATTGCTGTACACCAGCGGAACCCATCCAGTTTTGCCTTGAAGAATTGACAAAAATCCCAGTGGCTAGATGTACCAAGATAATAGAGACATACCCCAAGAGACTTGCAGCTGTAATTGTAATTGCTGCAAAAGGTGGCTCTACAAAGTATTGACTTTGGGGGGGGGGGGGGGGGGTGTGAGTAGTTATGCATTATCAAGTTGTAATTTTTTTGGTCTTATGTCTTGCATCTCTTTTTAGGCATGTTGTGTAAATCAAATGATACAAACCCCAAAATAATACATTTTAATTCCAGGTTGTTAGGCAACAAAATAGGAAAAATGCCTAGGGGGTGTCGTGGAAATTTCCTGTATTACCAAATCATGAGAGAGCAAACCACACACAAGTCAGAGTTATCATAAAGTCCATCTTTAATTATATGAGCTTCAACATAGCCCTGTGACTCTCAGATCAATTCAGTGTCTATGAATGAATTCTCTGAGAGTGCTTACATAATGGCAACTGAGATCCTTTATAGCAAAGACACACATAGCCAGACAACATTGGCTATAAATTATCGTTCAGTTTGGTCTCCTAAACTAAGATCTCATCTCATTCTTGGTACCACTTAGAACCAGAAACATTACCTCATCCAATGGCATATATCAAATACACCCCCTCCTGGACAAGATCAGAAAAGACAGTGAGCCTCTTAGGTCATATCCTAAATCAAGATAAGGGCAACCTCAGAGGGGCCATGTAATAGTTACAGACACATTCCCATAAGAAGACAGGCCTGACCTCTCCCCTCTCTGGGGCCCAAGTGACTAAACCCTAGCAGGGAAGGGATAACTGCAAACTGCCAACAGTATTATCCAAAAGAAGACATTCTAATTACAAATATCTCACATAAGCATTATTATACAAATACAACATCTTATTTATCAATGTTACCTAACTAATTCTGATTCTGCTACCACAGGGGTTGAATACTTTTGCAAGCCATTGTGTACTCAGGCCAATGGTCATGATGAGGGCAGCTTCAAAGAAGCTAATAGTTCTCTGACGCCATTAGCATTGTTTTTGACAAAACTAATAGATTACTTTATATAAGCACAATTGAGTGTAACGTAATTGTTATGAAATAAGTACCTTGCGTGGTTATTAAGGAATACACACATAATGCATTACGCTCAATACATAAACACATACATACAGTTGAATTCGGAAGTTTACATACACTTAGGTTGGAGTCATTAAAACACTTTTGTTCCTGTTTCCTCCAGCATCTTAACAAGGTCCTTTGCTGTTGTTCTGGGATTGATTTGCACTTTTCGCTCCAATGTACGTTAATATCTAGGAGACAGAATGCTTCTCCTTCCTGAGCGGTATGACGGCTACATAGTCCCATGGTGTTTATACTTGCATACTATTGTTTGTACAGATGAATGAGGTAACTTCAGGCATTTGGAAATTGCTCCCAAGGATGAACCAGACTTGTGGAGGTCTACAATATTTTTTCTGAGGTCTTGGCTGATTTCTTTTGAATTTCCATACTTAGTGTATGTAAACTTCTGACCCACTGGAATTGTGATACAGAGAATTATGAGTGAAATAATCTCTCTGTAAACAATTGTTGGAAAAATGACTTGTGTCATGCACAAAGTAGATGTCCTAACAGACTTGACAAAACTATAGTTTGTTAACAAGAAATGTGTGGAGTGGTTGAAAAACAAGTTTTAATGACTCCAACCTAAGTGTTTTTAAACTTCCAACTTCAACTGTAAGTGTATGTAAACTTCCTACTTCAACTGTATACAATTTGCAAATATTGTCTAATCCAAGTGTGCAAAGCTCTTATGGTGCTTTTCCTCTGCATGGCTGTGCCGTGCCGCGAATATCACAGTTCCTATTTCATTTTCATTTTCCCATGGCCCGCATGATTCCTGGACCCAAGCATGATATGGATCCTTAAACAATGTAAGGAAAACAACAATAAAAGCAATGCAGGCACCAGGGGGAAAAAGTTTGGCAGGTTCTATTCTGACTAGAGAAAATGTCTGCATACTTGACCTGGGGAACCACTCATTGGGCTCTCATCGAAGAGAGAAATTTGTCTAGCTAATCCTAATCTTACATTTGCATAACATGCCTCATACGTAAATTGTCTGCAACAGTGAAATGGGCGACAACTACTTGAATTAATGAGGAGGCAGAACGCACCTCATTTCAAACTGTTGTTTGCAAATAACTTGAAATAGACCAGATTAAGCATATCTTAATAGATAATTAGTAGGCAATTTGCCTTGGTTTGCAGGCAGCATGTGTTAACTGTCCTGTTGCGTAACAATCACATTTTGGAACAGTGAGGGCATTCTGACATCACACGCATTAAAAAAACTCACGCTGTGGAGACAGCATGATTTTCCTGTGTTATATCATGAATTTAGTCTATAGGCCAGGATAAACTTTAATCCATTATTTCCTTTGTTTTAAACAGCCATTTAAAACGTCAGCTAAACATCACTGGGAGTGATAGGGGCAGCCGTACTGAAATACTGAACTTCCCCTTGAAGACCACAAATATTTTTGACCAAAGTCAATTTACAAGAGAATTCTAGCCAAATTGAAAATCCTTCCCCTTCAAGAGACAAGAGACAATCAGTAGCTGAAAAATAAATAAGTGTACTCTTTGTTTTTGCAAAAAGCTAAGGGATAGGGCTGGAGAAATGTTACTGATGTTACCATCCATGACATCAAAATTATAGCTTTAACCATGTTATATGGGGCGGCAGGGTAGCCTAGTGGTTAGAGCGTTGGACTAGGTTGCAAGTTCAAATCCCCGAGCTGACAAGGTACAAATCTGTCGTTCTGCCCCTGAACAGGCAGTTAACCCACTGTTCCTAGGCCGTCATTGAAAATAAGAATTTGTTCTTAACTGACTTGCCTAGTAAAATAAAGGTAAAAAAAAAAAATATATATATATGCTATATAGTGTTTACATTGGAGTAAATAAAGCTTATATTTTGCATTCTGATAGGGTATTTACGACTTAAAAACGGGTAAATTCCCACCTTCCACTTGGTTACGAATGCAGCATAAGTCTCCCATTGACATCAAACCTGCAAACAAAAATGAATAGTTATGATGTCCCCGAAACATAGTGCTCAGGATGCTGTTTTATGCTCCTGTCGAGGTTTTGTCTTGTTCCTGGTTTGTTCCTGGGATATCCAAATCAAATCAAATCAAATGTATTTATATAGCCCTTCGTACATCAGCTGATATCTCAAAGTGCTGTACAGAAACCCAGCCTAAAACACCAAACAGCAAGCAATGCAGGTGTAGAAGCACGGTGGCTAGGAAAAACTCCCTTGAAAGGCCAAAACCTAGGAAGATACCTAGAGAGGAACCAGGCTATGTGGGCTGGCCAGTCCTCTTCTGGCTGTGCCGGGTGGAGATTATAACAGAACATGGCCAAGATATTCAAATGTTCATAAATGACCAGCATGGTCCAATAATAATAAGGCAGAACAGTTGAAACTGGAGCAGCAGCACGGCCAGGTGGACTGGGGACAGCAAGGAGTCATCATGTCAGGTAGTCCTGAGGCATGGTCCTAGGGCTCAGGTCCTCCGAGAGAGAGAAAGAAAGGGAGATAGAATTAGAGAGAGCACACTTAAATTCACACAGGACACCGAATAGGACAGGAGAAGTACTCCAGATATAACAAACAGACCCTAGCCCCCGACATATAAACTACTGCAGCATAAATACTGGAGGCTGAGACAGGAGGGGTCAGGGGACATATCCCCAAGAACGATTTTAGGACATTCTCTGGACGTTGTGTCATGGACCACTTTTTTATGACTTTATACTGCGACCAAACTGAGGCCTATACTGAAAGTCCATTTATGGTGTTGAGTATAACATCATGTTTTAAAATTAGTTAGGGATAAGCGGGACGCAAATGTCTCAACTGGCCAATTGCCAGGGGAAATGCAGAGCGCCAGATTCCCAAAAATACTATAAAATTCAAACTTCCATTAAATCACACATGTAAGATACTCAATTAAAGCTACACTCGTTGTGAATCCAGCCAACATGTCAGATTTTAAAAATGCTTTTCGGCGAAAGCATAAGGAGCTATTATCTGATAGCCAGCACATCTGCACCAGCAGTAAACAAATGAGTTAGCATATTTCAACCCTGCAGGCGCTACACAAAACGCTGAAATAAAATATAAAACATGCATTACCTTTGACGAGCTTCTTTTGTTGGCACTCCAATATGTCCCATAAACATCACATTTGGTCCTTTTGTTCGATTAATTCCATCCATATATATCCAAAATGTACATTTATAAAGTGCGTTTGATCCAGAAAAAAACAGCTTACAAAAAACGCAACGTCACTACAAAATATTTCAAAACTTGCCTATGAACTTTGCCAAAATATTTCAAATTACTTTTGTAATACAACTTTAGGTATTTTTAAACGTTAATGATCGATCAAATTGTAGACGGGGCAATCTGTATTCAATACAGGAATGAAAAGTGTACCCAGTTCCTAGTTGGCCTACATCTTCATTGCACAAAGGAATAACCTCAACCAAATTCCAAAGACTGGTGACATCCAGTGGAAGTTCCTAAGAAATATTCCTTGGCAATAACAAGTCAGGGAGGGGGAAAAAATCGGAAGAGTTGGTCCTCGGGGTTTTGCCTGCTACATAAGTTCTGTTATACTCACAGACATGATTTGAGTCTTTTCTATCCAAATCTATGAATAATATGCATATCTTATATTCTTGGCATGAGTAGCAGGAAGTTGAAATTGGGCTCGCTATTTATACAAAAGTGAAAATTCTGCCCCCTAGCCCCAAGGGTTTTAATGTTCCTAGAACGTTTTTAGAAGGTCATTGAGAGAACGCATCGCACAAACCCTAAAAGGGACCTTGTGTTAACATCGCCTAATGTCCTTAGGACGTCCCCTTTTTGCCGGTAATGCATGACTGAGTGACAATTTGACTTAGTAAATTGAGATTTGCTCTAGTGTGTATATGAAAGGTACTTACTTAATTCTTGGAACTACCCATCCCGGATCCGGGAGAATTGTCAACTACACTAATTAGCAACGGTCAAAAAATATTACTAGAAAATATTCATATTCATGAAATCACAAGTGAAATATAGTGAAACACAGCTTAGCCTTTTGTTAATCACCCTGTCATCTCAGATTTTGAAATTATGCTTTACAGCCAAAGCAAGACAAGCGTTTGTGTAAGTTTATCGATAGCCTAGCATAGCATTATGTCCAGCTAGCAGCAGGAAACTTGGTCACGAAAATCAGAAAAGCAATCAAATTAACCGTTTACCTTTGATGATCTTCGGATGTTTTCACTGACGAGACTCCCAGTTAGACAGCAAATGTTCCTTTTGTTCCATAAAGATTATTGTCATACCCAAAATACCTCCTTTTGTTGGTCACGTTATGTTGAGAAATCCACCGGAAATAGCGGTCACGACAACGCCGAAAAAAAATCTAAATTATGTCCATAATATTGACAGAAACATGGCAAACGTTTTTTATTATCAATCCTCAAGGTGTTTTTCAAATATCTATTCGATAATATGTCAACCGGGACAATTGGCTTTTCAGTAGGACCGAGAGGAAAAATGACTACCTCTGTCTTTTATGCAAGAATCACTCTGAGAGCCCTCAGCTGGCCACTGACGCAAAATAAAGGCCTGAAACTACGTCTAAAGGCTGTAGACACCTTAGGGAAGCCACAGAAAAAGGAATCTGGTTGATATCCCTTTCAATGGGTAATAGGGATGCATAGAAAGACAGGGGTTTCAAAATAAGAGTCACTTCCTGATTGGATTTTTCTCAGGATTTCACCAGCAATATCAGTTCTGTTATACTCACAGACAATATTTTGACAGTTTTTGAAACTTTAGAGTGTTTTCTTTTCTAAGCTGTCAATTATATTTATATTCTAGCATCTGGTCCTGAGAAATAGGCGGTTTACTTTGGGAACGTCATTTTTCCCCCCCGAAAATAGTGCCCCCTAGTTTTAAGAGGTTAACGGTAAGGGCTCAGGTATAGGCAGTGAGCAAATAACAGCTGTTTAGGACAGTTAAAAGTTACACTTATACCACTGCATTGTTGAATACTTGCCTCAGATTGGCATAGATTATTCTAGTGTGCATTCATTTTAGGCAACCAAACAGTTGGAAAAGTTATTGTACACCTCTGAAGTAGTTCCCACAATAGCCACCTTATCACTGTACTCAGGTAGCCTAGTGGTTAGCGCATTGGGCCAGTAACCAAAAGGTTGCTGGATCAAATCCCTGATCTGACGATGTAAAATCTGTTGCTCTGATCCTGATCCCGCGCGCCGTGGATGTTGATTATGGCAGCCCCCTGCACCTCTCTGACTCAGAGGTGTTGGACTAAATGTGGAAGACACATTTCAGTTGAATGCATTCAGTTGTACAACTGACTAGGGATCCCCCTTTCCGAGGTATAGGCAGTAACCTAAAAAAGAGCTATGAATGACAGTTAGCACTGTGACTGTAGAGATAGAAGAACCTTTCCCAGCATCGTGATGAAATGGACAGAGAGCGTGTGGGATTGGTCACACAGGCAGAAGTCCACAGCCCTCCCAACCCAGGAGATAGAGGAGAGAATGGGAATCTACTGTAGAAGAAACAGTAGGGCCCAGACTTGATGCAAAAATCCTCACCTCCTCCTCTCTACTCCTCTGGCTCTGTCCTAAATGGCACCCTATTTAATGCACTACTTTTGACCAGGGCCCACAACGAAACTCATAGGGTTGATTAACTCTGGTCAAAAGTAGTGCGCTAAAACTGGGACTAGGTTTCAATTTTGGACACATCACTACTATCTATTCTCTTTAAAGGGAAATACCTAGTCAGTTGTATAACTAAATGCATTCAACTGAAATGTGTCTTCCGCATTTAACCCAACTCCTGAATCAGAGAGGTGCGGGGGGCTGCCTTAATCGACATATTCAGCACCCAGGGAACAATGGGTTAACTGACTTGCTCAGGGGCAGAACGACAGATTTTTACCTTGTCAGGTCGGGATTCAGTCCAGCAACCTTTCGGTTACTGGTCCAATGTTCTAACCACTAAGCTACATGCCGTAAAGCTGCATACAGACAGGCTTGTTTCTCGCTGCCTTCTTAATGCCCTCTTATTACGCCCTATTTGCATGGGATTCATTTTACTGGGGGAGATAGGGTTATGTAATTAGGTGCATGAGCACAAATCACCACATCTGTAATTTAAGTCCCGTCCGAATCTGCCATGTCGGTTATTTCTAAATAGCAGGAGAGTAATAATTCCAGCCGGAAAAAAACTTCCCGTGCATATCGAAGTAAAAAAAATAATGTTTGACAGGTGTTGCTCACGGTTTGAGCAAGAAAGCAATAACTGATTCGATAAATTGATGCGCTGCGCATAGCCTATATATGAATGGCCTACATGTATCAACATTCACAGTGAATGCTTTTGTTTATACGTTTTGTGCCAATGAATTGAACATTGCCAAATGCTTAAGTAAAAAAAACGTTGTGCATATTTAATGCAACCCTTGCTGTTAGATCGCAAAGCGGCATTACAACTGAGCAAAGCTTTTGGAAATGACAAGTTCACTTTCTCATCCATAGCTTAAAAACACATCTCAAGTGCTGTTTAGCTCACATCTGCAGACTGGGGGGCATTTAGGACGTCTTCCTACTGCGGATCGCTAAAATATCCTCATGATTATGATCACACTTCCTCAATCCAAATATTATGTCAACACTATACCAAAGATGGCTTGGTATGGTTTAGAAATTTGAAAGCCAAGCTCGAGTTACCGGTGAAGCCTGTAATTGCCTGGACATGTTCATTAATCATCATGCCTAGAATAAAAACCTACAGGCTTCCGTCATAACTGTCAATTTATGGAGAAAAAAATTTAAAAATTACAGGGGGCAGTTTGGAAAAAATGTAGCCCTTCCATATCGTCATCTGGAATTAATGGACATTATAGGGTAATAATTACATACACAACCTTCTCTAGTAATACAAGACCTCTGCGTATAGGGCTTTAGCCAATGCTTGGCTATTGATCACCATAGAGCTACCATTTTCCTTGTGAAATGAGGAGTGTTCTTCCGATGCCTGAGAGGTCGGAGCTGTCGATGCTATGAGGTTGGGCTTGGAATCTGGATGTAGGGCTGAGGAGGGATAGGAATAGGGAGGTATCTCTTATCTCAGACGCTCCAGACCTTTTACTCAGAGGAAGTGGTGGTTTGGAAGCGTGGGGAGACCTAATGGTTTGGAGATTAATATATAATACTCCAGGCTGCGTCCATAATGGCTCCCTTTCTCTATATAGTGCACTTTGTTTGACCAGAACCATATGGGCCCTGGTCAAATGTTGTGCAATATCTAGGGAATAGGGTGAAATTTGAGCTGTAGCCCAGGTGGTCTTTCATTCAAGCTCAATTGGGGGAAGAGAAAAACATGAAGGAGGGAGATGAGATCACCTTACAGAAAGATAAATAAACTCTGAAGAGGGGATGGTCCATTTTGGGAGAGATGCAGGCCATCTGGTTGAATGACAGCACAGAGGTAAGAGGGGGGAGTGGTCCTGCAGCTAACTCTATTAGCAACTTTTTGTTTCTAATAAAGCTGCAGAGAAAGAAAGAAAGCGAGAGAGAGAGAGAGAGAGAGAGAGAGAGATAGGATAAAGTGGGGAGGGAAGCGAATGAGATGGTTTCGCATGCAAATAAAGTACGCTTCTTATCCTCACGGGGGTTTCTGGTGTTGGTGTCACTGCTGCTGTTGTTTTTGTCGAAGGGCAATTTGTGGTTCCTAATTTGTCAATTCTGAGGTGTCTGATGAAAACACTCAATTGTGCAGATTTAGTTCAGCTTGTCAGCTGTTTGATGAGAACGTGGGTGATTTGAACAGAAATTGCTCTCTATGTGTATCGACATGAACTCATTTGATTGTTTTTGTTTTATGCAACAGGGTCCCTCTGGGAGGAGAGTGTGTGTGAACATGCGTGAGTGTGTCTGTGCGTGTGCGACACCCTGCATTCGAATTGTACAGCAGAAGATCATAGAAAACATGAATAGCACTTCAAAAACTCAAAAAAGCTAAATGGATTCCTTCGTGCATACAGTTACGTGGGGTTACATGTTCAAAAGCAGTGCTCATGTATACGATTGTTACTGAATAATTCAGAAGTGACTGGGAAAGGATTGGCGTCAGACATGTAGCTCTGATCTGTTTCTGAATCTGACATTCAGAGGCTTGAGAGAGAACAGAGAGAACGCTCATTCAAATCGAGAAGGGATATTGAAGAAACCTTGACAGCAGACAGCATCATCCTTTTGGAGTTCGTCTTTGCCATTTTCAAGATGTGTTTTTCGAGTGCCATGGTAAGGCCGTAAAATATTTTCTGACTCATAGGCGATTTGGTTTACTTTGATCCCCTTCAATGCGGTCACGATCCCTTTCAACGCTGTGATGAAATGTCTTTCGCAAAATGGCAGACTGTCACATGGCATCTGGTGTCTAGCTTATACGTATTGCATCGCTTCTGTGGGTTTGTCCCAAATCTCATCCGATCCCTCTATTGTGCATTACTTTTGACCAGGGCCCATAGGGAAACCTATTGGGCTCCAGTTAAATGTTGTGTGCTATATTGGAAATAGGGTGTCATTTGGATCGCAACCTGTTTACCCCCGATCTACAGGTAACTACCTAAATAATGAAAACACTTGAGTAAATGTGGGATACAAAGTATATTTATGGCAGGTGTTTCCACACATGTGTGGTTCCTGAGTTAATTAAGCAATTAATATCCCATCATGCTTTGGGTATAAAAATGCTGGGCAGGCCATTATTTTAGCTGCCATGGCTATGGGATGACAATATCCCCATCCACAGGGAAGGAGTGGTCAATGAATGGTTTGATGAGTTTGAAAATGATGTAAAACATATGCCGTGGCCGTCAGTCACCAGATCTCAACCCAATTGAACTCTGATGGGTGATTCTGGAGCAGCGTTTTTAACCACCATCAACAAAACACCAAATGATGGAATTTCTCGTGGAAGAATAGTTTTGCATCCCTCGAATAGAATTCCAGACACGGTGCACTGAAGCTGTCGAATCCCCCCAGTAGAGTTCTATACCAAGGTGCATTGAAGCTGTTCTGGCTCATGGTGGCCCAACGCTCTATTAAGAGTTCATGTTGGTGTTTCCTTTAATTTGGCAGTTACCTGTATCTTTGATTTGAATGCTAGATGAAACTTTTAAATGGACATTCCACAATTGAGAAATGTTTCTGGAAGGGAATGTCAATGCGGGCCTGGATGGTGCAAAAAAAAAGTGAATAGTGTGTTCTACAACAGTACATGCAGTCTGCTTACCAAATGGTACGCTATTCCCTATGTAGTGCAATACATTTGACTAGGGCCCATAAGGCTCTGGTCAAATGTAGTGCACTATATATGGAATAGGGTGTCGTTTGTGACATAGGCATAGATTTCAACAATTTAACAAAATACAGGACTGAAAACAGGACTTTTTGTGAATGTCTGTATTTGGTTTTGACAAGAATTTGAAAGATAGTATATGTCTGTGTTGTCTGTATTCACTAAAAATGTTCTGCATGTTCATAATCTCATTATCTAAATGTTGACATCTATAACCAGGCCATCTTTTCTACCATAGCATTACACACAACAAACAGTGCATTGTTAAAAACAACAACACATTTTATTTTCAAATATGTTCGTCCTAGTTAATTATGTATGACTTGTCGCTCTTTTCACTCTGAATCCTAAAGTTATGTTTTATCCTGATGTATAGCCTAGCATACATAATTGTTCATCGCATTTATTCTAAACTGGGTCCTTTGTATTTTCCCTTAAACCCCCCCCCCCCCCACCTCCATCTGTCATTGTAAACAATAGTTTGTTTGTTCAGGTGCTTGATCTACCCATTACTGGCAATGCGGTGAGATATGCATGTGCCGGGCAAGGTCCTTTGCACAGCCAATTTATTTATACCCCATTATAATGACTTCGGCATCAAAGCGTGTGAATGACAGAGACAAAATGAGAAAACCTATATTCTAAAGCCCTCCTCAAGCACTCCCTTTGTTGACAACAAGCAGCACATGAATATGCTCAAACGAAGAAAAGATAAAAGCAATGCACCGAAACAAAACAAAAGCCACCTCTTCTTTTGTTGTTTCACTATGCTTGGCGAAGCCCAGAACACCGGAGTAAATTGCACTCGAATGCAACACGTTTTAACTGGCTGAGTCCCAGATAGCACGCCATTCCTTATGTGCCCTGGTCAAAAGTAGTGCACTATGCAGGGATTTGTGTGCCATTTGTGACACAGACACAGGTCTTTCATGTCCACCTCCAAAGGGGCTGCTGGTTGGATTTCATAGCCCACATTGTCTTCCCTCTTCCCAGTTGTAACCACTCTGGGCTGAAGTGGCCCCTAGGTACAAATCTAGGATCAGCTTCCCCTCCCCCACCCAAATCATAACCGTCTATGAATTTAAGAGTGCTTACATTTCTCCAGTTCCTTACCTCAGCAGATTGCCCCTTTAAATCATAAGTGAGGAAATGCAAAACCGACTCAAGATTAGCATCCAGAGGCAGCTTCAGGTACAGTTCAGCTTCCCCTCCCCTAATCCTAATTAACCATTAGTGGGGAAAATGCTAAACTGACCCAAGATCAGCATCTAGGTCTAACTTCAACCTACTCTGTTGTATATTCAGATGGGCCAAAGGGGGCAGCGTCATCAGACAGGTGTCAGGTGACACCTATGAGGTCATCGTGGACCACTCGTTCTTCACAGAGCCCGTCTCCTGTGAGGTCACCAATGCGCTGGGCAGCACCAACATCAGCAGGAACGTGGATGTCTACTGTGAGTAGTAATCCGCAAGCAACATGTGCACGCACACACACACACACAAACACACACTACTGTGAGTAGTACCCAAGCAAAGAGACCAAGGAACCAAAACTAGCTAGCTACAGGCACTAAGAATCACATCTACCACTACATGGATAGTCCCAAATAGAAGGTTTGTAGATGTTAACTAACTGTCAACAACATTTCAACTAACTAGCCACTAAATCCTCTCTCTAACCTTAATCCTTACCCTAACACTAGACCTAACCCCAACTTTACCCTTTCCCTCACGCAAATCATACACTCAACCCTAGCCCTTACCCTGACTTCCGGCGCCGACAGAGATGGCCGCCTCGCTTCGCGTTCCTAGGAAACTATGCAGTTTTTTGTTTTTTTACGTGTTATTTCTTACATTAGTACCCCAGGTCATCTTAGGTTTCATTACATACAGTCGAGAAGAACTACTGAATATAAGATCAGCGTCAACTCACCATCAGTACGACCAAGAATATGTTTTTCGCGACGCGGATCCTGTGTTCTGCCTTACAAACAGTACAACGGAGCGGATCCTATGCAGCGACCCAAAAAAACGACTCCGAAAGAGAGGGAAACGAGGCGGTCTTCTGGTCAGACTCCGGAGACGGGCACACCGTGCACCACTCCCTAGCATTCTTCTTGCCAATGTCCAGTCTCTTGACAACAAGGTTGATGAAATCCGAGCAAGGGTAGCATTCCAGAGGGACATCAGAGACTGTAATGTTCTTTGCTTCACGGAAACGTGGCTCACCGGAGAGACGCTATCCGAAGTGGTGCAGCCAACGGGTTTCTCCACGCATCGCGCCGACAGAAACAAACATCTTTCTGGTAAGAAGAGGGGTGGGGGCGTATGCCTTATGGCCAACGTGACATGGTGTGATGAAAGAAACATACAGGAACTCAAATCCTTCTGTTCACCTGATTTAGAATTCCTCACAATCAAATGTAGACCGCATTATCTGCCAAGAGAATTCTCTTCGATTATAATCACAGCCGTATATATCCCCCCCCCAAGCAGACACATCGATGGCTCTGAACGAACTTTATTTAACTCTCTGCAAACTGGAAACAATTTATCCGAAGGCTGCATTCATTGTAGCTGGGGATTTTAACAAGGCTAATCTGAAAACAAGACTCCCTAAATTTTATCAGCATATCGATTGCACAACCAGGGGTGGAAAGACCTTGGATCATTGTTACTCTAACTTCCGCGACGCATATAAGGCCCTGCCCCGCCCCCCTTTCGGAAAAGCTGACCACGACTCCATTTTGTTGATCCCTGCCTACAGACAGAAACTAAAACAAGAGGCTCCCACGCTGAGGTCTGTCCAACGCTGGTCCGACCAAGCTGACTCCACACTCCAAGACTGCTTCCATCACGTGGACTGGGAGATGTTTCGTATTGCGTCAGATAACAACATTGACGAATACGCTGATTCGGTGTGCGAGTTCATTAGAACGTGCGTTGAAGATGTCGTTCCAATAGCAACGATTAAAACATTCCCTAACCAGAAACCGTGGATTGATGGCAGCATTCGTGTGAAACTGAAAGCGCGAACCACTGCTTTTAATCAGGGCAAGGTGTCTGGTAACATGACCGAATACAAACAGTGCAGCTATTCCCTCCGCAAGGCTATCAAACAAGCTAAGCGCCAGTACAGAGACAAAGTAGAATCTCAATTCAACGGCTCAGACACAAGAGGCATGTGGCAGGGTCTACAGTCAATCATGGACTACAGGAAGAAATCCAGCCCAGTCACGGACCAGGATGTCTTGCTCCCAGGCAAACTAAATAACTTTTTTGCCCACTTTGAGGACAATACTGTGCCACTGACACGGCCTGCAACGAAAACATGCGGTCTCTCCTTCACTGCAGCCGAGGTGAGTAAGACATTTAAACGTGTTAACCCTCGCAAGGCTGCAGGCCCAGACGGCATCCCCAGCCGCGCCCTCAGAGCATGCGCAGACCAGCTGGCCGGTGTGTTTACGGACATATTCAATCAATCCCTATACCAGTCTGCTGTTCCCACATGCTTCAAGAGGGCCACCATTGTTCCTGTTCCCAAGAAAGCTAAGGTAACTGAGCTAAACGACTACCGCCCCGTAGCACTCACATCCGTCATCATGAAGTGCTTTGAGAGACTAGTCAAGGACCATATCACCTCCACCCTACCTGACACCCTAGACCCACTCCAATTTGCTTACCGCCCAAATAGGTCCACAGACGATGCAATCTCAACCACACTGCACACTGCCCTAACCCATCTGGACAAGAGGAATACCTATGTGAGAATGCTGTTCATCGACTACAGCTCGGCATTCAACACCATAGTACCCTCCAAGCTCGTCATCAAGCTCGAGACCCTGGGTCTCGACCCCGCCCTGTGCAACTGGGTACTGGACTTCCTGACGGGCCGCCCCCAGGTGGTGAGGGTAGGCAACAACATCTCCACCCCTCTGATCCTCAACACTGGGGCCCCACAAGGGTGCGTTCTGAGCCCTCTCCTGTACTCCCTGTTTACCCACGACTGCGTGGCCACGCACGCCTCCAACTCAATCATCAAGTTTGCGGACGACACAACAGTGGTAGGCTTGATTACCAACAACGACGAGACGGCCTACAGGGAGGAGGTGAGGGCCCTCGGAGTGTGGTGTCAGGAAAATAACCTCACACTCAACGTCAACAAAACTAAGGAGTTGATTGTGGACTTCAGGAAACAGCAGAGGGAACACCCCCCTATCCACATCGATGGAACAGTAGTGGAGAGGGTAGCAAGTTTTAAGTTCCTTGGCATACACATCACAGACAAACTGAATTGGTCCACTCACACAGACAGCATCGTGAAGAAGGCGCAGCAGCGCCTCTTCAACCTCAGGAGGCTGAAGAAATTCGGCTTGTCACCAAAAGCACTCACAAACTTCTACAGATGCACAATCGAGAGCATCCTGGCGGGGTGTATCACCGCCTGGTATGGCAACTGCACCGCCCTCAACCGTAAGGCTATCCAGAGGGTAGTGAGGTCTGCACAACGCATCACCGGGGGCAAACTACCTGCCCTCCAGGACACCTACACCACCCGATGCTACAGGAAGGCCATAAAGATCATCAAGGACATCAACCACCCGAGCCACTGCCTGTTCACCCCGCTGTCATCCAGAAGGCGAGGTCAGTACAGGTGCATCAAAGCTGGGACCGAGAGACTGAAAAACAGCTTCTATCTCAAGGCCATCAGACTGTTAAACAGCCACCACTAACATTGAGTGGCTGCTGCCAACACACTGTCAATGACACTGACTCAACTCTAGCCACTTTAATAATGGGAATTGATGGGAAATTATGTAAATATATCACTAGCCACTTTAAACAATGCTACCTTATATAATGTTACTTACCCTACATTATTCATATGTATATACTGTACTCTATATCATCGACTGCATCCTTATGTAATACATGTATCACTAGCCACTTTAACTATGCCACTTTGTTTACATACTCATCTCATATGTTATACTGTACTCGATATCATCTACTGTATCTTGCCTATGCTGCTTTGTACCATCACTCATTCATATATCCTTATGTACATATTCCTTATCCCCTTACACTGTGTATAAGACAGTAGTTTTTTTGGAATTGTTAGTTAGATTACTTGTTCGTTATTACTGCATTGTCGGAACTAGAAGCACAAGCATTTCGCTACACTCACATTAACATCTGCTAACCATGTGTATGTGACAAATAAAATTTGATTTGATTTGATTTGATTTGAACCCCAGCAAGTTGTGTATCAACAGAGTTGCAATTATTTGTTTGTTGATACTGGAGCTTAAGTATCTGTACATCATCTATAGGTGACTATCCAAATCAAGTGTAACCATTTCTGTTCCTGTGGTTCCAGATGGGCCCAGAATGGCTGCTGAGCCACAGTCCCTACAGGTGGACCAGGGATCAGATGCTATCTTCAACTGTGCCTGGACAGGAAACCCCTCCCTCACCATTGTGTGGATGAAACGTGGCTCTGGAGTGGTAGGAATTGTAATCACCATCATCCTTTTTATTATGCTTGTATTTCCAGTTGCTTATTGTGCAAGACCCATTAACTCTTAACCCTCATACTACAGACTCGGGTTATTTTGAGCCCAGAGGCACATTTTTATCATAGCACAAGACTTTGCCAATCATCTTGTTCTTAATAAATATAAATTATTGTTTGGTATTTCTGTATCAATATGGACTTTAAAAAAAAATCTTCTCCTTTTGGGTCATTTTGACACCAGACAAAAACACTTAATTTCGTCTATTGTAATTTGATAGATCCGACCCTTTATTTGAATCTATGTTTCTCTGGAGACATAATAACAATTTATCCATACCACCAGAGGGTGGATGGGAACCTGAATCAGTGATTTTGGCCAGATAGAAAGATCACCTGTAGAGATATAGTTCCCCATGTACTAAACTAACGTTTTACTTTCCATACCATGTAAAGTCTGACTGTGTACAAACCAAAACAACATTATTATGGTGCATATAAAAATCAGTATTTTCAGAAAATTTGTTATTCTAGGGCGAATCTAAAGTGTTTATTTGAATCCAGGTTTCTCTGGAGAGTTATACATATAATGGTTTCTTCGCGCATCGCGCCGACAGAAACAAGCATCTTTCTGGTAAGAAGAGGGGTGGGGGGGTATGCCTTATGATTAACGAGACATGGTACCCTGAGGCTGCATTCATTGTAGCTGGGGATTTTAACAAGGCTCATCTGAAAACAAGACTCCCTAAATTCTATCAGCATATCTATTTTGCAACCAGGGCTGGTAAAACCCTGGATCATTGTTATTCTAACTTCCGCGACGCATATAAGACCCTCCCCTGCCCTCCTTTCGGGAAAAGCTGACCACGACTCCATTTTGTTGCGTGCAGCCTACAGACAGAAATTAAAACAGGAAGCTCCCGCGCTCAGGTCTGTTCAACGCTGGTCCGACCAATCTGATTCCACGCTTCAAGACTGCTTCGACCAAGTGGATTGGGATATGTTTTGCATTGCGTCCCACAACAACATTGACGAATACGCTGATTCGGAGAGCGAGTTCATTAGAAAGTGCATTGGCGATGTCGTACCCATAGCAACTATTAAAACATTCTCAAACCAGAAAACGTGGATTGATGGCAGCATTTGCGCGAAACTGAAAGCGCGAACCACTGCTTTTATCCAGGGCAAGGTGACCGGAAACATGGCAATCAAACAAGCTAAGCATCAGTATAGAGACAAAGTAGAGTCGCAATTCAACGGCTCAGACACAAGAGTTATGTGGCAGGTTCTACAGTCAATCACGGATTACAAGAAGAAAACCAGCCCCGTTGCGGACCAGGATGTCTTGCTCCCAGACAGACTAAATAACTTCTTTGCTCGCTTTGAGGACAATACAGTGCCACTGACACAGCCCGCTACCAAAACCTGCGGACTCTCCTTCACTGCAGCCGATGTGAGTAAAACATTTAAACGTGTTAACCTTCGCAAGGCTGCAGGCCCAGATGGCATCCCCAGCCGTGTCCTCAGAGTATGTGCAGACCAGCGGGCTGGTGTGTTTACGGACATATTCAATCAATCCTTATCCCAGTCTGCTGTCCCCTCATGCTTCAATAGGGCCACCATTGTTCCTGTTCCCAAGAAAGCTAAGGTAACTGAGCTAAACGACTACTAACTTCCGTCATCATGAAGTGCTTTGAGAGACTAGTCAAGGACCATATCACCTCCACCCTACTTGACACCCTAGACCCACTCCAATTTGATTACCACCCCAATAGGTCCACAGACGACGCAATCGCAACCACACTGCACACTGCCCTAACCCATCTGGACAAGGGGAATACCTACGTGAGAATGCTGTTCATCGACTACAGCTCAGCATTTAACACCAGAGTACCCTCCAAACTCGTCATCAAGCTCGAGACCCTTGGTCTCGACCCCGCCCTGTGCAACTGGGTACTGGACTTCCTGGCGGGCCGCCCCCAGGTGGTGAGAGTAGGTAACAACATCTCCACCCCGCTGATCCTCAACACTGGGGCTCCACAAGGGTGCATTCCGAGCCCTCTCCTGTACTCGCTGTTCACCCACGACTGTGTGGCCATGCACGCCTCTAACTCAATCATCAAGTTTGCAGACAACACTACAGTAGTAGGCTTAATTACCAACAACGATGAGACGGCCTACAGGGAGGAGATGAGGGCCCTCGGAGTGTGGTGTCAGGAAAAGAACCTCACACTCAACGTCAACAAAGGAGATGATCGTGGACTTCAGGAAACAGCAGAGGGTGCACCCCCCTATCCACATTGATGGGACAGTAGTGGAGAGGGTAGTAAATTGTAAGTTCCTCGGCGTACACATCATGGACAAACTGAATTGGTCCACCCACCCAGACAGCGTTGTGAAGAAGGCCTCAGGAACCTCAGGAGGCTGAAGAAATGTGGCTTGTCACCAAAAGCACTCACAAACTTTTACAGATGCACAATCGAGAGCATCCTGTCGGGCTGTATCACCGCCTGGTACGGCAACTGCTCCGCCCAGGCCAAAAAGATCATCAAGGACAACAACCACCCGAGCCACTGCCTGTTCACCCCGCTGTCATCCAGAAGGCGAGGTCAGTACAGGTGCATCAAAGCAGGGACTGAGAGACTGAAAAACAGCTTCTATTTCAAGGCCATCAGACTGTTAAACAGCCACCACTAACATTGAGTGGCATCTGCCAACAGACTGACTCAACTCCAGCCACTTTAATAATGGAAATTGATGTAAAAAATGTATCACTAGCCCCTTTAAACAATGCCACTTAATATAATGTTTACATACCCTACATTACTCATCTCATATGTATATACTGTACTCGATACCATCTACTGCATCTTGCCTATGCCGTTCTGTACCTTCACTCATTCATATATCTTTATGTACATATTCTTTATCCCTTTACACTTGTGTGTGTATAAGGTAGCAGTTGTGGAATTGTTAGGTTAGATTACTCGTTGGTTACTACTGCATTGTCGGAACTAGAAGTACAAGCATTTCGCTACACTCACATTAACATCTGCTAACCATGTGTATGTGACAAATAACATTTGTTTTGATTTGATAATCAGAGGGTGGAGGTGTACCTGTTGCAGTGATCTTGACCTGATAGACAGATCACCTGCAGAGATGGAGCACCTGGTGTACTCGTCTATGGTTATAACTGGCTATAACTATGACTGTGTACAATATATAAAATACCTTAGATATATGCTTAGTTGCAGTCAAAACAGCTCATGAAAGTCTGTCAGTGGCATGAATACTTGGTTGAACTGTAAGACAGAAACCAGCTACTCTCGGAATGTACACATACTGTAGTGGTGTGTATCCCCCCGAAAAATACTTATTCTACTGCAGATGGTATATAAATACCAGAATTCCTATAATGCCCTCCAATATTCTATATGTGTGACTTATGTTTCTTTCTTTGCTGGAACATTTGGTTTGAAGTGACTTTGAGGATTTGGGCATGGTTTTTGGAGCATCCTGCCATAGATCCTACCACTCCCATTGCGTCACTAGCAGCGATGATGGCAGTGGGGTAAATAAAGAAGTAAAGTAAATAAAGAAAATGAAGCCATATTTTTGGTAATTATCTCAGGATTAATTGGTTAATAACTTTTTGTCAGTAAAATGAAGTATATTTCAAATGTTGGTGTATCGCCCATTTTTTTATTATTATTATATTTAAAATTCTAAAAACTAAATAATACTACAATCAAATGAAGGTAAATCTGCTTTTTATTATTAGTGTGAATTGTACTTTGGAAAAAAGCTGCACATTATTTAAGGGGAAATGTATATTTTCGTTTGACAAAATATGCTAATTAATTGTACTTTTACTAAAATAATAATAATGCAACTCAGTATTAGGAAGGTGTTCCAAAGGTTTTGTAAACTTAGTCTATGTTTTGATTACAATTAAGTTTATATTTTACTATGATTGTTTCTTTTTCCCAGTAGTTTCTTCTTGGGGTCAAAATGACCCTAGTTTGAAATCCATGTATGTTGGTAGCATGAGGATTAAGGGCAATAAAGTATTATATTCTATTCTACAGTGCCTTCAGAAAGTATTCAGACCATTTGACTTTTTCCAAAATTTTGTTAGGTTACAGCCTTATTCTAAAATGGATTAAATTGTTTTTTTAACTTGTCAATCTACACACAATACCCCTCCAGAAATTTGACATGTTTACTATCATATTTACATAAGTATTCAGATCCTGTATTTGCAGATCTTCTCAAGCTCTGACAGGTTGGATGGATAGCATTGCTGCATAGCTATTTTCAGGTCTCTCCAGATATATTCAATCGGGTTCAAGTCCGGGCTCTGGCTTGGCCACTCAAGGACATTCAGACACTCCTGCCTTGTCTTTGCTGTGTGCTTAGGGTAATTGTCCTGTTGGAAACTGAACCTTCGCCCCAGTCTGTGGTCCTGAGAGCTCTGGAGCAAGTTTTCATCAAGGATCTCTCTGTACTTTGCTCCATTCATCTTTGCCTCAATCCTGACTAGTCTCCCAGTCCCTGCCACTGAAAATCATCCCCATAGCATGATGCTGCCACCACCATGCTTCACCGTAGGGATGGTGCCAGGTTTCTTCCAGACGTGACGTTTGGCATTTGGTCCAAAGAGTCCAAGCTTAGTTTCATCGGACCAGAGAATCTTGTTTCTCATGGTCTGAAAGTCTTTAGGTGCATTTTGGCAAACTCCAAGCTGGCTGTCATGTGCCTTTTACAGACAGGTGTGTGCCTTTCCAAATCATGTCCAATCAATTGAATTTATCAAAGGTGGACTCCAATCAAGTTGTAGAAACATATCAAGGATGATCAATGGAAACAGGATGCACCTGAGCTCAATTTGGATTCTCATTGCAAAGGGTCTAAATAATTATGTAAATGTGATATTTAAGTTTTTTTTTAAACCATTTTTCCTTTGTCATTATGGAGTGTTGTGTGTAGATTGATGAGGAAAATAACTTTTTAATAAATTTTAGAATAAGGCTGTAAACGTAACAAAATGTGGAAAAAGTCAAAGGGTCTGAATACTTTCCTAAGGCACCGTATGTTTTTCTGTTCTATTTCTATTCTTTAAAATTTTTGCATTCTATTCAATTCTATTATATCCTGTTTTATCCTAACATTAATTATATTCAATTTTTACCGGTATTCTATTCAATTGTATTCTATAGCATAGAAGGTGACAAATAAACTTTGATTTGATTTGACATTCATAATGGTATTGGTTGAAAATAATATATTTTAGATGGTCCACTGCTTTCAGTCTGTCATATAGGCAATTCCACCCATGCAGTTTATGTTGGTATTATTGAGTTATCATACACTTTTATGCAGTTTATTAAAGCAGTGGCTCAAGTGGCTTTGCATACATTAAGGTGAGGATTGGACGGTACTCGGCTGCAGTCTTGGGTTCAGCGACAAGCGTTTTATTACCTGCCTGACCTTTGACCTTTAACCCAACCTGACCTTTCGTGACCGTCCACAGGTGCTTAGCAATGACAACATCCTGACGCTCAAGGCGGTGAGGCAGGATGATGCTGGGAAGTACGTATGTCGGGCGGTGGTCCCCCGAGTTGGAGCTGCAGAAAAGGAAGTGTCCCTCACTGTGAATGGTAAGTGCACTTCACATCAGGATTAATGCCAAATTCATTTCCAAGCTGGATCCCACTGGGCAAAGACGTCAGTTCAACGTCTAATTTTAATTTGCATTCGGTTGAGTTGTCAACTAACATGAATTCAACATGAAATCAACAAAAAAAATCACCATGTCATTGGATTTAGGTTAAAAGTTGGGTGACAAAAAACTAAATTCCCTTCAATAATTGGCCTTTTAAAAACTCAATCAATTTTCCACAATGATTTAACCTCATCGCAAAACATTTTGGGGTTGAAATGACGTTCAACTAGTTTTTGCCCAGTGGAATGTGGAAGCTGTTCCAAGCTCAGGGACATGTTTCAGGTTAGCTGGACTCTGGGACAACAAAGTAAAAGCAGAGACATATTTACAATAGTGGTGTCAATATCAGGGGTTCATAGTGTAGTTTGCTTTTAACTGGGAGAAAAAAAGCATGGATTTGATCACAGCTAGGACTGTAACTTAGAAAGTAAAAATTAACTAACTGTTTAGATGTAATGCTATCATCTGTCATATCAAGATAGCCGTCAATCATCATTGATACCTGATACTATCATAATATCGCTCAACCCTACTCCTATTATAGATGCACTCCCCTACATATTTATTTTGACACTGAAGCTAAAACGTTTAATTTGATTCTATACTCCATCATTTTGTATATGAAATAAGTTTTTTTATGAGGTGAAAGTACAGAATGTCACCTTATATTTGAGGGTATTTTCATACATACAGTGGGGCAAAAAATAATTGTGCAAGTTCTCCCACTTAAAAAGATGAGAGAAGCCTGTAATTTTCATCATAGGTACACTTCAACTATGACAGACAAAATGAGCAAAAAAATCCAGAAAATCACATTGTAGGATTTTTAATGAATTTATTTGCAAATTATGGTGGAAAATAAGTATTTGGTCAACTACAAACAAGCAAGATTTCTGGCTCTCACAGACCTGTAACTTCTTCTTTAAGAGGCTCCTCTGTCCTCCACTCGTTACCTGTATTAATGGCACCTGTTTGAACTTGTTATCAGTATAAAAGACCAGAAGAAGATTGGGAGAATGTCATATGGTCAGATGAAACCAAAATATAACTTTTGGGGAAAACTCAACTCGTCGTGTTTGGAGGACAAAGAATGCTGAGTTGCATCCAAAGAACACCATACCTACTGTGAAGCATGGGGGTGGAAACATCATGCTTTGGGGCTTTTTCTACAAAGGGACCAGGACGACTGATCCGTGTAAAGGAAAGAATGAATGGGACCATGTATTGTGAGATTTTGAGTGAAAATCTCCTTCCATCAGCAAGGGCATTGAAAATGAAACGTGGCTGGGTCTTTCAGTATGACAATGATCCCAAACACAAAAATCGTACAATGTGATTTTCTGGATTTTTTTTCTCCTCATTTTGTCTGTCATAGTTGAAGTGTACCTATGATGAAAATGACAGGCCTCTCTCATCTTTTTAAGTGGGAGAACTTCCACAATTGGTGGCTGACTAAATACTTTTTTGCCCCACTGTATCTCTTTTACTGTTTAGAAATGAATGCAATTTATCTTTCTAGTCCCCCCATGTGAAGGTGTCAAGTATGGTCAAATTCACTTATAGTGTATTACGTTTATTCAAAACCGTAGTATTTGGTCCCATATTCCTCACACACAATGACTTCATCAAGCTTCTGACTCTACAAACTTGTTGGATGAATTTGTAGTTTTGGTTGTGTTTCGGATTATGTTGTGTCCAATAAAAATGAATGGTAAATAATGTATTGTGTCAATTTGGAGTCAGTTTTATTGTAAATAAGAATAGAATATGTTTCTGAACACTTCTACATTAATGTGGATGCTACAATGATTACGGATAATCATGAATGAATCGTGAATAATGATGAGTGAGAGAATTACAGATGCACAAAGATCATGCCACCAAAATATCAGGTCACCATTACACAGGGGAGATTACATTATTTGGGTGGTATGATCTTTGTTCCTCTGTAACTTTTTCACTCATCAGTATATACGATTAATTCATTATTATCGATAAACATGGTAGCAATCACATTCATCTAAAAGTGTTCAGAAACATATTTTATATACAATAAAAGTGACTCCAAAATTACACAATACATCATTCAGTTCATATTGGGCAAATTAAATCTGAAACACAATCAAAACAAACTGCAAATGCATCCAACAAGTTTGTAGAGCCATAAGCTTGATGTGGTCATTGCATGCTAGGAATATGGAGCTAAACACTAAACCTTTGATTACTTTACACTTTAATAAACTATAGGTGAATTTGTCCAAATACTTCTTCAAATGGGGGAACTAGATAAATAAAGTGCATTCATTTTTAAACAGTAAAACAGATATGTATGAAAATACCCTAAAATAAAAGGTGACATTCTGTACTGTCGCCTCATATGAAACATTTGATCTTAAAATCCCAGGCTACAATAAATGCGGCCTCAGAATATGTGATTTCCAGTTTGCATAAAGTCCAGTGTAGTTCTTTGAGGGACGTCATGGTATCTGCTTGAGAGGGAATATACACGGCTGTGACTATAACCGGAGAGAATTCTCTCAGGAGGTAATACAGTTGGCATTTTATTTATTTATTTATTTATTTTATTTTACCTTTATTTAACCAGGTAGGCAAGTTGAGAACAAGTTCTCATTTACAATTGCGACCTGGCCAAGATAAAGCAAAGCAGTTCGACAGATAAAACGACACAGAGTTACACATGGAGTAAAAACAAACATACAGTCAATAATGCAGTATAAACAAGTCTATATACAATGTGAGCAAATGAGGTGAGAAGGGAGGTAAAGGCAAAAAAGGCCATGATGGCAAAGTAAATACAATATAGCAAGTAAAATACTGGAATGGTAGTTTTGCAATGGAAGAATGTGCAAAGTAGAAATAAAAAAATAATGGGGTGCAAAGGAGCAAAATAAATAAATAAATTAAAATTAAATACAGTTGGGAAAGAGGTAGTTGTTTGGGCTAAATTATAGGTGGGCTATGTACAGGTGCAGTAATCTGTGAGCTGCTCTGACAGTTGGTGCTTAAAGCTAGTGAGGGAGATAAGTGTTTCCAGTTTCAGAGATTTTTGTAGTTCGTTCCAGTCATTGGCAGCAGAGAACTGGAAGGAGAGGCGGCCAAAGAAAGAATTGGTTTTGGGGGTGACTAGAGAGATATACCTGCTGGAGCGTGTGCTACAGGTGGGAGATGCTATGGTGACCAGCGAGCTGAGATAAGGGGGGACTTTACCTAGCAGGGTCTTGTAGATGACATGGAGCCAGTGGGTTTGGCGACGAGTATGAAGCGAGGGCCAGCCAACGAGAGCGTACAGGTCGCAATGGTGGGTAGTATATGGGGCTTTGGTGATAAAACGGATTGCACTGTGATAGACTGCATCCAATTTGTTGAGTAGGGTATTGGAGGCTATTTTGTAAATGACATCGCCAAAGTCGAGGATTGGTAGGATGGTCAGTTTTACAAGGGTATGTTTGGCAGCATGAGTGAAGGATGCTTTGTTGCGAAATAGGAAGCCAATTCTAGATTTAACTTTGGATTGGAGATGTTTGATATGGGTCTGGAAGGAGAGTTTACAGTCTAACCAGACACCTAAGTATTTGTAGTTGTCCACGTATTCTAAGTCAGAGCCGTCCAGAGTAGTGATGTTGGACAGGCGGGTAGGTGCAGGTAGCGATCGGTTGAAGAGCATGCATTTAGTTTTACTTGTATTTAAGAGCAATTGGAGGCCACGGAAGGAGAGTTGTATGGCATTGAAGCTTGCCTGGAGGGTTGTTAACACAGTGTCCAAAGAAGGGCCGGAAGTATACAGAATGGTGTCGTCTGCGTAGAGGTGGATCAGGGACTCACCAGCAGCAAGAGCGACCTCATTGATGTATACAGAGAAGAGAGTCGGTCCAAGAATTGAACCCTGTGGCACCCCCATAGAGACTGCCAGAGGTCCGGACAGCAGACCCTCCGATTTGACACACTGAACTCTATCAGAGAAGTAGTTGGTGAACCAGGCGAGGCAATCATTTGAGAAACCAAGGCTGTCGAGTCTGCCGATGAGGATATGGTGATTGACAGAGTCGAAAGCCTTGGCCAGATCAATGAATACGGCTGCACAGTAATGTTTCTTATCGATGGCGGTTAAGATATCGTTTAGGACCTTGAGCGTGGCTGAGGTGCACCCATGACCAGCTCTGAAACCGGATTGCATAGCAGAGAAGGTATGGTGAGATTCGAAATGGTCGGTAATCTGTTTGTTGACTTGGCTTTCGAAGACCTTAGAAAGGCACGGTAGGATAGATATAGGTCTGTAGCAGTTTGGGTCAAGAGTGTCCCCCCCTTTGAAGAGGGGGATGACCGCAGCTGCTTTCCAATCTTTGGGAATCTCAGACGACACGAAAGAGAGGTTGAACAGGCTAGTAATAGGGGTGGCAACAATTTCGGCAGATAATTTTAGAAAGAAAGGGTCCAGATTGTCTAGCCCGGCTGATTTGTAGGGGTCCAGATTTTGCAGCTCTTTCAGAACATCAGCTGAATGGATTTGGGAGAAGGAGAAATGGGGAAGGCTTGGGCGAGTTGCTGTTGGGGGTGCAGTGCTGTTGTCCGGGGTAGGAGTAGCCAGGTGGAAAGCATGGCCAGCCGTAGAAAAATGCTTATTGAAATTCTCAATTATGGTGGATTTATCAGTGGTGACAGTGTTTCCTATCTTCAGTGCAGTGGGCAGCTGGGAGGAGGTGTTCTTATTCTCCATGGACTGTACAGTGTCCCAGAACTTTTTTGAGTTAGTGTTGCAGGAAGCAAATTTCTGCTTGAAAAAGCTAGCCTTGGCTTTTCTAACTGCCTGTGTATAATGATTTCTAGCTTCCCTGAACAGCTGCATATCACGGGGGCTGTTCGATGCTAATGCAGAACGCCATAGGATGTTTTTGTGTTGGTTAAGGGCAGTCAGGTCTGGGGAGAACCAAGGGCTATATCTGTTCCTGGTTCTAAATTTCTTAAATGGGGCATGTTTATTTAAGATGGTTAGGAAGGCATTTAAAAAAAATATCCAGGCATCCTCTACTGACGGGATGAGATCAATATCCTTCCAGGATACCCCGGCCAGGTCGATTAGAAAGGCCTGCTCGCAGAAGTGTTTCAGGGAGCGTTTTACAGTGATGAGTGGAGGTCGTTTGACCGCTGACCCATTACGGATGCAGGCAATGAGGCAGTGATCGCTGAGATCTTGGTTGAAGACAGCAGAGGTGTATTTAGAGGGGAAGTTGGTTAGGATGATATCTATGAGGGTGCCCGTGTTTAAGGTTTTGGGGAGGTACCTGGTAGGTTCATTGATTATTTGTGTGAGATTGAGGGCATCAAGTTTAGATTGTAGGATGGCTGGGGTGTTAAGCATGTTCCAGTTTAGGTCGCCTAGCAGCACGAACTCTGAAGATAGATGGGGGGCAATCAGTTCACATATGGTGTCCAGAGCACAGCTGGGGGCAGAGGGTGGTCTATAGCAGGCGGCAACGGTGAGAGACTTGTTTTTAGAGAGGTGGATTTTTAAAAGTAGAAGTTCAAATTGTTTGGGTACAGACCTGGATAGTAGGACAGAACTCTGCAGGCTATCTTTGCAGTAGATTGCAACACCGCCCCCTTTGGCAGTTCTATCTTGTCTGAAAATGTTGTAGTTTGGAATTAAAATGTCTGAGTTTTTGGTGGTCTTCCTAAGCCAGGATTCAGACACAGCTAGAACATCCGGGTTGGCAGAGTGTGCTAAAGCAGTGAATAGAACAAACTTAGGGAGGAGGCTTCTAATGTTAACATGCATGAAACCAAGGCTATTACGGTTACAGAAGTCGTCAAAAGAGAGCGCCTGGGGAATAGGAGTGGAGCTAGGCACTGCAGGGCCTGGATTCACCTCTACATCGCCAGAGGAACATAGGAGGAGTAGAATAAGGGTACGGCTAAAAGCTATGAGAATTGGTCGTCTAGAACGTCTGGAACATAGAGTAAAAGGAGGTTTCTGGGGGCGATAAAATAGCATCAAGGTATAATGTACAGACAAATGTATGGTAGGATGTGAATACAGTGGAGGTAAACCTAGGTATTGAGTGATGAAGAGAGAGATATTGTCTCTAGAAACATCGTTGAAACCAGGAGATGTCATTGCATGTGTGGGTGGTGGAACTAATAGGTTGGATAAGGTATAGTGAGCAGGACTAGAGGCTCTACAGTGAAATAAGCCAATAAACACTAACCAGAACAGAAATGGACAAGACATATTGACATTAAGGAGAGGCATGCTTAGTCGAGTGATCAAAAGGGTCCGGTGAGTGGAGAGGTTGGTTGGTGATTTAGACAGCTAGCCAGGGCATCGGTAGCAAGCTAGCATAGGATGGAGGTCTGTTGTTAGCCACCTCCTGCGCTCCGTCAGTAGATTAGTGGGGTTCCGTGTGGTAGAGGGGATCAATCCAAATCACACAACAACAACAAAAATAAAAACAATAGATATAGTTATAGAGGCCCAAGAAGAAAACATAATAATAATAAAAATAAAAAATAATGTAAAAAAAAAATGTCCGATTGTCTATTCAGATAGCAGCCGGTAAGACAGCTAACGGTTAGCAGGCCGCAGATGGGCGTTCAGGTAACGTCGCGACGGAGGAGCCAGCCGAATAACTCCTTCGGGTAGATAACGTCGGCAGTCCAGTTGTGAAGGCTCGGTGGGGCTCCGCGAAGGCAGCAAAACGGGTCCGGATAGGCGACTGCAGCCCAGGTGCGATTGATGGAACTCAGGAGTGATTGACGGAGCTTGCTAGCTCCGGAACAATTGATGTTTGCTCCGGAATCGACGAAGGCCGATAGTCACACGGATAGCAGCTAGCTAGCTGTGAGATCCGGGCATGAATGTCCAGAGAGCAGTCGAAATCCAGGGACATGGAGAGAAAAATTGGTCCGGTATGCTCCGCTCCGAGCCGCGCTGCGCCGTACAGAACTGGCGATAGACTTTCGAGCCAAAGGATAGCCGATGACCACAAACCGTGGTTAGCTGAACACCAACGGCTTGCCAGTAAAGGAGCCAACTAGCTTCTGAACTAGCTTCTGGATTAGCTTCTGGCTAGTTTCAGGCCAGCCTCCTGGAGTTTCTGGCTAGCTTCTTGGAGGATTACAGATCTGAGGTAAATAATACTTTTTTATAAATATACATTGGTGAGGCGGGTTGCAGGAGAGTGTTTTGAAGATGAGTTGATGGAAAATAAAAATAAAATGTATGTGAAAAAGTTGTAAATATATATATATACAGGACACGACAAGACGAGGACAAAAGACGTCTGAACTGCTATGCCACCTTGGAGATGAGTGATTGTGAGGTATTCCAGGTCGGGTGAACAAAAGGACTTGAGTTTCTGTATGTTATCACAATCACACCATGAGTAGGGAATCATGAAACATACACCCTCACCTTTCTTCTTCCTGGAGAGAGAAACAAAGTATGTTACAATCCCTGATGTCTCTCTGGAAGGAGATCCTCGCCCTGAGCGCATCTACTTCATTATCCAGAGACTGAACATTAGCGAGTAATATATTCGGAAGCAGTGGATGGTGTGCACGCCTCCTGAGTCGGACTAGAAGTCCACTCCAAATACCTCTTCTCTGCAAGTGGTGTTTTGGAGCAGGCTCTGGAATAAGCAAAATTGCCCTCTGATGTACGAACAAAGGATCCAATTCGGGAAAGTCGTATTCCTGGTCGTAAATGCTGGTGAGTTACCGTCGCTCTGAGATCCAAAAGTTCCTACCAGCTGTATGTAATAACACACAAAAAATCTGGGGATAATAATGTAAGAAATAATACACAAAAAAAACAAAATACTGCAAAGTCGCTTAGGAGCTAGAAGCAGAGCTGACATGTGACTCACCTGGAATCGATCTTATGCAGCAAAATTTGAAATGGTGTTTTTTACATTAGATAAATGTAGAGACACAGAGCTGCAAAATTATATATCATACATGATTTTGCATTTGCATTTGCATCTGCATTTGAGGAACAATGGAAAAGTAATTCTGCATAGAAATTTGATCAACTTGTAAACTCACTTTTGAGAAAATCGCCTTTCAATGTTTTGCTATCTAGTGAAGAGCTCTTCTTCGTCTACACCCAATCAGCATTGTTCACACACTCACCTTAAACCCACCCATCTTGTTTCACTCTCGAATCGCACACTTGACGCTCTGAACGATGATTTTCTTAACCTCTGGATAGCATGAAAACAGCCAAACCAGCTCTGCTGGCTATAATTTCATTATGCTTTCTTGCATACGTTTACTGACACTGGCCATATTCAACGGGTTTTGTACACGCGTCACTTAACATTAGCTAACGAGCCAGCCAGCCAACATTAGCTAGTTAAACAACAATGAACAGTGCCAACAATGCCACATTGCTGGCAGCTAACCAACCATGTTCAATGTTATCTAACTAGAACAGCAAACGGCTCTGGGAAACTAATTATAACATCAGCTAGGGAGCCAGCCAGCTAACGTTAGCTAGCTAGCTAACAATACACTTTAGCTTGAAATTAAACCACTTTCAGTAAAAATTAGAAAAGGTGTAATATCTAAAAATGTAGCTAGCTGACACTAGACTATCTTACCTGTATACATCATTGTGCATGGACACGTCTCCCTGTGAGGAATACCATGCCACGGTTGCCCTTAGTTTGAAGATATAATCCAGAGACAGGTCTTTCCTCCATCGCTTTACTCGCTTTACTCCAATTCCACTGATTTCAAAGCTTGATCCTCCAGAAAGTGGAAAGCCACACTTATGCAGCGCCACTACACAATACCCTTTGTAGCGTTCGACAGGATTACCAACACAGACTGATGAGCTTCATTGGCAGACCAATTCGTACTCCTCCCTTGGCATATCCAACCCACTCTTTATCTCAGCCAATCATAGCTAGTGCGAATGTTGCTTACTTTTTCTGTGGCTTAACAAACAAGGCTCATAATTTAACAATTTTATTCGTATTTACAGATAGCTTACAAGTTTGTTATTAAATGCTGAGCTGTAATCGATGAACAATATTCTTACATAGGTATTCCTCTTATCCAGATGGGTTAGGGCAGTTTGATTGCGATTGCGTCGCCTGTGGACCTATTGGGGCGGTAAAAAAATTGGAGTGGGTCTAGGGTGTCAGGTAGGGTGGAGGTGATATGATCCTTGGCTAGTCTCTCAAAGCACTTAATGATTACAGAAGTGAGTGCTACGGAGCGATAGTCGTTTAGCTCAGTTTCCTTAGCTTTCTTGGGAACAGGAACATTGGTGGCCCTCTTGAAGCATGTGGGATCAGCAGACTGGGATAGGGATTGATTGAATATGTCTATAAACACAGCAGCCAGCTGGCCTGCGCATGTTTCGTGGACGTGGCTAGGGATGTCGTCTAGGCCGACAACTTTGCGAGGGTTATCACGCTTCAATGTCTTACGTCGACCACGGAGAAGGAGATTCCAAAGTCGCTTCAGTGGCACTGTATTATCCTCAAAGCGGGCGAAGAAGGTGTTTAGCTTGTCTGGAAGCGAGACGTCGGTCTCCGCGATGTGGCTGGTTTTCCCCCTGTAGTCCGTGATTGTCTGTAGACCCTGCCACATACGTCTCGTGTCTGAGCCGTTGAATTGCGACTCCACTTTGTCACTTTTGCCTGTTTGGTTGCCTTATGGAGGAAATAACTACACTGCCTGTATTCGGACATGTTCCCAGTCACCTTACCATGATTAAATGCGATGGCTCGCGCTTTCAGTTTTGAGCGAATGCTACCACCTATCCACCGCGACTGTGGAATCTCCTTCTCCATGGTTGACATAAGACATTTTAGCGTGATAACCCTCGCAAAGTTTCCGGCCCAGACGGCATCCCTAGCCGCTTCCTCAGAGCATGTGCAGACCAGCTGACTGGAGTGTTTATGGACATATTCAATCTCTCCTTATCCCAGTGTGCTGTCCCAACTTGCTTCAAGATGTCCACCATTGTTCCTGTACCCAAGAAAGCAAAGCTAACTGAACTAAGTGACTATCACCCCGTAGCACTCACTTCTGTCATCATGAAGTGCTTTGAGAGGCTAGTTAAGGATCATATCACCTCTATCTTACCTGACACCCTAGACCCACTACAATTAGCTTACAGCTCCAATAGATCCACAGACGATGCAATCGCCATCGCACTGCACACTACCCTATCCTATCTGGACTAGAGGAATACTTATGTAAGAATCGTGTTCATTAACTATAGCTCAGCATTCTTTTACTGAGGAGTGGCTTCCGTCTGGAAACTCTACCATGAAGCCCTGATCGGTGGAGTGCCGCAGAGATGGTTGTCCTTCTGGAAGGTTTTCCCATCTCCACAGAGGAACTCTAGAGCTCTGTCAGAGAGACCATCGGGTGCTTTGTCACCTCCCTGACCAAGGTCCTTGTCCCCCGATTGCTCAGTTTGGCCGGGCGCCAGCTCTAGGAAGAGTCTTGGTGGTTCAAAACTTCTTCCATTTAAGAATGATGGAGGCCGCTGTGTTCTTGGGGACATTTTTTAAATACATTTTTTATTTCACCTTCATCTAACCAGGTAGGCCAGTTGAGAACTGCGACCTGGCCAAGATAAAGCAAAGCAGTGTGACACAAACAACAACAGATTTACACATGAAATAAACAAACTTACAGTCGGTAACAGAATAGAAAAAAGTATATATACAGTGTGTGCAAATGGCGTGAGAAGGTAAGGCAATTGGGACCTTTAATGCTGCAAAATTTTGTTGGTATCGTTCTCCAGATCTGTGCCTCGACCTCGTGGCTAGGTTTTTTTCTCTGACATGCACGTCAATTGTGGAACCTCATATATACAGGTGTGTGCCTTTCCACTACAGGTGGACTCCAATTTAATCGATTATAGAATAAGACTGTAATGTAACAAAATGTGGAAAAGGGCAAAAGGTCTGAATACTTTCCGAAGGCACTGTATGTGTGTTATCTGAAAGGGAAAAAACAGTCATTGTCAATTAGCGTTCGATAATATAATCAGCATAATTGACAATGACTTCACCTTGACTGGAATGAGTATGTTGCACCAGAAATAAACAACAACACAGGATACATGTCATTAAAGGTGAAAAAAGCGATTTAACACATTTTTCAATCGATTTAAACTCCCAGCCTTACAGCTGGCCAAGGCGAAATGAAAATTTATTGCAACCTTTTTTAACTAATCAATAAATAGATATAGAAAAACAAAGACAGTTGTTTAATACGCCTGAAGCCCGTGCAAGTCAGGAAATCGATGGCGAACTCTATCAACTAACTCCCCCGTACAAGCACAATTTCTGAAGACGGGAGGTCGTCATAGAATTCATGGCACAAGAATAACAGGTGTGTAGGTATTCACAAAATGGCTGACCTTAAATTGTACTTTTTTCTCCCTCTCCCTTGCCAAAGAGGCCCTCTTATTGTCTGCTCTCATTGCAGGTTTAACCAGTCAATGAGAAAGAGTTCTGGAGGCATGTAGACAAACTGTTTTGATGTAATACAGTTCTGCTGTTGCAAAGCAATAAGAGAGGCATGTATGAATTTCTCCTTCCTTATGAAGGAGGCTTATTCTCTCCTTGAAGCTTGTGTCAGGAAGTCCATTATTTGACAAACTGGAAAGGTGTAGCATTTGGCCAAAGGGTTTTCACGCTAAACCCACCCATCACCATCATTTATGAAAGGAGGCTGATTGGACAGGTTATGGTTAAGACAAGTAAAAGTAAAACAATGGTGAAACAGAGCATATCAGTGTAGTTTCCAGGCTAGTGAATCTTCAAATTCAATCACAAACAAGTAACACCATTTCTCCTCTTCTCTTCTTTCATTTTTGCATTTACATTTGAGTCATTTAGCAGACACACTTATCCAAAGTGATTTACAGTTTCATCGTAAGATAGCTGGGTGAGACAACCACATATTACAGTCATAGTAAGTACATTTTTCCTCAATTAAGAACATGCCGGTGCTAGTATGAAACGACCAGTGCGATTATTTTTTTCTCCTCCTCCCCTCCCCTTCTCCATTAAATACACCCACCCTGTTTACCTCCTCCGGTAGAACAGGAGAGCTGCTCCAAGGCTGAGGCTGGGAGATAAAGTAATCTAATAATAGCACTCATTTGCACTTCTCCGTCCCTTGTCAGATCTCTCGAACTCCCCACTCCCTGTGTGAATACATTTGGCTGTATAGAGAAGCCCATTTTGCACTGGAAAGTCACTCGCCCTCAGAAAAAACTGTTTTTTGTTCCTCTCCATATTTTTTACTATTACTACTACGACCACTACTACTACTACTACTACTACTACTACTACTACTACTACTACTACTACTACTACTACTACTACTACTACTACTACTACTAATAATAATAGTACATTTAATTTGTATAGCGCTTTTCATTACAGAGTTATCTCAAAGCTAAATAAAAGGTATACATAAAAACAACATACATTTAAATCAAGGCAGATAAAATAGCAATAGTGTAGCAATAGTGTTAAATACATTTTAGATTGGGGCTAGGACTATGAAAAATATCGTTTGTGGAAGAAGGTTTTAAGGCCCGTTTTAAAGGTTCTGAGTGTTGGACCAGCTCTCAGATGGTCAGGGAAAGCATTTCATAGGCAAGGGGCAAGGGAGCAGAAGGCTGTGTCCCGCATACTTCGGAGACATGTCTTGCGGACTTGAAGCAGTAGGGAGTAGCTGGAGAGGAGAGTGCGAGTGTGAGATAGCTCGTGATTGAGATGAGGTTGCTGAGGTGGGTGGGGCTCTATCCATTCAAGTCTTTAAATACAAGCATGAGAATTTTGAAGTCAATGCTTTAGTGATATGATCTGACTTCTTGTCATCCTAGAGAAGATGAAGGCATGGATGAGTTTCTCTGCATCTAGCAGGGAGAGTGATGGTATGAACCGGGCAAAGTTTTAAAGTGGAAAAATTATGTTTCACATATTGGTTTTATGTGGGCATCGAAGGACTTCAAAGGACAGGATCAAACTTGACACCTACGTTGAGGATGATTAGGGGGGGTGGCCTGGCCGTTGATTGTAGGGCAGATGTTTCCAGCACTAGTGACCTATTTGGGTATCCCAATAAGCACAGCCTCAGTCTTGATGCCCTGATGTCCTCTAGGCAGCTGCTGAGTTTTGCTAGGGCAAAGATTGTTTCTAGTTTGGTGTTAATGTAGACCTGGGTATCGTCAGCATAGCAGTGGAAGTTGATGTCATAATCTCTGAGGATTTGTCCGAGAGGGAGTATGTAAATTAAAAACAGGCTAGGCCCCAGCGCTGACCTCTGTGGGACACCACATGTGACAGCAGACTCCTTTGATCTGGACTCTACAATAGTAATGTATTGCTTCCTAATGGAGAGGTAGGAGAAGAACCAGTTCAGAGCTATTCCAGAGACAGCGGTGTGCTCTCTGAGATACCACAGGAGGATACTGTGGTCTATGGTGTAAAAAGCAGCACTAAGATCTAAGAGGAGGAGGATGCTAGGAGATCCAGAATCAACAGCCATCAATCAGTAGGTCATTGGTAACTTTAACCAGATCTGTTTCGGGTGCTGTGCAGGGGCCAGAAGTCAGACTGGAAAACCTTGTACAACTGGTTAGATGATAGATGTGATTGAAGCTGGATTGCAACCACTTTCTCAAGTGCTTTTGATAGGAAGGGGAGGTTGGAGATGGACCTGTAGATGGATAGGATGCCCTGGTCAAGGATGGGTTTATTCAGTAAGGGGGTGACTGGAGCTGTTTTGAAAATCGATGGTACCTCTCCCATCAGCAGGGAATTGTTGATCAGTTTGGTGCCAAACATAAGCAGGCTAGATTAGCAGGTTTTGAGTAGGGATGTATTTATAGGGTCAAGGGAGCAAGTGGGGGCCTTTATTTTAGAGATGATTGACTCCCCAACAGCAGATGTGACTTCTGTAAAGTTGCTGAAGGGAGGGGCAGTCTGAGTTGGGGTTTCAGGAGGTGGGGTGCAGGCCATCTTAGAGGCTTTGATGTTTGTCCTGATGGTGTCAATCTTTGTCTTGACAAAATCTGAGTAGCTATTGCACTGCTCAAATGAGGCTGCAATAGAGCATGTGTTTGCAAGGTTGAAAATGCAGTTAATGATAGAGAACAGGGTTCTGGGGTTACCTTTGTTATTGTCAATCATGGCAGAGTAGAAAGCTGAACGTGCTGCTTTTAAGCAGAACCTGGTAGTCTTTATAGGCCACTCGGTGGACAGTGAGGCCCTCCTTCCTCCAAAGTCGCTGGGGGCGATGAGTCTTCATTCTGCGCAGTGAACCAAGGATGTTCAGCGTATTACTCAGAGTGCTGTTATACAGATTGACCATGTCATCGAGGACCAGTTCACTGTAGTCAGATGTGTTCCTGAAAGAGGGATGGGTTAAGTTTCTTCAGGTTGTGGAATTTAAAGGTCCTCTCTGGGCAGTGTAGAGGAGTTGGAGCAGTCAGAGGCAGTGTCACAACCTTGTGGTCAGAGAAGCGTAGCTCAATGACACCCAAGTCAGAGGCAGGGACATCGCCAGTGATAATGAGGACAGAGGATTTGGGCTGGAACATTTACATGTAGCACAAGGTTTAGTCAGGGGGAAAATAGACAGTTCTGTTGTTTTAGAGTGTACAACATTCTGCAGGAATGCAGTTGCAAGAATAGCAGCCATTTTAGGAATGCAATGGTAACTGTAATTGGTAGCCGTGGTGGACAAATAAAACAGTATGTGGACGAGGCTGTCATTATATTATGATGATACTACTTCTGCTAAAAAGCTGTGGTGGACAAATAAAACAGTATGTGGACGAGGCTGTCATTATATTATGATGATACTACTTCTGCTAAAAAGCATTAAAAACTACAATAATTACCTGAAAAGAAATCATTGTTACTTCAAAAGAAGGCAGGTATTATTTCCTCCTCCCTTTATTTGACTTCTATTGATGCCTGTTTTGCTTCTGTAAACAGTGACACAGAATTCAGGCCCCTTGGTTTTGTTGAGTGAAATGCTGCTGCAGTTGAACGGAATACATTTTTTGTTGTTGTTATTCTCATAGTCAGCAGTTCTGGAATTAGCAAGAGCTCCTTGAGTTGGGAGTTGGGAGTCTATCATCGTCACCATGTGTCAGTCAAAGGTAACACATTTCAAAGGTTTCCTTTCACAGGCGCAGGAGAAGAAATAGAACTAACGCACAGGACAGCAAACTGGAATATGACTTAATTTTCTCTAGCCCTTAATCTAACCCTTCCTCTGTCCTCTGCTGTCCACCCCCTTCCCTCCAACCCTTCTACATTTCTTAGTCTCTTTCTTTGCCTTTTAGCAATGAAAAACAACCAGTTTTTCATCATGCCGGGAATCTCACCCTAAAAAAACAAATTAGTATCATCATGAATAATTGCTCATCTCCATTTTACTGTAAACTCAAATCTATTATAATGCCTATGCCCTTCGCCGTCCCCCGCTGCGGCGCCGTTAAAGTGTGCCTTCTGATAGGCCAGTGATATATGTCAGTGTTTTATTGGAGTGATTGACTGGTTTTCCCTTGGCTTTGCTGTAGGTCCTCCCACTATCTCCAGCACCCAGACCCAGCAAGCCCTCTATGGGGAGAAGGGGCAGATCAAGTGTTTCATCCGCAGCACTCCTCCTCCCGACCGCATTGTGAGTCACTCATCCCTCCTTCTTTCTAAAAACATTTATTTTAAAGACTGATTTCCTCAAGTTATATACTCTTGCGAAATACAGTGCCTTCAGAAAGTATTCACACTCCTTGAATTTCTACATATTTTGTTGTTTCACAGAGTGGGATTAAAATGGATTTGTCTTTTTTAATGGAATTACTGGAAAATTAAACACTAGTATACAGTATCTTGATTAGATAAGTATTCAACCTGAGTCAATACCTTAGATTCACCATTGGCAGAAATTACAGCTGTGAGTCTATCTGGGTAAGAGCTTTGCACACCTGGATTATAAAATATTTGCCCATTATTGTTTTAAAAAAATCTTCAAGCTCTGTCAAGTTGGTTGTTGATCATTGCTACACATACAGCCACGCATTGGAAGTCTTGCCATAGATTTTCAAGCCAATTTAAGTCAAACTGTAAATTAGGCCAATCAGGAATATTCAATGTCATCTTGGAAGCAACTCCAGTGTATATTTGGACTTGAGTTTTAGGTAATTGTCCTGCTGAAGGGGAATTTGTCTCCCAGTATCTGTTGGAAAGCAAACTGAACCATGATGCAGCCACCATCATGCTTGAAAATACGAAGAAGAATGGTACTCAGTGATGTGTTGTCTTGGATTTGCACCAAACACAGCCTTTTGTATTCAGCACATAATTTATTTCTTTGTCACATTTTCTGTACTATTACATTAGTGCCTTATTGCAAACAGGATGCATGTTTTTATTCTGTACAGGCTTCCTTCTTTCCACTCTGTAATTTACAGTATGTTAGTATTGTGGCGTAACTACAATGTTTTTGATCCATCCACAGTTAGCACCTATCACAACCATTAAACTCTGTAAATGTTTTAAAATCACCATTGGACTCATGGTGAAATCCCTAGGCGAAACCATCCAAACTGTAATTAATTACTGCACCATGCTTAAAGGGATTTTCAATATCAGTTTTGTTTATTTTTTTTTTACCCCATCTACCAATAGGTAGATCTTTGTGAACCATTGGAAAACCTCCCTGGTCATTGTACTTGAATCCGTGCTTGAAATGTGTGGGGACAGAGATGGGGTAGTCATTTAAAAATCTTTTTCAACATTATTATTACACACAGAGTGAGTCCATTCAACTTATTGTGTGACCAGTTAAGCACATTTTTACTCCTGAACTTATTTAGGCTTGCCAAAACAAAAGGGTTGAATACCTCTTCACTCTAAAGATTTCAGCTTTTCATTTTGTATTCATTTATAAACAATTCTAAAAACATAATTCCACTTTGACATAATGGGGTATCGTTTGTAGATCAGTGACACAAAATATAAATGTCATCAATTTTAAATTCAGGCTGTACCACAACAAAATGTGGAAAAAGTCAAGGGGTGTGAATACTTTCTGAAGGCACTGTAAGTTAAAAAGTAGTTTAACTTTGAAATATAAGCTATAAAGACAAAACTAATTGGCTACAGTGCATGGTGTGTAAAGCATTTTGACATCAGTATCTTCTTAAAGGGATCGTCCAAATTACACATTTACTTATTGGCTTCCTTAGCATTCCACAGCATGGATTGTCCTCTTACCTTGTAGACTGCTTACAGAGTAAGAAAACCAATATGTCATTTTGTAATTTGGGATAACTATCCCTTTAAGGCAGTGCAAACCAAGTGAATGAGGGAGATAGGAAAGTAGGTCATGTGAGGACAACCCTGAGGAATTTGCGTAGATATCCTAATGATATCCTAATGAATATCCTATCCTAAGGTAAACAAGAGGGCGTAGTGGTCCACAGAGAAATAACTCATAGATATGTATGCTAGCAATGGAATACATCAAGGGAAGTGAAGGCAAGTGAATTGAAAATTAGAAGTCAGTCATCCTCATTTAGATAACAGCAGAATACCAAGCCGTTCCACAGCGGAAATGGGGGAATTCATCCCAACCCTGACCTATACTAATACGTTTCCTGTTCTGAGTGAATGTTCAATCTAAATATGCTCTCTATACCATGTGGCTCTATGTCACCATGTCACAACAGAAGAGGTTTAATGGCCCCAATTGAAGAAATCAGAGGAGTGATTGGTATGATTCTGTCTGCGTCCCAAATGGCAACCTATTCCCTATGCAGTGCACTACTTTAGACCAGGGCCCATTGTCACAACTAGAGAAATATATAGACTTAAAAAAATGCTGGGTCAATAATGACCCAATTCTGTAACACAGTGCTGGATCACTATAGTACATACCCAGTACTGGGTTATTTTGATTTACTTTCTTTATCCCAACAGTGGTAATTATTTTTACTATTTTGCTGGGTTATTGTTGTTCATGTCTTTTTGACCTAGAAGTGGATGATTTCTTAATTTATTGCAGGGTTATCATTATTCCGATTTTTCTTTACCGAGCAGTGGGTAATTTTTTTTACAGAATCTGCAAATTGTCTAAAAATACAAACAGTAACAATGTTAAAACATTACTACACAGTCTATGAAATTGTTGAAGTGACATATGGCCAAACATGACAAATTGTAGACAGATTGGCCTCCCACAAATTCAGCTATTAATTTCAGCTACAAAATGAATCCAATGCAAAAGATAAACTATAAATAAAGAACACACAAATAAACAAAAACTTTGAAAGTACAGTCCATCATTTGAAAATCACAGCAGCCCCACCAGTTAAAGCTGAGGAATGGGGCTGAAGAAGAGTAACCACTTTACCCTCTACTCCCCCAAACCCTAACAGCAGTGGTGTAGTAGAGGGTATATGCCGTATCATATAGAACAGATCAGAATGTTTAGTTTAAAATGTTGATAAACCTTTATTTAGTCACATTCTAGGCGCAGCAATATGCACACGGCAGAAGGCCTAGGCACGAATGTTTCAAATTGCAATTTGCGTGAAAACACTTTTCTAAAATGCGCACCACCGCACATGCAAGCAGTTTCATGGACAGAGACGAACATGTCCTTTAGAAATGTAAAAAGAGGGGAGATCTAAAGATGCATCCAAGGATGCAACAACAATTATGTGACTAGGATAATGCGCTTGGCTCCTAGACAATGAATGAAAACCAATGGAACAGGAAAATGCACATGAAAAAGTCTTTATAAAAGAATTTCCTCCACGTTTCTATCGTCGGATTTTGGCTACAGGCTACTTTGAAGCAAGGTATGATAAGACATGCCTCATAATATGATGTAAAACTTCTAGGTTTCATACAATTAAGGAACAGGAAACATATAGTGATGCTAATGATAGGCCTAACCGTCTTCTGCTTTTCCCAAAAACCTTTTCAATTAAATGTTAACTAGCTACAAATTAGCTTATGTCTACCTGGCAGAATGATATCAGGAGTATTTGCATTATACCATTTGTTTTGCAAACTCCATCTCATACGCTGCAGAAACACAGCTAACTTAATTAACAACAATGCTAGGTGCCTGCACACTTTAATTAAAGGTTAACTACACAAAAAAATCTATACTTCTTAGATTTTTCCTATTCCTCAAAAGTGGTCTCCTGATGTGTTTTAAGCATTGTTATGAACTTAGAACATCCAATTTAGTTGTTTTTCTATGAAAAGAGATATATAAAAAAAAAATCATCAGAAACCTGTGAATTTCTGATTCAGTTTACAGCCTCATTTATAGGTTCGAAGGGCGGGCCGTTTGGAAACATTTAGGCAAAATTTGAGTATACCCACTCATTCAGGCACCACTACCTTCCATGTAACAATATTTAACATGATTTTATGTAAAACAACTACAATGAAACAATGTGTTCTGACCTAGAGCCTACCCATTCCTGATGGTGAATGCCAGGGAGTAGAAGTGATTGTCCTCAAGAGTCAGAACAAAGGGTTCGGATGTCATGTTCTTTTTGTCGCCTGGCAGAATATTTAGCCATATTGGTTCCCACCTGAGGATTAGAGAATATGACTCTACAATGTTAAATAATAATCAAGACACACATGGCACTAAGTTGGCTAGCTAGCTAGCTACTTTACGTAAAACGATACACCACACAATAGGCCTACAGAAGAAAAGCTTTCCTAGCTAGACACAGTCTTTTGATCATATACACAGATGATCTACCTATGCTATCTATGCTATCTATCTACCTATGCTTTATTTTTATATATATATTTTTTAAGCTCAAATTTGATCTGATAAATATTTTTGATAGATCTAAAAGGTGATTATAATTTTTTTGCACATTTGCGAGGCATTGGAAAACCTCCCTGGTCTTTGTGGTTGAATCTATGTTTGAAATGTACTGCTTGACTGAAGGACCTCACAGATAATTGCATGTGTGGGGTACAGAATTGAGGTAGTCAATCAAAAAGAGTCCATGCAACTTAGTAGGTGACTTGTTAAGCACATGATTACTCTTTAATATTTAGGCTTGTCATAACAAAGGGGTTGAATACTTATTGACTCAAGACATTTCAGCTTCATTTTTCATGAATAAAAAATTTAAAATTACAAACGTTGACCAGTATTGGGTATTGTGTTTAGGCCAGTGACACAGAATCTCAATTTAATCCACTTTAAATTCATACTGCAACACAACAAAATGTGGGAAAGTATGAGGTGTACTTTGGAAGGCACTGTATTTCTAAATTGCATCTTCTTAAATTCTGATTTTAAATATAATGCTATCCTTAACCCTAACCTTAACCATACTGCTAACCTTATGCCTAACCCTAGGCTTAAATATGTTTTTTTTAGGATAGACAATTTTGACTTTGTGGCTATGGTAACTAGAGACAACCGTTAGAAAAATGTTAGCTAAGTAGCTATCTAGCTAATGCTCGACCTAGCATGCATGGGGTTGCTAGCTAACATAATTATGATAGCTAGGTCTATTTGACTTGAATGGATAATTAGTAACCTTACTCACAGTTTTACATCAGCCACAACGACTTAGCCATTTGTCAGACGAAAAGTAATTCCACTCAGCATTAGCTGCGCTGGTAGACTTGCTACAGTTGCAACAGTCCTAATTCACAAGTTTTAAAAAATATCTTTGATCTTCTGGATTTGGTGGGAGAATTAACTCACTCACTGGGTCATATCTCAATAACTGAACATCAATAAACCAGCATCAACAACCCAACCTTGCTCTTTTTAACAACCCAACTTAGTGACTGGAAACCAGTAAATGGGTCATCCAAACAACTCAGCATTTTTTTAAGTGTAGGGAATAGGGTGCCATTAGGACATAACCCGTGACTTTGTATTGCAGATAGAAGTGGACAGTCATTAAACCCAACCCAAAGGCTCATTATACTTTTTATCTTTAATAGGTTTTGTTGGTTGGTTTCTGTCAGGTGCCGGTGTGTTGTGAATGTGCGATTGTGGGTGCGTGCCTCGATACCTGTGTGTGTGTGTGTGTGTGTGTGTGTGTGTGTGTGTGTGTGTGTGTGTGTGTGTGTGTGTGTGTGTGTGTGTGTGTGTGTGGTGCGTTTGCATATGGCTGTGTTACGGTGTGCTTGTGTCCCCATCTGTAACGTATAATTCTGACAGTTTTCTCTGCCAAAGGCCTGGTCGTGGAAGGAGACAGTCTTGGAGTCAGGGACGTCTGGCCGATACACCGTGGAGACGGTGAGCACCGAGGAGGGGGTGATCTCCACCCTCACCATGAGTAACATCGTCCCTGCTGACTTCCAGACCATCTACAACTGCACTGCCTGGAACAGCTTTGGGTCCGACACAGAGATCATTACATTGAAGGAACAAGGTACACAAACTCCCTTTGTACCACTTCAATCAATTCCTCATTCAATCAATGGCAGATGTGTATAAAGATGCCAGCTTTCATGCACTTAGCATAAATGCCTTGTTAGCTAAGTTTGCCATGTTATAGCTTTCTCTCTATTGTTCTAAAGTGTAACCACACTGTGTTTTCTCAGAATGTTTACGCAGTTGTCGTGAGCCAAAGACACGACACAGTGGACACGTGTGTTTTTGTATCAAGCGGTGTGGTCTGTGTTGGTACATGTATGTGGCTGACGGAATATGGGTTTGAGACAGAGATTTGGGATCTGGGAGAAAGTGGGTAAATTAAAGCGAGAGAGAGAGAAGAAGAAAGTTTGTGTGTTTCGTGGAAGTGCGGTTATGCCTAGGAGAGTAAGGATATTGCCGTGATCACTTCAAGCATGAGGGCAATGACTTCGTGATAAGCCTTTTACTTGGGTAAATGTCAACAATTTCAATCTGTGAAATTCTGCAACGGCATCCAATTTGTAATCTAATTTACGACACCTCAATTGGTTAAAGCTTGAAATATGATTTATTTGAAATATTTATTCTAAATGAGATGATGTTCTCTCATTTATTTCCCCCTTTTTATTAGGTCTCTTCCTTCTAAAGTACTAAACTATCTGTTTTCAATTGGATCATGAAAATTCAAATTCTGTAACAATTCATTTCAATGGAGAATCTTACTAGAGACAACCTTGCTCTTAAAGTGAATTAATTAACTAGACCTCGACTAGCCACAGGCTTATACACTCATCTTTAAGACAACTCCGTTCAACCAATGAACCCCTGAAGCCTATGAACTTATTCACAACATTTAGAACATCACTTGTTATAAAGTGGTAAACCTCTCAGCCATTTGAAGTAAATGTGCATAATGGGTGTCAAGTGTCAGTGCTGTAAATGGTACTGTAAAAGGTTTTCAAAGTTTGCCATTCGCGAGTTCCATTCGCCTTTGCATTAGGAACACCTTCCTAATATTGAGTTGCACTGCCTTTTGTCCTCAGAACAGCCTCAATTCGTCGGGTCATGGACTACAAACTATTGAAAAGCTTTCCTTAGGGATGCTAGCCCAAGTTGACTCCAGTGCTTCCCGCAGTTGTGTCAAGTTGGCTGGATGTCCTTTGGGTGGTGGACCATTCGTAATACACAAGGGAAACTGTTGAGAGTGAAAAACCCAGCAACATTGCAGTTCTTGACACACTGAAACCGATGCGCATGGCACCTATTACCATATCCTGTTCAAAGGCACTTCAATCTTTTGTCTTGCCCAATCACGTTCTAAACGGCACACATACACAATCCATGTCTCAATTGTCTTAAGGCTTAAAAATCCTTCTTTATTAACCTGTCTCTCCTTCATCTACACTGATTTAACAGGGGACACCAATAAGTGATCATAGCTTTCACCTGGATTCACCTGGTCAGTTTATGTCAGTGGTTCCCAACTCCAGTCCTCATATACCCCACCAGTACACCTTTTGATTGTAGCCCTGAACAAGTGCACCTGATTAAACTTGTCAACTAACCATCAGGCCATCAATAAATTAATCATCAGGTATGGTTGTCCGGGGCTACAACAACGTGTGCTGTTGGGTGTACTCAAGAACTCGATTTGGGAACTATTGGTATTTGACATGGAAAGAGCAGTTTCTAACGTTTTGTACACTCAGTGTATATGACATGATGTAAGACTACTGTGGTTCAAAACAATGTGTCCCTTGATTTTTTTTCTTGCATTAACTGTATGACTGAACCACCCTGTACAGTGTCCATATCAGCCTCAGTCTCATCAGGACTTCTAACATGGACACCGTACCAATGTCTTTCCTCCATGTTTTCTCAGAGTCCCTCCGATTGGCTGTAATCATAGGAGTGGCTGTGGGGGCCTTCCTTGCCCTCATTGTTCTCATGGGCACATTGGGTGCCTTCTGCTGTGCTCGCTTCCAGAGGAGTAAGTGCATTTTGAAACCCTATGCTTTCTGGGACAGCCAAAGAGTTCATTAAAACACCCTTGGTTTCACAGTAAAAGGGTTCAGTTGACGCTCTTAGTTTCACAGCCCAATTTTTTTTAAATATGCATATCAATATGTTAGGTAGTGCTTAATATGAGTCCCTTTGGAATGTTAAGCTTCATGATTTTAGGATATCAACTCAAGAAATCCTTTGAGATGGGACATAAAGCTGAAACTATGGTACTTCTATTTCCCTCCCTTTTTATCAAATCTATTGCAAAGTGCACATTTATGGACCTAAAAAGCCGATAGTTAATCTGCAGCCAGACTCTAACATAATACTTATTGCTTGAAGCCGTCTGGTGCCCAAAAGCAATATCCTTATCTGATTTAAAGCCCATCCTATACAGTGGGATGTCAAGATACAGCACACAGATATCTGATCAATGTAGACTGTTGTTGTTGCTGTTGTTTACAACAGAAGACATTCAGTGTAGAGATACAGCCCACAGATATCCGGTCAATGTTATCTGCTGCTAACCATGTTGTTGTTGTTTACCCCAGAAGATGTTCACCTCGTCATGTCCTCCCTACCCGTCTCCATTGCCTCTTGCCAGAGAGACCTTGCAGGCAAAATGAAAACCGAGAGTAAGTCACCTTTGTATATAGGTCCCTCCAGGATACTGTAATTCCCTGCATATTATGCGAGGGCTTGCTAATTTGACCAATCACTGCATCTTTTCCTCATAAATCAGTAAAATCAGTGCAATATTATCACATAAAATTGACCCATCACCGCAGTACAAATAGAAGACTGGCAATTTCAACCAATCACTGCACATTTACCGCATATGGTTCAATCAAGCCACTAGTCAACAAACGTTTTCCCTCAGCACATTTTCGCAACAAATTTGACAATCATTGCATATTGCCATGCAAAATGACAGAACTAAAATGTCCGTAAACATCACACAAAACCCCAGCTTAATCCTGGAGGGACTGGTATATATGATTGTATATGATTTTACAATGTCAGTGGCTGTCGATAAAGCAATTAGGTTTATTTCACTAGTACCATGCATACATGCTACATACATAAATATCCATGTCATTAATGTCCATGAACGACAGCAATCACTGCTGTCTGTTTACAGAATAAGAAGCCTGCCAACATAAGGATAGGATTGTACAGTATATGATAATCACCAATTTCAGTGACACTCTAGTAAACAGCCAGTGCCCTATATAAGGTATATAACACATAAATAAGCAGCACAACACCTTTATAATCTAAACATAAATGCTTCAAGCTCCCATCAAGATATCTGAGCAGCTTTTGAGGCCACACAAATGTGGTATGATCTAGTGCCAGTTGACTTATGTCAGTGGTGCCCATCAGTTTCCCTGTTTCTCTCTCCAGATCTCAAAGGAGTGGTTTCGGCAAAAAACGACATCCGGGTGGAGATTGTTCACAAGGATCACAACGCAGCTCGGGAAACAGAGGAGCATACAGCCATCAAGCAGATAATGGTAAATTGAACGCTACACTACCTCATCTCTCCTCTCTGCACGTAATATGCGAGTTCATCGATACACACTGTATGTAGTACATCAGAATCGCCTGAAAATGTTCTAATCGACAGTTCATTGAAGAGCTTTTTCCATTCTACAGTACATCTACAGGTATAGGATCTTAATTTGAGCCATTTCCCTATAAACAGCAGGGAAATAATCCTGCAGCAAGAGTAAATGTGAGTTATTATGCGGATTATAATTCATGGATATTTCTTGGGGGGGTTGCTACTCTTTTGGGGGGAAAATCGATTGGAAATTCAACTTTAGCAGCCTTTTTAAACCTATCCTGCAACAGGATAGGTGATCAAATTAAGATCATACATCTGTATCTATCTAACAGACTTTCTGCAAACACAGGGACCCAAAGAGCTCAAATAGACAGGGAATTTTACTCAGGGATATAGTGTTAAAAAAGAAAAGTGGGTAAAGCCTGTCATCTCTCCCAGATGGACAACCATGCTTATTTAGTGTAAATAGGCACTTAAATGCTATTAACTAAATAAAAAGGTCCGCAAACATTGTTGCATGTGTTTACCCCCCACTACATCCCTAATACTACATGCATATCAAACGGCCTGTGAGTGACATGTCTGCTCCCTTGGTGTCTCAGATTGAGCGTGGGGAGTTCCAGGCGCAGGAGTCTGTGCTGAAGCAGCTGGAGGTCCTACAAGAGGAAGAGAAGGAGTTCCAGCACATTAAGGTGGGCACAGAAACAGGCATAAAGGAGGCAGTGGTATAACATTAGTCCTAAAATGTACAGCGAATAAGGTGGGCACAGAGCCAGGTATACAGGGGGCAGTGATACAACATTAGTAGGAATGTCCTAAAATGTACACGATATTGTAGTTCAAGGAGGAGCATGTATTCTATTCAGTTAGTACTCCTATTCTGTTTGTTATTTTTCCACAAAGAATGACTCTTGGTATTTCTGCTCAGATTTAAGGAATGCTAGATATTTTCTGCATATGCCTCTCTCATCTCCCACCACTGGTGTGTTTCGCCAAAGAGCTCTATTTTCATGTCATTTGGCAATTGTACTGGTTCCAATCAAAGTGCCAATGGCAGTTAGTAAACTCTAGGCGTGTACATTTGTTGAATGACATAAAAAATAAAGCTCTTTGGCCACACACCAGTGGTGGGTTTGGCATGGAGAGAAGGAAGCATATGCAGAAAAGTACCTCATACCTACTGTAAAATATGGTGGTGGATATTTGATGTTATTGGGCTATTTTGCTTCCTCTGGTTCTGGGGCCTTTGTTAAGGTCAACAGCATCATGCACTATACCCAGTACCAGGATATTTCTGCCAAAAACCTGGCCACAAGTGGGTCTTCCAGCAAGACAATAACCCCATGTACATGAAAACCATTTATTTGTGGGTTAATTGACCAAAAAAATCTACATTTTGCAATGGCCATCATTGTCTGGGTTTGAACCCCATTGAAAACCTGAGGTTTTGAATTGATTTAGGGCAGCCATAAGCACAGACAAAGGATATCAATGAACTGGAAATAGTATGTATGGACGAATGCTCTCAGATCCCTTCCAATGTGTTCTTCAATCTCAAAAAAACATTTTAGAGAAAGGCTCAGTGTCGTTATCCTCGCAAGGGGAGGGTGCTGGAGTATTGAAAACAGGGGAGCCAATAATTGATTTTGATAAACCAAATCGCTTTCTCCGAGCAATTGTACTGGTAAAATAAAATAATATTATTCTCGTTTTTTAGCGGACATCACAGCTCAGTCTTTTTTGCTCATCTTTATCAAGGGATCAAAAAATGTTGGACCCCACTGTATATAACCAAGTATGATATGCGGGAGTGAAGATTCATCCAAATGCATTAAGAGGTCACCATCATTATTGTGGATAAGGAGTAGGATTGTGGGGTATGTAGGCTGTTCAGTGGTCTGTAATTGACAGACTAAAATGTGTGCTCTATTGCAGTATGAAGCATTAAAGGGCTTATGGTATTGTCAGTTCATCCAAACATTTAAGCCCATTGCTCAAACTGTTTGAATGAAATGACAACAGACTAGGTCATCCGGAAATAGGCACGGATATGCAATATCATTTGGGATATTGGAAACTTCCACTTTCAAAGGCTTAATTTAAGCCTGTTCCATGACACCTTTGAACCTTGACTCTGACTCTTATCTGTGAGGCTACCCCTTCTCTATCTCCCAGGTCAGATGTGTTATCTGCTGATACAGTGCCTTGCGAAAGTATTCGGCCCCCTTGAACTTTGCGACCTTTTGCCACATTTCAGGCTTCAAACATAAAGATATAAAACTGTATTTTTTTGTGAAGAATCAACAACAAGTGGGACACAATCATGAAGTGGAACGACATTTATTGGATATTTCAAACTTTTTTAACAAACCAAAAACTGAAAAATTGGGCGTGCAAAATTATTCAGCCCCCTTAAGTTAATACTTTGTAGCGCCACCTTTTGCTGCGATTACAGCTGTAAGTCGCTTGGGGTATGTCTCTATCAGTTTTGCACATCGAGAGACTGACATTTTTTCCCATTCCCCCTTGCAAAACAGCTCGAGCTCAGTGAGGTTGGATGGAGAGCATTTGTGAACAGCAGTTTTCAGTTCTTTCCACAGATTCTCGATTGGATTCAGGTCTGGACTTTGACTTGGCCATTCTAACACCTGGATATGTTTATTTTTGAACCATTCCATTGTAGTTTTTGCTTTATGTTTTGGATCATTGTCTTGTTGGAAGACAAATCTCCGTCCCAATCTCAGGTCTTTTGCAGACTCCATCAGGTTTTCTTTCAGAATGGTCCTGTATTTGGCTCCATCCATCTTCCCATCAATTTTAACCATCTTCCCTGTCCCTGCTGAAGAAAAGCAGGCCCAAACCATGATGCTGCCACCACCATGTTTGACAGTGGGGAGGGTGTGTTCTGGGTGATGAGCTGTGTTGCTTTTACGCCAAACATAACGTTTTGCATTGTTGCCAAAAAGTTCAATTTTGGTTTCATCTGACCAGAGCACCTTCTTCCACATGTTTGGTGTGTCTCCCAGGTGGCTTGTGGCAAACTTTAAACAACACTTTTTATGGATATCTTTAAGAAATGGCTTTCTTCTTGCCACTCTTCCATAAAGGCCAGATTTGTGCAATATACGACTGATTGTTGTCCTATGGACAGAGTCTCCCACCTCAGCTGTAGATCTCTGCAGTTCATCCAGAGTGATCATGGGCCTCTTGGCTGCATCTCTGATCAGTCTTCTCCTTGTATGAGCTGAAAGTTTAGAGGGATGGCCAGGTCTTGGTAGATTTGCAGTGGTCTGACACTCCTTCCATTTCAATATTATCGCTTGCACAGTGCTCCTTGGGATGTTTAAAGCTTGGGAAATATTTTTGTATCCAAATCCGGCTTTAAACTTCTTCACAACAGTATCTCGGACCTGCCTGGTGTGTTCCTTGTTCTTCATGATGCTCTCTGCGCTTTTAACGGACCTCTGAGACTATCACAGTGCAGGTGCATTTATACGGAGACTTGATTACACACAGGAGGATTGTATTTATCATCATTAGTCATTTAGGTCAACATTGGATCATTCAGAGATCCTCACTGAACTTCTGGAGAGAGTTTGCTGCACTGAAAGTAAAGGGGCTGAATAATTTTGCACGCCCAATTTTTCAGTTTTTGATTTGTTATAAAAGTTTGAAATATCCAATAAATGTCGTTCCACTTCATGATTGTGTCCCACTTGTTGTTGATTCTTCACAAAAAAATACAGTTTTATATCTTTATGTTTGAAGCCAAAATATGTGGCAAAAGGTCGCAAAGTTCAAGGGGGCCGAATACTTTCGCAAGACACTGTATATTCTAATAAATCGTCCTCTTCCTCGGCTAATTCAATTCCCACCCTTGATATTCTGCTGCTTGGTGTACCATCCTGTCATGATCGTCGTAAGAACATTCGGGCCAAAGCGCAGCGTGATATGGGTTCCACATATTATTTGAAGTGAAACGCACAAAACAATAAAGAACAAACGAAACGTGATGTCAATGAAGTGCTCACAGGAAACTACACAAAAACAAGATCCCGCAAAACACAGTGGGGAAATGGCTGCCTAAATATGATCCCCAATCAGAGACAACGATAAACAGCTGCCTCTGATTGGGAACCATACCAGGCCAACATAGAAATATAACAACCTAAATTACCCACCTTAGTCACACCCCGACCTAACCAACATAGAGAATACAAGGCTCTCTATGGTCAGGGCGTGACACATCCCTTTTATCTAGCCATCTAACTAATAACTAATAGTTATTTGCAATAGCCCCCAGCCACAAGTACAGACAAAGATACAGAATCTGCTTGCTCTGACAGCAAAATTAGTATTTTTCCGCCTTTGGAATGTCGGCAGGCAAAGTTTATCTCCCTCCTCCAGGAATCGAACAATCAGTTAATTCCAAGAAAGGAAATGGAGTAACAGAGAGAATAAGAGATGGAAGGGGGAAAAAACGCTTTACACACGTAGGCCGTGACCTAAAATAAACTGCTGTGGTAATTTTTCCGCATACAGTATGCTGCTCCTACATGTGATATCATCAAGGCCATTTAATTGGCTGATAGCAGGATTTATTTGTCTTCGTGGGAGGTGACTATTTCACACCCCAAAAGCAAGTAATCTATTTTTCACGTTGGCATGCATCAGCCTGTTTCTTCGTTTTCCCACCATTCGTATGAATAGCAGTTCATTTGGATGTGACTGACCTTGGTCACAAAAAGGCAAGCATTTGAATACATGAGAAACAATGGGTGTTGCTGTGTCACAGCTTGAGACCACCTAGGATTAGGGCATAAATACCTGTTGATGAAGCCTGACATAGAAGTCAAGTTTATACTCTGCTTATGCACTCCAGGGTGAAGTTTCCCCTAGGTACAGATCTAGGATCCCCTTACCCTTCCCCATTTCTTACCTTAACAATTAGTGTGGGAAATGTCAAACGGACCCTTTACCCTACTCTGTTGAAGAAACAGCTGGGGGATCAGCCTCACACAGAACACCAATAATGTAAGTGGTGCCTCAAAGTATTTATATTTCATCATTAAGTACATATATTCACAACCAAAACGACGCAGCATAACTCTTCCCGGTTCAAATGAAAGCCAATGACTGGCTCATCAAAGGAGGAATGGCAGAAATGAGATGTTTCTGTATGACTGTGCTGACGCAGATAAAGGGAACAGATGAGCTTCTTTCGAACTGTAATCATCAATCTTTCAGTGAGTTATCTTTTTTATTTTATTTTATGTATTTAAACTTTATTTAACTAGGCAAGTCAGTTAAGAACAAATTCTTATTCACAATGAGCAAAAGGCCATCTGCGGAGACGGGTAAAAAAAAAAACATCATGACAAGAGACACCACAACAATACATAAAAAGAGACCTAAGAAAACAACACAGCATGGCAGCAACACAATATGACAACAACACAGTGGCAACAGAACATGGCAGCAGCACAACATAGCAGTAGCACAAAACATGGTACAAACGTGGTACAAACATTTGGGCACAGCCACAAAGGGCACAGCACAAAGGGCAAAGAGGTAGAGACAACAATACCTCACACGAAGCAGCCACAAGTGTCCATGATTGAGTCTTTGAATGAAGAGATGGAGATAAAACTGTCCAGTTTGAGTGTTTTTTGCAGCTCATTCCCGTCGCTAGTTGCAGCGAACTGAAAAGAGGAGCGACCCAGGGATGTGTGTGCTTTGAGGACCTTTAACAGAATGTGACTGGCAGAACGGGTGTTGTATGTGATAGCGGGAAGTGAGGCCTAAGAGGGTTTTTATAAATACGCATCATCCAGTGGGTCTTGCAATGGGTAGAAATCAGTGGAGGCTGGTGACTTGACAAATTAAGGAGGATGGGAGACCCACGGTATAGGCGCAGAACGCACGGAGACCACAAAGTGTGCTTCAAAAATCATCAAAGATAACTTATTTGAACCTAAAGCATTTAATAAAGACATTTATAGTACAATATTATGGGGAAGGGGAATGAGAGGGCTACTTACAGTGTTGGAAATGGATCGCAGCAGTGATTGAATGAGGGTGTATGGAATGAGTTGAGGTGTTCAGAGGACAGGACTTTACTGGTAAGACAAAAAACAATGACAAAGGATAATACACAGTTAGACAACATAGCTAAGAATGAGTTAGTCTAAAGCAAGGAGTAAAATCTTTGATGTGTAGTAACGTATTGTGTAATAATGTGTAGTAATTGTGATTGATTCTACATACAGTAAGGAGAAAAAATGGATAGGGGTACTCACAGTGCTTGGAAGGGAAACATTCAATGTGCCTGTGGATGAGTGGGCACATGAAACGTATTGGCTTCAGTAAATGTATTTAATTTATTTATTTCACCTTTATTTAACCAGGTACGCCAGTTGAGAACAAGCTCTCCTTTACAACTGCGACCTGGCCAAGATAAAGCAAAGCAGTGCGACAAACACAACACAGAGTTGCACATTGGATAAACAAATGTACAGTCAATAACACAATAGAAAAATCTATTTACAGTGTGTGCAAATGTAGTAAGATTAGGGAGGTAAGGCAATAAAAGAATGAAAGAAAATCCACACCTATTTAGGCGAGGTGCTGGCTAGCTGAGTGGAACACTTGATTGTACACTATCCATTTATGTTTTTTGTATGCTATTTTAATGAGAATTAACCAATGATATCAGGCGACACCCAGTCATGATTACAGACACCTGTGTGTCTTTTGACACTATAAATGAGTCATCCTGCCCTGATGAAGACAGCTTGTCTGTCGAAACGTTGGACATAAATATTTTTGCATCTGAGCTCCAAAAGTGTGCGGCTCATCTTTATTTTTTAAGGCAATAAATAGGCTGTAGAGGCAAAATAATTACAATTTAGCATTAACACTGGAGTGATAGATGATTATTTAGAGATACTGGGGTGCAAAAGAGCAACAACAACAAAAAATATCAATATGGGGATGAGGTAGTTGGGTGTGCTAATTATAGATAGCTGTGTACAGGTACAGTGATCATTAAGCTGCTCTGACAGCTGATGCTAAAAGTTAGAGAGGGAGATATAAGTCACCAGCTTCAGTGATTTCTGCAATTCATTCCAGTCATTGGCAGCAGAGAACTGTAAGGAAAGGCAGCCAAGGTAGATGTTGGCTTTGGGGATGACCTGTGAAATATACCTGCTGGAAAGCGGGCTATGGGTGGGTGTTGCTATGGTGACCAGTGAGCTGGGATAAGGCAGGTCTTTACCTAGCAAAGACTTAAAGATGACCTGAAGCCAGTGGGTTTGGCGATGAATATTTAGCGAAGGCCAGCCAACAAGAGCATACAGGTCGCAGGGGTGGGTAGTATATGGGGCTTTAGTGACAAAACAGATGGCACTTTGATAGACTGCATCCAATTTGCTGAGTAGAGTGTTGGAGGCTATTTTGTAAATGACATCGCCAAAGTCAAGGATCGATAGGATAGTCAGTTTTGCAAGGGTATGTTCGGCAGCATGAGTGAAGGAGACTTTGTTGCGAAATAGGAAGCCGATTCTAGATTTGATTTTGGATTGGAGATGCTTAATGTGAGTCTGGAAGGAGAGTTTACAGTCTAACCAGACACCTAGGTATTTGTAGTTGTCCACATAATCTAAGTCAGAACCATCCAGAGTAGTGATGCTACTCGGGCGGGCAGGTGTGGGCAGCAATCAGTTGAAGAGCTTGCATTTAGTTTTACTAGCATTTAAAAGCAGTTGGAGGCCACGGAATGAGTGTTGTATGGTATTGAAGTTTGTTTCGAGGTTTGTTAACAGTGTCCAAAGAAGGGCCAGATGTATACAGAATGGTGTTGTCTGCGTAGCGGTGGATCAGAGAATCACCAGCAGCAAGAGTGACATCATTGATATATACAGAGAATAGAGTCGGCCCGAGAATTGAACCCTGTGGCACCCCCATAGAGAGTGCCAGTGGTCCGGACAACAGGCCCTCCGATTTGACACACTAGTGGAGTACTCATCACAATGGTAGTGGAGTACTCATCACCTCTTAATCAGGGAACATGTGGGAACTTAGCTGTAAATACAAACAGCATACAAATGGTTAACAGATGTTAATGCGAGTGTAGCGAAATGCTTGTGCTTCTAGTTCCGACCATGCAGTAATATCTAGCAGGTAATCTTACAATTTCAAAACAACTGCCTTTTACACACAAGTGTTAAGGAATGAATAAGAATATGTACATATAAATATATGGATGAGCGATGGCCGAACGTCATAGGAAAGATGCAGTAGATGGTGTAGAGTACAGTATATACATATGAGATGAGTAATGTAGGGTATGTAAACATTATATAAAGTGGCATTGTTTAAAGTGACTAGTGATACATTTATGGCTAGAGATTTGAGTCAGTATGTTGGCAGCAGCCACTCAATGTTAGTGATGGCTGTTTAACAATCTGATGGCCTTGACATTGAAGCGGTTTTCCGGCTCTTGGTCCCAGCTTTAATGCACCTATACTGACCTCTCCTTCTGGATGAGTGGCTCAGGTGGCTGTTGTCCGTGATGATCTTTTTGGCTTTCCTGTGACATCAGGTAGTGTAGGTGTCCTGGAGGGCAGATAGTTTGCCACCGGTGATGCTTTGTGCAGACCTCACTACCCTCTTATCGTTGTTTGCGGAGCAGTTGCCGTACCAGGCGGTGATACAGCCTGACAGGATGCTCTCGATTGTGCATCTGTAAAGGTTTATGAGTGTTTTTGGTGACAAGCCAAATATCTTCAGCCTCCTGATGTTGAATAGGTGCTTTTGCACCTTCTTCACCATGCTGTCTGTGTGGGGGGACCATTTCAGTTTGTCTGTGATGTGTACGCCGAGGAACTTAAAACTTTCCACCTTCTCCACTACTGTCCCATCGATGTGGATAGGGGGGTGCACCCTCTGCTGTTTACTGAAGTCCACGATCATCTCCTTTGTTTTGTTGACGATGAGTGTGAGGTTATTTTCCTGACACCACACTCCGAGGGACCTCACCTCCTCCCTGTAGGCCGTATTGTCGTTGTTGGTAATCAAGCCTACCACTGTAGTGTCGTCTGCAAACTTGATGATTGAGTTGGAGACATGCATGGCCATGCAGTCATGGGTGAACAGGGAGTACAGGAGAGGGCAGAGAACGCACCCTTGTGGGGCCCCAGTGTTGAGGATCAGCGGGGTGGAGATGTTGCTTCCTACCCTCACCACCTGGGGGCGTCCCGTCAGAAAGTCCAGGACCCAGTTGCACATGGCGGGGTTGAGACCCAGGGTCTAGAGCTTAATGACGAGTTTGGAGGGTACTCTGGTGTTAAATGTTGAGCTGTAATCGATGAACAGCATTCTTACATAGGTATTCCTATTGTCCAGATGGGTTGAGGCAATTGCGACTCTACTTTGTCTCTATACTAATGCTTAGCTTGTTTGATTGCTTTGCGGAGTGAATAGCTATACTGTTTGTATTCGGTCATGTTTCCGGTTGTCTTGCCCTGATTAAAAGCAGTTGTTTGAGCATTCAGTATTACGCGAATGCTGCCATCAGTTCACGGTTTCTGGTTGGGGAAGGTTTTAATAGTTGCCGTGGGTACAACATCACCGATGCACTTGCTAATTAACTCGCTCACCAAATCAGCGTATACATCAATGTTGTTGTTCGACGCTATCCGGAACATATCCCAGTCCATGTGATCGAAGCAATCTCGAAGCGTGGAATCAGATTGGTCAGACCAGCATTGAACAGACTTGAGCACGGGCGTTTCCTGTTTTCATTTCTGTCTATAGGCTGGGAGCAACAAAATGGAGTCATGGTCAGATTTTCCAAAAGGAGGGCGAGGGAGGTCTTTGTATGCGGCGCGGAAGTTAGAGTAGCAATGATCCAGAATTTTGCCGGCCCAGGTCGCGCATTCAATATGCTGATAAAATTTAGGGAGACCTGTTTTCAGATTAGCCTTGTTAAAATCCCCAGCTACAATAAATGCAGCCCCAGGATGTGGTTTCCAGTTTACATAGAGTCCAATGAAATTCTTTCAGGGCCGTCGAGGTGTCTGCCTGGGGAGGATATACACGACTGTGATTATAATCTGAGAGAATTCTCTTAATGCGGTCAGCATTTGATTGTAATGAATTCTAGATCAGGTGAACAAAAGGACTTGAGTTCCTGTATGTTGTTATGATCACACCACGACTCGTTAATCATAAGGCATACACACCCGCCCTTCTTCTTACCAGAGAGATGTTTGTTTCTGTCGGCGTGATGCGTGATGAAACCAGGTGGCTGTACGGACTCTGATAACGTATCCCGAGTGAGCCATGTTTCCGTGAAACAGAGAATGTTACAATCTCTGATGTTCTCTGGAAGGCAACCCTTGCTCGGATTTCGTTTACCTTGTTATCAAGAGAATGGACATTGGCGAGTAGTATACTTATTTTCCACCATAATTTGCAAATAAATTCATAAAAAATCCTACAATGTGATTTTCTGGATTTTTTTTCTCTTTTTGTCTGTCATAGTTGAAGAGCACCTATGATGAAAATTACAGGCCTATCTCATCTTTTTAAGTGAGAGAACTTGCACAATTGGTGGCTGACTAAATACTTTTTTGCCCCACTGTATTTGTTCATATAAATAACATTTAGACTAGATTAAGAGGGGGATTTCCTCTACCCAGACAACAACTGATAGTCAATAGAACTCATAGGGCTGAGCTTGCTTTAAGCATCTTAGCATCATGCAGGCCAATGCGATTGTAGGCCTTGTAAAAAAATTTGACATAATAATTATGTCGATTGATTAATTCCAGGTAATAATTTTGGATTAAAAACGTAGCCTAGCCAGCCCAATTTTGGATATAATCTAAATTTGATCACATTCACATGTTCCACTGACACACAAATTGACTATAAATACATAACGTTACCAATTAGTTTACCCTGACCAGATGGACAGGGCACATAGGCTGTATGCAGCTGCTCTAATTAGTAGCCTACTGTTGATCAGACAGAAAAATTGTCTCATTTGGAATGCTTAGGTGTAGCCTAGGCTGCGGTTAAATTTATGTCATGAGTTTTTGCATGTGTCTGTCCAGGGTGATTACATGTTATCATCTTTGCTAAATAAATACCGGAGGAAAGTGCAAAGCCTACTTTAGCGCACACGAAACAATGTGCTGCATCAACCTCTCTCTTTAATCTAACATTTAATGGATGTTGCGATGGGAGCTATCAAATCATTCATCATTGTTTTCGACATCCCAGAAAAGATTTTCAGCATGTAAAGCGTCGTAACGTGCAATTACAGGCGGCTTGATGATAGGCTCCCTGTTAACCAGCTATACATTTGATACCAGTTGGTATTGAACGCTCTCACCTTTTCATCTTTCTTCATGAAACTGATCTCAGGCAGAGGTCAACCCTCGCTTGCAATTCACACCTTTTCGTGTACCGCACAGAGAATGAAAGGGGTATTTCAACAAAAAGTCCACAACATTCTACCATTTTGTTGGAGAAAACTGCACACTTGCACTGGTAGCTAGCTGAAGTTAGCAAGGCAACTTTAAATACATTGCACTAACTGGACACAAAAATAAAGTTCTACACCCAAGAAAACAATTGATAACATACCTCCTCCATCTCCTGTAATTTGAAAAAATAATTTGAATTGAATAATGTCCCAAAAATGCTCAAACATCATTCTTCACTCTTAATCTCTATCCAACAATGTCACCAAGCTTCTCAATACATAGAACCCCCATAATGCTCTGTGGCACAATCACAACACAACTCACTAGGTTCGTTCTCTGATTTTGCATCTATGATTGGATGGACAACCTGTCAGATCATACTGCAAAAGCTTTGATTGGTTGGAGGACGTCCTCCGGAAGTGGTCATAATTACAATGTATGTCTAAGGAAGGGGATGAGGCCTGCCGGCCTTCTAGGTTTTGTATTGAAGTCAATGAAGCCAGAGGAGAACGGAAGCTAGCTGTCCTCAGCTACACCGTGGTGCTAGCCCAGACAGCGCTGTTGAAGTTACTGTAGACCTTCATTGCAAAACAGTGTATTTTAAACATTTACTTGGTGACATAAATATATTGAGTTTTATCTAAATAGAGTAACTAATGTTTCACTATTTTTATTTTTATAAAATTTCACTGAGGAGGATGGTCCTCCCATTCCTCCTCTGAGGAGCCTCCGCTGGTAGAAAGAGATGACCAGTTTACAGAGGATTATAGAGTGCAGTGATGTGTCCTATAAGGAGCATTGGTGGAAAATCTGATGTCTGAATGGTAAAGAACATCTAGCCGCTCAAGAGCACCCTTACCTGATGATCTATAAATTACATCTCCGTAATCTAGCATGGGTAGGATGGTAATTTGAGTCAGGGATCATTTGGCAGCTGGGGTGAAAGAGGAGTGATTACAACAGGGGAAACCAAGGCTAGATTTAACCTTAGCCTGCAGCTTGGATATGTGTTGAGAGGAGGACAGTGTACAGTTTAGCCATACTTCCAAGTACTTGCATGAGGTGACTACCTCAAGCTCTAAACCCTCAGAGGTAATAATCACACCGGGGAGGGGAGAAGGGCATTCCTCTTACCGAACTACATTTACATTTTTTTATTTAACCTTTATTTAACTAGGCAAGTCAGTTAAGAAGACATTCTTATTTACAATGACGACCTACCCCGGCCAAACCCGGACGACGCTGGGCCAATTGTGCGCCGCCCTATGGGACTCCCAGTCACTGTAGTGGCGTCTTTTGCACTGAGATGCAGTGCCTTAGACCATTGCGCCATTCGGGAGCCCAAGGTTAACGTGACCTTTGCTTTGGAGGTGTTTCACAACAAGGTTAAGGGCAGAGAAAGCTTGTTGGACACTAAGAAAGCTTTGTCGTAGAGCATCGGGGCTAGTCGCATTAGAAGGGCTGGGAAATTAGGACATTTTGGATGGGCAAGGAGGCATGGATGAGTCAAATAGAAATCCTGACTTAATGAAGTAGGGATTAAAGAGCTCAGTTATGCTCTCCTTGTCAGTAAAAACAAAATCAACATTAAAGGGAGGTGGGCAGCTGTGTGGAAGAGGGTTTATTCTCCAGGTCTTTCACCGGATTCCAGAACTTCTTGGGGTTAGACTCACAGAGAGAACTGCTCCTTTGGCCTTCTTGACAGCCTGTGTGCACTTATTCATCATTTGCCTGAACGAAAGTAAGCCAGCCTGAGTATGTGTGTGCAGAGCTTTTTCCTAAATGAAATTCTTGGGGTGGAGTAACTCTGCCAGATCACGGTCGAACCAGGGGCTGAACCTGTTTTTAATTCTCATTTTCTTTACAAGGGTGTTTTAACAATATCACTTAAAAATATAAAAAGAATGTCCAAGTGTCTTCGACAGAGGGAATCAAGCTGATTCTATACCAATTTACTAGAGGCCAGGTCATGAGAAGGCTTGTTCATAAAAGTTAATCAAGCGTCTATGACAAATCAAAACAGGTTGTTTCACTGAGAAGCCATTACGAACACAGGCTGTAAAACAGTGATCACTTAGGTCGTTACAGAAAAACACTAAGACCTATCAGGATTATTTGTGAGAATAACATCAAGGAGAGTACACTTTTCTGCCTGTTTTAGATTGGTAATAATCTGAGAAAGAGTTCGGGAGTCCCGTTGCTTTAGGACTTGGTCAGGTGGTTTAAGCATGTCCCAGTTTAGGTCACATAGCATGAGAAATTCATACTTAGTGTAAGGGGCCAAGAGAGAGATTAGGGCAGGTAGGGTGCAGGCCGGCTGATGGTGGATGATAGTAACACACAGCAACAGTCAACAAAGAGCTATTTGAATGGTTAAAGCCAGCTAATCAAATTGTTTGGGGACATATTTGGTGGAGACAACAGAGCACTGAAGGTGTTCCTTGGTAAAGATTGACACTCCACCACCTTGGAAGATCTGTCTTGCCGAAAAAGGTTATAACCAGAAAGGTTAGTATCATTGTTCAAAACCCTCTGTCTTAACCACGTCTCAGTAATGACCAACACATCTGGATTGTAGTTGTGAACCCACACTTTCAATTTATCAATTTTAGGTAATAAGATTCTCACGTTAACGTGCAGAAAACCCAGGCTTTTACGAGAGCAGAAATCAGAGCACAAGTCAGAATTGGGGCTAGCAACAGTAGATGGTCAAGGGTGTACATGCACATTTCCACAGCAGAGGACATGGAAAGCTCTGTAGTGTTGCTTTTCTATGACATTTGAATGTTCATCAGATGGTAACAAGATCATATTGTACAGAAATTTCATCAGATAACATGAACACAAAGCCGATGAGAGGTGGTTAGAATAGGATCGGAGGCCAAGAGTCCGTGTAAACAATAGAGTCAGAGTTGAGTAGGAACAAACATTGTCTGTCCCATGTTTCGGTTTAAATCAGCAAGTTCATAGTCAACAAAGCATGCAGGAGTCATGGTGCAAAAAGCATAAAATATTCTACACACAACACTGTTTGGTGTTGTTTAGTTTAGGTGACTTGCTCCAATTCCACACAATGCTTCTCTTGATCGGACACTAGACCTGAGCACCCAGTGGCCCTCGGCAATACTGGCAAGATGCATTTCATTCCTATCGCCATTGTGCCTAATGAAAAAATTAGTTTAGATAGGAACGGCTATCTGTGATTCAGACCTGAGATGTTCTTTGGCTAACAATGACCAGTTCGATCACGATAACAACTAACAAAATAGTAGCTGTACTGACATGCCTTACATTTGTCTCCTATCCTTACACTAAATGAACACCTCCTTTTGTGTCTTTGTCCCCTCTCCTCCACAAGGATCCAACCAATGGCTATTACAGTGTCAATACCTTCAAGGAGCACCATGGCACCCCGACTATGTCAATGGCCGCCAACCAGACCAGCGGCACTGAGGTCAGGAACCCTTTGGCTTCTTCTTCATCCACCATGGGAAAGCAGCGTGTGCCTACGGGCATGTCCTTCACAAACATCTACAACACGCTAGGTGCTGGGCCCAACCGCCTGTACGACTACAGCCAGCGCTTCGTGCTTGGCATGGGCAGCAGCTCTATCGAGTTGTGTGAGCGCGAGTTCCAGCGAGGCTCACTTAGTGACTCCAACTCCTTCATCGACACGCAGTGTGACAGCAGCGTGAGCAGCTACAGCAAGCAGGACGGCTACGTGCAGTTTGACAAGGACAGCAAGGCCTCGGCAGCCTCCTCATCTTCCCACTACTCGCAGTCGTCCTCGCAGAACTCAGACCAGACTCGGCCGCTGCAGAAACGCATGCAGACCCATGTGTAATGGCAGAAGGAGCAATGGATGGGGGTGGGTTCGGACGGGTTGGGTCGAGGATTGCACCTTTGGACACTTTAAGGAACACTGCCTGACTGGTATACAGTGCTATTTTTTGTTTGGTTTGTACTCTGATCCACCCGAGGGAGATGATGCAGTATTCCACCTTTGGCAGACGGTGGGCAACTGTGGTGTCCATATTAGGACAGCCTGAAGTCCTGCTGAGACTGAGGCTGTCGTAATATGGACATTGTACGTACAACTCTTTTTACATGTTATTTGGATTACATGTGGTACCTCTATTCCCCTTGAAACAAGCTTTTCAAACAAAAAAGATCATAACCTTGAGAGCTACAATTGGTGGAAAAAAAGATGACAATCAGAAGTCCACTTCCTAAATGAAAAATGCTCTGCTGTTGTCCCCTATTCTGTTTCAGCTAGTGGACTGCCTCAAAATGCACAGCTGTAGGTATTATTCACACGTCTGTGTGGATAAGTTCCAGAATTGTTTAAAAGTTTATTTTCATTATGGAGGAAGACAAACTCTTGGGCCTATGTTCAGCTGGCCGGTTGGGGTTTGAAGCACAAAGGGGTATTGTTAAAAACCACCCGAGGCATTTCTTGTACGTGCTAAAAAAATATCCTTAGATGGATAATGAAACCTCTGAGGAAATATGGTGTGAGTGGCAGGCAATGTACTAAAGACGAACACCTTGCCAATTGGCTGACCTGCAGGTCTAATAGCCCTACACCTGGACAACTTTAATTCTCAACGGATTATAGATTTTGTCCCTTTTGGTTATCTTGGTAAAATCTATATTTTGCTCCTTTATTTTGGATTGATGGTGATATTTTTGCCTTTTTGATGTATGCCTTGTGAAAGTTCATTACTGAGTCACAGATCATAGATAAATGCATGGAGAAGTGGATGTGTCATACTGTTGTACTACTTCACTTGAGCTGACTTTTCAATTGCTTTGTTCACTCACAAACCATCAGTTCCTGGAACCGTTTTTCTTCTTCTGAAAGGACAGTGTCATATTTACACATCCAGAGAAAGGGTCAAGGACCTTATCATCTGTACTTTTCCATTCAATGTGAGACACTTGCAGCCTGATCTTATATGTGTGAGCAGATAGCTGTGGAGCCAAATACAATGTCATCTCTGCCGGAGCTGTTCTAATATTTGTGGCTTGCCATACTTAGCTGATATCGTGTTGTTTACACTGGAGCTCTGTAAATCCAGCATTTTTGTGTACTGTGATTTGGCCACTAAATGACGGCGATGAAGATAAAGTAACTTTTTTCTGTCTGTTGCCTCTGTGGTTACAATGACTTGGTGCCCACTGTTTTAAGTTTTGTCTCAAATGGTACTACTCAGTTTGAAGTGACAATTAGGTGGTTCTGTTCAAGAGTAAATACTGAAGGTGGTTAGCAAACAATATAATTAATATTTACTACAGTAGGACCTAAAACATAGGAACTCGTTGAGAACGTAGGTCGTTTGGAACACAGAAATGTCTGTGACTTTGAATTCCGCTTTATAGAAAAATAATGATTGCATATTTACATGTGTTTTACTTTTACATATCCCAGTTTGATATTGTCAGTTCGGTTGATCAATCAGTCTGTAATACTGGGGTTTGTGTCTGAGGTCCTACTGTAATAGGATTTCATTAAATAATTAATTGAATAATTTATCAATATAACAATATGATGAAGGTTGCGTGTGATCTTTTGGGATTTTAAGTTGAGAGTGCCAATATGAGCATCCTCACAGTGCAGCATTGTCTCATACAACAAAAAGTCAACAAATCATAATTCCTCTCTCAACTACGTTCAAAAGCAAACGACTCATTTGGGTAACAGTTTCCAATCATTAATAAGGCGTTTGTTAATTATCTAATTGCAAAGCATTACACCAATATAAACAATCACCAGTATGTAATTTATAAACCAAATGACTTCCCAATGTGTTTTGATATTTTAATGCAGCTGTAATGCTCCGGGTGTCGTGGGTGTGGAGTCAAATGCAGGAGACAGAGAGTTCAATGCTGTGCGTCTTTTAATAGCACCAACGCACCACAGGGTGCTCACAAAAGTTACGTTCCCAAACACAGGGAATCAAAATGTACAATGGAACAAATCACGACCAGGCACAAACACGTACCTCTACAACAGAGCCGAAGGTTACATTGAAATAATCCCGCACAACAACCAGGCGGGCCGGCTGTCTAATAAAGACAAACTAATTAACCATACCCAGGTGCTACCACTAAACATGCAAGGAGGGGGAGGAAAAACAATCAGTGGCAGCTAATAGGCCGGTGAGACGACCGCCGAGCTCCACCCGCCCCGGAAGGGGAAACACCCTCGGTCGGACTCGTGACAGTAGCCTCCAATGCCTGTTTAGTATTTACCAGCACCACCATTCATAATGACTGATTATCATATGCCTTACAACAAAGAGATGGCTCTCCTAATATGGACAACATAGAGGTGACTTTTTATAATAACTATAAGCAGAGAAATGAAGGGTGTCTATGGTCTATTGTCATATTACAGAAAGGTATTTTAGTGGACCTTGCAGTGAGCATATTTGTATGGTGTCCATCATTCGAATTTAAACAAGTCCTGCTGAGACTGAAGGTGTCCTAAACTTGAACCAATATTGTCATAATATGCACAACCCTACATTGGTACCATTTTAGAGTTAACGTCCTTGTCAATTAATAATTTTAATCTTCATGTTTACACTGCAAAAATGGACAGGTGTTTTGCTTATGGGACAATCTGCAATTGACTAAAACATTTTGTCTGCAGTTATCCATGTAAAGAACAACAACATTCTCCCTATGCTTTGCATAGGGAGAATGCCTAACATTTCAGCTTTGAAGCGCTTAAACCATTGAGTAATAAAAAGCTGCAATATCCTACTTTAAACATCTAAATATATATATATATTATTTATTTATTTTGGGGGGGGGGGGATTACTCTACAATCAAAGTCAGTCCCATCACTGTAGTATAGACTATCATATATTTTCAGGCTTCTTTTATAACAATAATGACTTTTTGATATTCCACATCTCACAGTCGTATGACAACTCGCTGCAATCACAAAGAGTATCTTTATGGTGGAGCAGTTGAAGCTAAAAATAATTATGGAGTGGCCAGTCTGGTCCATCGGTTAGAGCTGCTGAGCCCAGGAGAAATGTATGAGTCAGCTGGGGTTTGAATCTCGCCAACTACCCTATGACTCATCCTCCTATCTTCCCCGTCTATCCAACACTGTAGTATTACTTCAACAGATACAAAAGGAGTAGGACTGACCCACACATAATAAAAATGGCATTGAGCCCATATACAAAGTTTCAAATAAAGCAATGGTCAAACATAAAGACAACTATCTTCCTTGCGGTAGTGAAATGTAAAATCATAAGGAATCCTCTAATGGATTCAGTCTTTTCCAAATGTGTGTTGATTGGAGCTGTGTTTACAAGCCAACTCAACCACATGTTAAATCATCCTGAAGTGTTGCGCCTCCTCCTACAGTTCCACTGTTTACCAGGGATCCCTTGTGAGCCTGCTAAGAGCCTGCATCTTGTAGAAGACAACTGCTGAGCGATTCACACTGGATGAGCACATATTTGGAGATGTTCACTCGAGCCTGTTTGTTTTGAGTCTTGCATTTGATTTGTAAAAAAACAACTCAAATAAACAAATATACAGCATAGAGTATGTATGCCAATGAGAGTCCAGCATATTTATGAATGTAGAAATAAATAACTTTCTATTTGCATTCCAACCCTGGAGCCTTGCAGCAATTGTAGAACTGCAAAAGTAGTAGAGTTACTGCTGTCTTCTGGTTTATTCTCCCCTGCTCCCCTGCTCTGCTCTGTATTTTTCACTGTTTTCTGATATTAAAGCTGTTTATTTGGGTAGATAAACTAGTTCGCATACATTTTTTGTCCATTCAGCAAAACTGATGTACAGTTGAAGTCGGAAGTTTACATACACCTAGGTTGGAGTCATTCAAACAAATTTTTCAACCACTCCACAAATTCCTTGTTAACGAACTATAGTTTTGGCAAGTCGGTTAGGACGTCTACTTTGTACATGACACAAGTCATTTTTCCAACAATTGTTTACAGACAGATTATTTCACTTATGATTCACTTATAATTCACTGTATCACAATTCCAGTGGGTCAGAAGTTTACAAACACTAAGTTGACCGTGCCTTTAAACAGCTTGGAAAATACCAGAAAATGATTTCATGGCTTTAGAAGGTACCACGTTCATCTGTACAAACAATAGTACACAAGTATAAACACCATGGGACCACACAGCTGTCATACCGCTCAGGAAGGAGACACGTTCTGTTTCCAAGAGATGAACGTACTTTGGTGTGAAAAGTGCAAATCAATCCCAGAACAGCAGCAAAGGACCTTGTGAAGATACTGGAGGAAACAGGTACAAAAGTATCTATATCCACAATAAAATGCATCCTATATCGACATAACATGAAAGGCTGCTCAGCAAGGAAGAAGCCACTGCTCCAAAACCACCATTAAAAGCCAGACTACGGTTTGGAACTGCACATTGGGACAAAGATCGTACTTTTTGTAGAAATGTATTCTGGTCTGATGAAACAATAATGAAACTGTTTGGCCATAATGACCATCGTTATGTTTAGAGGAAAAAGGTGGAGGCTTGCAAGCGGAAGAACACCATCCCAACCGTGAAGCACGGGGGTGGCAGCATCATTGTAACGGGGTGAGCAACTGGTTGTCGGAAAGTCAGGTGCAGGAGAGCAGAGATGGGTGATAACAGGAGAACTTTAATATACACCCTGGCCCAAAGGCATAGGCAAGGCAGCACCAAGCACAAGCACGGTAACATGAACCGCATTAAACAAAACAAACAAACCTAGGACATAAATAAACCTAGCGCAAGCCAGCCTGTAGCGTAACACCCTACACAAAAAACAATTACAGACACAGACATGGGGGAAACAGAGGGTAAAATACATTTAGTCTGATGAGGGAATGTGAGCCAGGTGTGAGGGAAAACAAGACAAAACAAATGGAAAATTAAAGGTGGAGCGGCGATGGCTAGAAGACAGGTGACGTCGACCGCCGAACGCCGCCCGAACAGGGAGAGGGACCGACTTCGGTGGAAGTCATGACAATCACGTTGTGAGGGTGCTTTGCTACAGGAGGGACTGGTGCGCATCACAAAATAGATGGCAAAATGAGGTAGGAAAAATATGTGGATATATTGAAGCAACATCTCAAGACAGGAAGTTAAAGATTGGTCTCAAATGGGTCTTCCAAATGGACAATGACGCAAAGTTGTGGCAAAATGGCTTAAGGATGACAAAGTCAAGGTATTGGAGTGGCCATCACAAAGCCCTGACCTCAATCCTATAGAACATTTGTGGGCAGAACTGAAATAGCGTGTGCGAGCAAGGTGGCCTACAAACCTGACTCAGTTACACCAGCTCTGTCAGGAGGAACCCAGCAGATCCCCTACGACTGGAATACCGACATAGTCTGCCGAGGACTCCCAACAGGCCCCTCAGGCGCGACGCCCGCTGAAGGCCCATTATGCTAACCAGCTAGGCCTGCTAGCTACCTAGAGCTACTTGGAACCCTACTAATTCCATGACTGGTCTATCGACGTCACCGCACGAAGAGGCAAAAGCAGACTTACCCCCATCGCGATGTCCCCCAAAGGCTAACTTTCTAGCCCCTGCTATCTGCTTGCTTGCTAACCCAGTCGGCTAACTGCTAGCTTGCCGGCCCGGTCTGCTAACTGCTAGCTTGCCTGCCCGGTCTGCTAACTGCTAGCCCTTGCTAACTGCTTGCTTGCTAACCCGGTCTGCTAACTGCTATCCCCTGCTAACTGCTTGCTAACCCAGCCTGCTAACTGCTAGCTTGCCCCGGTCTACTAACTGCTAGCTGCCGGCCCGGGCCTGCTAACTGCTAGCTTACCTGCCCGGTCTGTAACTGCTTGCTTGCTAACCCAGCCTGCTAACTGCTAGCTTGCCCCGGTCTACTAGCTGCTAGCTTGTTTAGCCCCGTCCTACTAACTGTTAGCTTGTTAGCATCGGCCTGCTAACTGTCTGAATCACTGTGTCCCCAGCCAGCCCAACCACTCACTGGACCCATATGTTCACTTGGCTACGCATGCCTCTCTCTAATGTCAATATGCCTTGTCCATTACTGTCCTGGTTAGTGATTACTGTCTTATTTCACTGTAAAGCCTCTAGCCCTGCTCAATATGCCTTAACCAACCATGTTGTTCCACCTCCTACATATGCGATGACATCACCTGGTTTAAACATCTCTAGAGACTATATCTCTCTCTTCATTACTCAATGTCTAGGTTTACCTCCAATGTACTCACATCCTACCTTACCTTTGTCTGTACACTATGCCTTGAATCTATGCTATCGTGCCCAGAAACCTGCTCCTTTTACTCTCTGTTCTGAACGTGCTAGACGGCCAGTTCGTATAGTCTTTAGCCGTACCCTTATCCAACTTCTCCTCTGTTCCTCTGGTGATGTGGAGGTTAATCCAGGTCCTGCAGTGCCTAGCTCCACTCCCACCCCACAGGTGCTCTCATTTGTTGACTTCGGTAAACGTAAAAGCCTTGGTTTCATGCATGTTAACATTAGAAGCCTACTCTCTAAGATAGCAATACAGAACTCTGCAGGCTATCTAAGTCTGTACCCAAACAATTTGAGCTTCTACTTCTAAAAATGCACCTTTCCAGAAACAAGTCTCTCACTGTTGCCGCTTGCTATAGACCTCCCTCTGCCCCCAGATGTGCCCTTGATACCATATGTGAATTGATTGCCCCCCATCTATCTTCTGAGCTCGTGCTACTAGGTGACCTAAACTGGGACATGCTTAACACCCTGGCCACCCTACAAACTAAGCTTGATGCCCTCAATCTCACACAAATTATCAATGAACCTACCAGGTGCATCCCCAAATCAGTAAACCCGGGCACCCTCATAGATGTCATCCTAACTAATTCACCCTCCAAATACACCTCTGCTGTTTCCAATCAAGATCTCAGCGATCACTGCCTCATTGCCTGCATCCGTAATGTGTCTGCGACCAAACGACCACCCCTCATCACTGTCAAATGCTCCCTGAAACCCTTTGGCGAGCAGGCCTTTCTATTCGACCTGGCCGGGGTATCCTGGAATGACATTGACCTCATCCCGTCAGTAGATGATGCCTGGCTATTCTTTAAAAGTGCCTTCCTCACCATCTTAAATAAGCATGCCCCTCTCAAAAAATGTAGAACTAGGAATAGCTATAGTCCTTGGTTCACTCCAGACCTGTCTGCCCATGACCAGCACAAAAACAACCTGTGGCGTTCTGCCTTAGCATCGAATAGCCCCCGTGAAATGCAACTTTTCAGGGAAGTTAGGAACAAATATACACAGGCAGTTAGAAAAGCCAAGGTAAGCTTTTTCAAACAGAAATTTGCATCCTGTAGTACTAACTCATTTCTCCTTCACCCAAATCCAGATAGCTGATTTTCTGAAAGAGCTGCAAAATCTGGACCCCTACAAATCAGCCGAGCTAGACAATCTGGACCCTCTCTTTCTAAAATTATCTGCCGAAATTGTTGCAACCCCTATTACTAGCGTGTTCAACCTCTCTTTCGTATCGTCTGAGATTCCAAAAGATTGGAAAGCATCCCCCTCTTCAAAGGGGGTGACACTCTAGACCCAAACTGCTACAGACCTATATCTATCCTACCCTGTCTTTCTAAGGTCTTCGAAAGCCAAGTTAACAAACAGAATACTGACCATTTCGAATCCCACCATACCTTCTCCGCTATGCAATCTGGTTTCAGAGCTGGTCATGGGTGCACCTCAGCCACACTCAAGGTTCTAACGACATCATAACCGCCATCGATAAGAGACACTACTATGCAGCCGTATTCATTGACCTGGCCAAGGCTTTCGACTATGTCAATCACAACATTCTTATTGGCAGACTCGACAGCCTTGGTTTCTCAAATGATTGCCTCGCCTGGTTTACCAACTACTTCTCTGATAGTGCTCAGTGTGTCAAATCGGAGAGACTGTTGTCCGGACCTCTGACGGTCTCTATGGGTGTGCCACAGGGTTCAATTCTCGGGCCGACTCTCTTTCCTGTATACATCAATGATGTTGCTCTTGCTGCTGGTGATTCTCTGATCCACCTCTACGCAGACGACACCATTCTGTATACTTCTGGCCCCTCCTTGGACACTGTGTTAACTAACCTCCAGACGAGCTTCAATGCCATACAACTCTCCTTCCGTGGCCTCCAACTGCTCTTAAATGCAAGTAAAACTAAATGCATTCTATTGAATCGATCACTGCCCGCACCTGCTCGCCCGTCCAGCATCACTACTCTGGACGGCTCTGACTTAGAATACGTGGACAACTACAAATACCTGGGTGTCTGGTTAGACTGTAAACTCTCCTTCCAGACTCACATTAAGCATCCCAATCCAAAATTAAATCTAGAATCGGCTTCCTCTATCGCAACAAAGCATCCTTCACTCATGCTGCCAAACATACCCTCGTAAAACTGACCATCTTACCGATCCTCGACTTCGGTGATGTCATCTATAAAATAGCCTCCAACACTCTACTCAACAAACTGGATGTAGTCTCTCACAGTGCCATCTGTTTTGTCACCAAAGCCCAATACACTACCCACCATTGCGACCTGTACGCTCTCGTTGGTTGGCCCTCGCTTCATTCTCGTCGCCAAATCCACTGGCTGCAGGTTATCTACAAGTCTCTGCTAGGTAAAGCACCGCCTTATCTCAGCTCACTGGTCACAATAGGAGCACCCACTCATAGCATGCGCTCCAGCAGGTATATCTCACTGGTCACCCCCAAAGCCAATTCCTCCTTTGGTCATCTTTCCTTCCAGTTCTCTGCTGCCCATGACTGGAATGAATTGCAAAAATCTCTGAAGCTGGAGTCTCATATCTCCCTCACTAGCTTTAAGCACCAGCTGTCAGATCAGCTTACAGATCACTGCACCTGTACATAGATGGGCTATCTACCTACCTCATCCCCATACTGGTATTTATTTATTTTGCTCCTTTGCACCCCAGTATCTCTACCTGCACATTTATCTTCTGCCCATCTACCATTCCAGTGTTTAATTGCCAAATTGTAATTACTTCGCCACCTTGGCCTATTTATTTCCTGAACTTACTTCATTTGCACTCACTGTATATAGACTTTTTGTTTTCTTTTGTTGTACTGTATTATTGACTTTATGTTTTGTTTATTCCATGTGTGTTGTTGCATGTGTCGCATTGCTATGCTTTATCTTGGCCAGGTCGCAGTTGCAAATGAGAACTTGTTCTCAACTAGGGTTAAATAAAGGAGAAATAAATAAATAAATAAAAGGAAGTGGCCAAAATTCAAGCTTCAACTTATTGTGGGAAGCTTGTGGAAAGCTACCTGAAACATTTGACCCAAGTTTTTTTTAAATGTAAAGGCAATGTTACCAAATACTAGTTGAGTGTATGTAAACTTCTGACCCACTGGGAATATGATGAAAGAAATAAAAGCTGAAATAAATCATTCTCTTGACTATTAAAATAAAGTGGTGATCCTAACTGACCTAAGCCAGGGAATTTTAACTAGGATTAAATGTCAGGAATTGTGAAAAACTGAGTTTAAATGTATTTAAATTTAGGTGTATGTAAACATCTGACTTCAACTGTACATGTACATATTACCTCAATTACCTTGACTAACCTGGGTCCCCGCACAATCAAAGTGTCAAAATCTCAAGTAAGCTCCTTTGCCGTTGTTGAAGTGTGTTTTAAAATGGTTAGTTCAGTGCTCTACAAATTAATATTAGATGGCTCCTTACCCTTAAACAGTGGAAGCTCATCAGAGGAGGAATGTGAGGACCATCCTCCTCAGTGAATTTCATAAAAATTCAAATATCAATACATTTTAAAATATATCCTTTTATATCCTAAATATGATCAAATGCCACCAAATAACTGATTAAAACACACTATTTTGCAAAGAAGATCAACAGCACTCTGTAGGGTAGCCGGAGGACAGCTAGCTTTCGCCTGGTCACATACAGCTAATGTGTTGTGCATTGAACTCCACAAGCTAAGGGAAGAGGTGAATAGGACAGGGCTCTCCAACCCTGTTTTTGGAGAGCTACCATCCTGTAGGTTTTTTACTCCAACCCTAATCTAGTACAACTGATTCTAATAATTAGCTGGTTGATCAACTGAATCAGGTTAGTTACAACTGGGGTTGGATTGAAAACCTAAAGGAGGAAAGCTCTCCAGGAACAGGGTTGGAGAGCCCTGGCATAGGACATGGCTGCCATGAAAGTGAACTGTTTATACGCGTGAACACGGGTGTATCTATTCTACCGAAAATTGTTTCTTAAGCGAAAGCAAACGTAACAAAACAGGGATAAACATACCTGAATTTGTCTAATAGAAACTCATTTGCAACTGTTGGGCTAATGATTCTAACCTATATCAGATAGATCCAGGCAAGAGTGTGCAAGGCGGTATTGAATGTCAATACGGTATTGTTTTGTAGTGTTCGTGTTTAGTCGTGTTTACCTTTGTTTAAATAAACATGGATCGCAATCGACACGCTGCAGTTTGGTCCGACTCTCCTTCATCACAACTAGAAAGCCATAACACACACGTTGTGAATCCAGCCAACATATCAGATTTCAAGAAAGCTTTTCGGCGAAAGCATAAGAAGCTATTATCTGATGATAGCACAAAAGTAAACAAAGAGTAGTATATTTCAACCCTGCAGACACTACACAACGCTGAAATAAAATATAAAACATGCCTTACCTTTGACGAGCTTCTTTTGTTGGCACTCCAATATGTCCCATAAACATCACAATTTGTCCTTTTGTTCGATTCATTCCATCGATATATATCCAAAATGTCCATTTATTTGGCGCGTTTGATCCAGAAAAACTGCTTCCAAATTGCGCAACGTCACTACAAAATATTTCAAAAGTTGCCGGTAAACTTTGCCAAAACATTTCAACCTACTTTTGTAATACAACTTTAGGTATTTTAAACGTTAATAGTCGATCAAATTGAAGACTGGTCTATCTGTTTTCAATAGAGGACGAGAGGAAACTAACGCTACTTTTCAAGTCTTGCGCAACTCTCAGTGTTACCCATTTCCTAGATGGCCGTACTTCTTTATTGCACAAAGGAATAACCTCAACCAAATTCCAAAGACTGGTGACATCCAGTGGAAGCAGTAGGAACTGAAAACAAATACCTAAGAAATATCGTTCCCCAATGAGACTCACTGAACCAACAGAGACCTAAAAATAATTAATTCTGAACGGTTAGTCCTCAGGGTTTTGCCTGCTACATAAGTTCTGTATGATTCAAACAGTTTTAGAAACTTCAAAGTGTTTTCTATCCAAATCTACTAATAATATGCATATCTTATATTCTTGGCATGAGTAGCAGGAAGTTGAAATTGGGCACGCTATTTATCCAAAAGTGAAAATGCTGCCCCCTATACCTTAAGAAGTTAAAGAGATGAGTGGAATGAAGGTTTAAGAGGGTGTGAATGATGCTGAATGGGTGTAGACAAAGAAGAGCTCTCCAGTAGGTTTACCAAAACATTCAAAGGCCATTTTCTCAAAAGTGATATTACAAATTCATCAACTTTCAAAGCAGAATTACTTTACCATTTTCTAGCTCTGAACCTCTACTTTTATCCAATGTGAAAAACACAATTTCAATTTTGTTACATAAGAACAAATCGAGCCGGTCGGTCACATATGGAAAGGATTATGACTCAGGATCCTTGCAAAGTCAATCAATCAGATAAAGTCAGAGTATTGGAAGAAGTGGAAGAAGGAAAAAACAACTAAAAAGAGACAACTGCTTGGGTCAAAACGTTCAGTCTAACTACAATTGAATACGTTAATTCAATTGATGTTGTATAAATTCACACTATCAATCACTATTTTACTTACTACTCCTACTGACTACAGTACTTACTACTACTACTACTGTTGGTAAATTATTCTGCCCCCCGCTTACTAAAGCCATTATACAGTGTCCATATTCCTAATAGCCTCAATCTCAGTACAAGGTATGGGACATTGATTTCAAGGAATCAGACTTCTGATATTGCACATGCCAACTTACAAAAATAATATATCTGCTTGTCTCCAGTGGGTCTTGTGTCTGTGTACAGTGCATTACAAGTGAATGACATGTGATTGACTGTGTCAATTAGGTCTTATGTAACAACATTTGAAAGTGTTTTTTTACATTGGATGAAAGTAGAGACCGAGAGCTAGAAAATGGTATATTATACACTGCGGTTGAAGAACATTGGGAAAGTAATTCTGCTTTTAAAGTTTATAAACTTGTAACCACACTTTTGAAATGGCCCTTGAATATTTTGGGACACCTATTGGAGAGCTCTTCTTTTTCTGTACCCATTCAGGATCGTTCACACCCACTTAAGCCTTAGCCCCACTCATTTCTTTAAGGATTCACATGAGACAATTTTCTAAACAGAGTGATTAGTTTAGTTAACAACCAAATATTTCAAGACTAAAAGTGGTGAAAATAGTAGCCTACAATGAGGAAAAACTCCAGGTAAAAATACACTTTATCTAGTCCTTGGCCTATATCCTAATCTGACTTTGGTGCAGGTCATGTTGTTCTTCACATTACCATCTCTGGTAAACACACACTACATCAAATAAAATAAAAAGTGGATTTATCACATGCCAGTTTACAGAAGGTGTAAATGGTACAGTGAAATGGTTAATTGCATAGTAGAAATATCAAAAACAGAAAGTGTCCAGATAAAAAATATGTTATAAATACTTTAAAAGTATTAGATGACACTTACCTGACAAACTTGTCTAAATTGATTGTCATGTGATGGAAATGCTATAACCAACCCTCAGTCACATCTAGCTAAGTGGATGTGTCACTATTGTCTAGAAATGTTCATGAAATACAATAGATGGCCATAATCACCCCCAGACACAAATGGCTAACTTGATGGGTCATGTAATCATCTGGCGAAGGGTTTTGTTTAGATATTAAGTATTTTGTTTAAACATGTAGCTAGCTAAACAATGAACTGGCATAATCCCAACTCATACTACTGCCAACCAATACAAACATTGGCATAGCTGTAGATGTTAGCTTGAGAGCCAGCAAGCTGACGTTCGCTAGCTCGCTAACAGTACTGTCACGCCCTGACCGTCGAGAGCGTTTTATGTCTCTATTTTGGTTTGGTCAGGTTGTGATTTGGGTGGGCAGTCTATGTTCTATGATTTTCTATTTGTATGTGTTTGGCCGGGTGTAGTTCTCAATCAGAGGCAGCTGTCTATCGTTGTCTCTGATTGAGAACCATACTTAGGTACCATTTTCCCCCACCTGTTTTGTGGGAAGTTAACTTTGTCTTTGTTCAGGGCACATAGCCCAAAGCTTCACAGTTTGGTTTTAGTTCTTCGTTTTGTCGGCATCATTTTTCAATAAAGAGAAAATGTACGCTTACCATGCTGCACCTTGGTCCAGTCCTTCAGCCAGCCGTGACAAGTACGTGTTAACTAAATTAGAAACGTATAATATCTGAAAATGTTGCTAGACTCTTACCCGCATAAATGGATGAAAGCTTCACGGCAGAATGGAACCATTTAACCTCTCTTGGGTAGGGGACAGTATTTTCACGTCCGGATGAAAAGCGTGCCCAAAGTAAACTGCTTGTTACTCAGGCCCAGAAGCTAGGATATGCATATAATTAGTAGATGTTGATCGAAAACCCTCTAAAGTTTCCGAAACGGTTAACATTATGTCTGTGAGTATAACAGAACTGACATGGCAGGCGAAACCCCGAGGACAAACCAACCCCCCCCAAATTCAGCCTACCACTGTTTTCAATGGCTGTCACTTTTATTATAAGACAAAATTCTCCAAGATTGCAGTTCCTAGGGCTTCCACTAGATGTCAATAGTCTTTAGAAAGAGTTTCATGCGGGTTTTTGAAAAAATTGCCAGTAATTGTAGTTTTTCTAGGTGAGTCCCATTTTTTCTGTAGTGTTTCCAAGCGCGTTGCAGAGAGCGCGTTCTTTGGTATTTTTCTCCAGTAAAGACAATAACGACGTCTTAAATGTTATCTATTTATGTATTAGGGTACCTAAGGTTTGATTATATATCTTATTTGGAAAAGTTTATTAGAAACGTTTGGGATTCATTTTGTATGCATTTTGATGGAGGGAAACTGGGTGGATTATTGACTGAAGCACACCAGCTAAACTGAGTTTTTATGGATATAAAGAAGGACATTGTCGAACAAAAGGACCATTTATGATGTATCTGGGACCTTTTGGAGTGCCAACAGAAGAAGATCATCAAAGGTAAGGCATTTATTATATTGGTATATCTGACTTTTGTGGCGCACTTGCCTTGTTTGTCACACCCTGACCATAGTTTGCTTTGTATGTTTCTATGTTTTGGTTGGTCAGGGTGTGAGCTGAGTGGGCATTCTATGTTACATGTCTAGTTTGTCTATTTCTATGTCTGGCCTGATATGGTTCTCAATCAGAGGCAGGTGTCTCTGATTGGGAACCATATTTAGGTAGCCTGGGTTTCACTGTGTGTTTGTGGGTGATTTGTTCCTGTCTCTGTGTTTTGCACCAGATAGGGCTGTTTTGGTTTTCCACGTTTGTTGTTTTTGTAGTGTTCATGTTTATCCTTTTTGTTATTAAACATGAATCAATATAATCACGCCGCATTTTGGTCCGCTTCTCCTTCACAACAGGAAAAACGTTACATTGTTGAAATATGTTTTTCATGCTTTTGTATGCGGGCCGCTGTCCTCAGATAATCGCATGGTGTGCTTTCACCGTAAAGCCTTTTTGAAATCTGACACAGTGGTTGGATTAACAAGAAGTTAAGATATATTTTGATGTATTAGACTCGTGATTTTATGAAAGTTAAATAAATGGACATTTTGGATATATAGGAACATTCAATATCAGGTTAGTAAGCAACTAAAGTGTATATTTGGCCTTGTGTTTTAGGTTATTGTCCTGTGATGTATATTGACTTAATGATTTGAGAATGCATTAGTATGTTTATAACTGTAGAAGTGCATTAGGAGTAGAGACTAGTGTGTTATGGTTTAGATGGAATGATATGTAGGTTGAATATTCTTCCAACTCCTTAATCTCTTTCCCAATATCTAACAGCCGGCGAACACTTGATAGATTATAGGAAGTAGTTATTCTCACGGCAGTTGCCGAAGGGATCGCAACTGAAGGAGATTATAGGCATGGACCATGTTAGTAGTAGCAGGGGTCACTTTATTAGCATTGTTGGGATATCAGTTTATGAATACTCATGCCACAGGGATTGGTAACTGGGAAACTGATGGGAGTACATGGGATGCGGTTATTCAAATGCAATGTAAATTGTCTGGGAAAGCCCAGGAAGTAGTAGCTGCTCTCTCCCTGGAAAACAGTTTACACTATGATACAGTTAAAACTACCGTGTTGCGGGCTTATGAAACTTATAGGCAGCGCTTCCGGAAGCACAAAAAACCCTCTCACCGTACTTTTGTTGAGTTTGCAAGTGACTAAGAGTCTCTGATTAATTGATGATGTTCAGCCAGCAAAGCTAACACCTTTGCTGATATTCGGGAATTGATGCTGTTGGAGGATTTTAAAAGCAACCTCCCTGATAGAATTGTAGTTCATTTAAATGAACAGAAAGTGGCCCAGGCAGCAGTGTTGGCAGATTAGTACGTTTTGACACACAAGACCGTCTTTGGTGCGCCTCGTTTTGAAGGTCGAACGATTACGTCATCAGTGCCTCATTCAGGTCGCTTTTCTTATGACAACCCTATGCCTTTTCATGAAATCCGTGACTGTTTTAACTGTTTTAAAAAACTGTTTTAACTGTTTTGTCTACACTGCCAGTAAAAGGAGTCACATTGCTACTAGGGAATGATATTGCTGGTGGTAAACGTCTCTCCTGTGTTAGAGGTAGTAGACAACCCAGAAATCCAAACTACAGATGATAAATTGGTTCAAGCATTTCCACATGTTTTTCCTGCTTGTGTTAACGAGGGCACAATCTCGTAAGCTAGGAGATGTGGTGGATTTGTCTAGTTCCATTTTTGAGAATGTTGAGTTAGAAGACAATGCACCGAGTATTCCTTTTGCAAGGCTGACGGTTTTTACCCTTGTAAAAACTAAGGCAGGGGAAAGCGAAATTGCACCCCAATTACATGACATTCTTTTGTCTGTCAGCCCCGAGAAGGTGATTGAATGTCAAAAAGGAGTCTTCGCAAGTGTTTTGCTTTGGTAATTTCCACAGAGGAAGCTAAAACTAAGGAGACTGCCTACTTTATGGAAGCAGGCATTTTAATGCGTAAATGGGCAACTCATGACACCGTTAGTGACCGGAGTGATGTGTGTCAAGTGGTTGTTCGAACACCGTCCCGACAGCAGGGGTTGTCACTCGCCAATGACCAGGCGTGGTCCGGACATTTGGGGATCACGAAGACTTATAACTGAGTCTTTCGACATTTTTTCTGGCCAGGTTTGAAATCTGCCGTGGTCCAATTTTGTAAAACATGTCATGTATGTCAACTCACTGGGAAAGCGAATCAAACAGTTCCTCGTGTGCCGCTCTGCCCGATTCCTGTGGTGGGGGGAACCGTTTGAAAGAGTGATAATCGATTGTGTAGGTCCGTTGCCAAAAACCAGGTCAGGCAACCAGTTCTTACTAATAATAATGTGCAGTACTACTCAATACCCAGAGGCTGTTCCTCTCAGTACTATAATGGGTAAGATTGTGGTGAAGGCACTAGTGACATTCATCTCTACATTTGGACTCCCTAAAGTAATCCAAACTGATCAAGGAACCAACTTTATGTAAAAACTTTTCTCAAATGTGTTAAAGACACTGTGTATCAGGTCTCCAGTCCGTATTATCTGGAGAGTCAAGGGGCCTTCGAACGCTGGCATCAGACGCTGAAGGCGAAGCTATGCAAGTATTAAAAGGATACCAGTACCGATTGGGATGAGGGGGTGCCCTTTGTCCTATTTGCTATTGGGGAGACAATACAAGAGTCCTTAGGGTTCAGCCCTGCTGACCTTGTGTTTGGACACACCCCATGGGGTCCGCTGAAAGTTCTGAAGGAGCAAATCCTATCTCCTACACCCAGGGGCGCCCCATAAAATGTGTTGGGTTATGTTACGAATATGCGGGAGAGACTGCACGCCGCATGTGCGTTAGCCCAAAAGTCTCTCTCCTCGTCTCAAAAACGCATGAAGTTGCATTATGACAAAAAGGCTGTTGGCCGTTGCTTTGCACCAGGGGATCAAGTTTTAGTTTTGTGGCCAATCCCTGGCTCATCTCTGTCGGCACGTTTTTCTGGGCCATATCTTGTGGAAATTAAACTTATTGACACCAATTATGTGATAAAGACCCCAGATCATAGGCGTTCTTCCCATATGTGTCATGTTAACATGCTGAAGCATATTATGTGCATGATACTACAAACAGTTCCTCAGGTAAGCCAGGCCAGCCCGTCGTCTCCAGTGTGGCTGCGGTGGTGCTGAAGCCTGGCTGGGACCTAGAGGAGGTAATGAAAAGTGAGGTAGCTTATTTATTACAGAATGACATGGCAAAACCCAGTAACAGCTCCTGATGTTCCCTGTGTATTCTTGTCCCTAAGCCTGACAGTACGTTCCGCTTATGTACGGACTATCGTCGTGTAAATGCAGTTACAAAGTCTGATTCTTTTCCTCTACCTCGCTTAGATGACTGCATTGATAGAATTTGCTCTGCTGCTTAGATTTGCTATAAGGTTATTGGCAGGTGCCTCTGACCTCTTGAGCTTCAGACATCTCAGCTTTTGTTACGCCTGATAACTTCGTACAATACACTGAGATGCCCTTTGGAATGTGTAATGCACCTGCTACTTTTAAACGGCAAGTTAACATTATGTTCGTGGATGTGCCAAATTGTACTGCTCACCTTGACGATGTGGTGATTCATTCGTCTACTTGGTCTGATCATCTCTCCACCTTGAAACGTGTGTTTCAGCGGCTGGAGAATGCCTCATTTTGGCCAAGTGTGAGTTTGGGAAGGCTACTGTGACTTACTTAGGGAAACAAGTGGGACGAGGTCAAGTGCGCCCAGTAACTGGCAAAGTGGAAGCAATTGTTGCTTTTCCTGCTCCCACGACTCGCCGCCAGTTGCACAGAATCCTGGGGATGGTAGGGTACTATCGTACATTCTGTAAGAATTTCTCGACGGTAGTAGCTCCCCTTACATCTCTTCTTAGTCCTAAGGTACCATTAAGTGCTCCCATGACTGTAACTATGATTTTGAGTCCGCTAAAGTGCCCCAGTGCTTGCCTCCACCCAACTTTGACAAACCTTTTAAGTTGGAGATAGATGCTGGTATAGTGGGAGTGGGTGCGGTTCTCTTGCAGGAAGATGAAGATGGAGTGGATCAGCCCATCAGTTTCTTTTTCCGTAAGTTCAACTTGTGTCATTCAAAGTACTCCACCATTGAACAAGAGACGCTGGCTTTTTTGCTAGCCTTACTGTTCTTTGAGGTATATGTGGGCTCCAGTGCCTTGCCTATACTGGTCTTCACGGACCATAATCCTTTGGTGTTTTTGAAGTAGATATACAATCAGAACCGCCGCTGTGATAATGTTACGTTTAGGAGGTAGGTGAAGGAGTCAGGCGCAGGAGAGCAGAGATGTCTTAGAAGCGTACTTTAATTGGCAAGTCCACCAATACAGGTATGGCACAATAAAAAAAGTACCATGCTCTCGACAACAGAGAAACCGTACAAACGCACGGAGGAACAAACAAAGTTCCTACAATAATACTCTTATGAATCCGTGAAAACAAAGAATGGCATAACCTCACCGAGCACATCACAATGAAAGAATAATCCTGCACAAACCTAGGCAGGCAACAGAGTAAATACACTGTTAAAAAAAATAAAGACACTAAAACACTAAAATAACACATCCTAGATCTGAATGAATGACATATTCTTATTAAATACTTTTTTCTTTACATAGTTGAATGTGCTGACAACAAAATCACACAAAAATTATCAATGGAAATCAAATTTATCAACCCATGGAGGTATGGATTTGGAGTCAGGCTGATCAGGCTGATCCAACTTTGATGTAATGTCCTTAATACAAGTCAAAATGACTTGAAGGGCGTTTACAGCATGAGAACCATCACCTTGATTTGGTCCTAAAATGTGACAAAAACATTTTTTTTTACATCAGCTAAGGGGTAGAGACTTAGAGCTAGAAAAGGGTATGTCCTACACTGACATTGAGAAACAATGGGAATGTAATTCTGCTTTGGAAATGGATAAACTTCTGAAAAAATGACCCGTAAATGTTTTGGTACACCTACTGGAGTCTTCTTTGTCTACACCAATTCAGCATTGTTCACACGTTCCCTCTTAATCCTTGTGCTCAACAGAGTGAGTGAGGTAGTGTAATAAACAACCAAAGATTAAGACTGAAAGTGGTGAAAGTAGTAATAAAAATCTATTCATTTAGTTCTTGGCCTATGTCGTAATCTGACTTTGATGCAGGCCATGTTGTTCTTCACATTACCATCTCTGGTAAACACACACTATATCAAATAAAATCAAAGTTTACTTGTCACATGCACAGGATACAGAAGGTGTAAACAGTACAGTGAAATGGTTACTTGCATAGTGGAGTCTTTTGTTTAAACCCGGGCGGCAGGTAGCTAGTGTTGAGTGTTGGGCCAGTAAGCGAAAGGTTGGTGGATTGAATCCCCAAACTGACAAGGTAAAAATATGTCGTTCTGCCACTGAACAAGGCAGTTAACCCACTGTTCCTAGGACTTCATTGTAAATAAAAATTTGTTCTTAACTGACTTGCCTGGTTAAATAAAATAAAAATGTAAGAACATAATCCCAACTCGTACTGCCATGCATGAATCTGTAGTTAGCTAAAAAATAACCAATTAGGTTAAATGTTAGCTAGCTAGCTAGCATTAGGCTATAACTAGCAACACAAATTAATTTCTGATATGCGAACAGTATTACTACACAGCTAATACACGCAACGTTAGCTAGTGAGTAGCTAGCGAGCCAGCCAGGTAATGTTAGATAGCTAGCTAACAGTACGCTTTCACTTGCAATGAAAACTACTTTCTGATAAAATTAGAAATGTATAATGCCGCGTTCAAAACAACTGGTAACTCTGAGACTACTGTCTTTAGTGTATTCAAGACAACTGGGAGAAAACGAGCTTCGAACTCAGAATTCCAACTTGGAAACTCGGGCCTCTTTCTAGAGCTCTGACTTTCTGACCTGAAGATCACTGACGTCATGATTTGACCTCATATTTTGCAGCGTTCCCAGTTGCCTTGAAAGGACCATAATATCAGAGAATGTAGCAAGACTCTTACCTGTATACATGGATGAACACTTCTCCCCCTCTGTCATGGATGCCATGGAAAGCGTACTGTTAGCTAGCTAAAGCTAACCAACTAGGTTCAATGTTAGCTAGCTAGATAACATTAGGATATAACCAACAATGAAAATGAGATACAAATAATATTACTACACAGCTCATACACATAACGTTAGCTAGTGAGCCAGCCAGCTAGCTTTCTAACAGTATGTTTTAACTTGCAATGAAAACAACTTTCTGACGAAATGTAGCTAGACTTTTACCCATATACTGTACATCGATGAACGCTTCTCCCTCTCTGTCATGGATGCCATAGTTGTCCTTAGTTTGAAGATGTAACCCGGAGAAAGGTGTTTTATACAACAGCCGTCTGTGTTCTCTTTTCGACTCCCACCGCATTTGCAATCATACTGTGCTTCCATTGGGCATTCCTCTAATTTCAAAACTATACTTCTTCCGTGACAACAGCACTGTTGATTGCCATTTCTTCACCATCACTGTCATCAGAATACTCTACAATGTCTAGTTCCATGAAAATGTTTTTACTTAAATGTTGGATTTCCTCAACATTTGATTCATTTTCAGTCAGTGAGAGTCATGGCATGATCGTCCTCGGAAGTAGTCAATCTCAACTTTTTCCCACTGACCTTGGTCGATAGGACTTATTAAATTCAGTTGTGAGCAGTAGTAGCACTTTTGCAGCTCTTCATGATATCTTCCAAAAAAGCTGCGGTAGAAAGGATTATCTACAGGTACAGAGCAGCTCAGGTTATTGACAGAAGCATGCTACATGGCAGACCACTCCAATCTCATCTCTCGGCATGTCCAGCCTATCCATTATCTCAGCCAATCATGGCTAGAGTGAATGTTTGTGTCTTTTCTGTGGCTAAAGCAATTAGGCTCGTAATTTAAAAATGTTATAAGTATTTACAGATGACATACACGTTTGTTATTAAGGCACTGTTAAGGGAATTTTTATCAATGATGACTAATTATGTATACATTTCAATCAGGACTGACTAGTCCACATGCTATTATGTACTGTACATGTATGAATTCTCTCTCTTGCTCCCATTCCCAATTGTATATAATATAGTCAGGAGTTTAGAACAATGCCTTGGTACAAATGAATGAACTATCTCCAGATGGCAGGGACGGACTATCTCCAGACTGTCTAGAATGCTTATCTACACTGACTGACCTTGGCTTTAGGCGAGGAGGGAAGGCTCGAGAACTATAGGGCCCCTCTACCAGTGTCAAGAAGAGATAGAACATTTAGAAAACGCTGACGTCATTTTCAGTTTATAACCTGTGGTAAAATGTGTATGAAGGCAGTACTCTCTTGAATTAAAGGCTGTTACCTGACTTTTAAGACCGGGGCTCTGTCCATTCTTATAAAATAAGGGTCTTACAAACCCTTAATGCATTGACAGAGTGTTTAATTTTGATTGGGAATTAAAACAGAGGAATTTAGAATTCCTTCAACAGGCAAATTAATGTTCACATGAATCCAGAAGGCAAGTCTGACAAAAAAAACACTTTCTGATAAATATAATGGAATGGGTCATACAGATCATTCAGAAACTATTCAGACCCCTTGACTTTTTCCACATTTTGTTACATTAGACTTGTTCAAATGTATTATATTATTTTTCCCTCATCAATCTGGGGCGGCGGGGTAGCCTAATGGTTAGAGCGTTGGACTTTTACCGGAAGGTTCAAATCCCCGAGCTGACAAGGTACAAATCTGTCGTTCTGCCCCTGAACAGGCAGTTAACCCACTGTTAACCCACCTAGGCCATTGAGGTCATTGAAAATAAAAAATAAGAATTTGTTTTTAACTGACTTGCCTAGTTAAATAAAAATCTACACAGAAATGTTTGCAAATGTGTTAAAAATATGTTTCCATTGATCATCCTTGAGATGTTTAAAAAAATAGATTGGAGTCCACCTGTGGTAAAATCAATTGATTGGACATTATTTGGAAAGGTACACACAGTATACAGTGCATGTCAGACCAAAAACCAAGCCAAGAGGTCGAAAGAATTGTCCGTGGTACATCAAGACAGGATCGTGTCGAGACACAGATCTGGGAAAGGGTACCAAAACATTTCTGCAGCACTGAAGGTCCCCAAGAACAAAGTGGCCTCCATCATTCTTAATTGGAAGAAGTTTGCAGACACCAAGACTCTATCTAGAACTGGCCGTTGGGCCAAACTGAGCAATCGGGGGAGAAGTACCTTGGTCAGGGAGGTGAACAAGAACCGGATGGTCACTCTGACAGAGCTCCAGAATTCCTCTGTGGAGATGGGAGAACCTTCCCGAAGGACAACCATTTCTGCAGCACTCCACCAATCAGGCCTTTATGGTAGAGTGGCCAGACGGAAGCAACTCCTCAGTAAAAGGCAAGACAGCACGCTTGGAGTTTGCCTAAAGGCATCTAAAGGACTCTCAGACGATGAGAAACAAGATTTTCTGTTCGGAAGAAACCAAGCTTGAACTCCTTGGCCTGAATGCCAAGGGTCAAGTCTGGAGGAAACCTGGCACCATCCCTACGGTGAAGCATGGTGGGGGCATCATCATGCTGTGTGGATTTTTTTCTGCGGCAGCGACTGGGAGACTAGTCATGATCAAGTGAAAGATGAACGGAACAAAGTGCAGAGAGTTCCTTGATGAAAACCTACTCCAGAGCTCTCAGGACCACAGACTGGGGTGAAGGTTCACCTTCCAACAGGACAACGACCCTAAGCACACAGCGAAGACAACACAGGAGTGGCTTCGGGACAAGTCCCTGAATGTCCTTTATTGGCCCACCCAGAGCCTGGACTGAACCTGATCGAACATCTCTGGAGAGAACTGAAAATAGCTGTGCAGCGACGCTCCCCATCCAACCTGACAGACCTTGAGAGGATCTGCAGAGCACAATGGGAGAAATTCCTCAAATACAGGTGTGCCAAGCTTGAAGCTTCATATCCAAGAAGACTCGCGGCTGTAAACGCTGCCAAAGGTGCTTCAAGAAAGTACTGAGTAAAGGGTCTGAATACTTGACAAAATTGTTTATCTTTCAGCTTGGGGGATTTCTTCTTCATCTGAAGATGATTCATCGTGCTCTGGGTTGTAATTCCTCCCCATCTTCTTCTTCAGATACCCCCTCCTCTTCTAAATCATTGTTCACTTGTTCCTCCTGGAGATCTGGAAAAAATCAGATCTACGACCTGTTGGGCACTGAAACTTGCAGTCATGGCTTCAGCAAAAGAGAGAACTGGGGGGACCGTCATCTGCAGCACCTTTATAGCCCCTGACTGCATTCTCCATTAGTAAACAATGTATTCAGTAAATTGTTATTTTGTCAGAAATTGTGTTTATTATGTCTGAATTTTGTAAAAATGTGTCTGTGAACTTGAGTCATGTGTGGGGTCGTGAAGGGGAGATGCTGCACATGCACAATACAGTTTTAGTTTTGTTTCAGTTTAGTCTGAGTTCAATCAGTAGCACACATAATCTCAATTTCTCGTTGTGTGTATGTGTGTGTCTTTGTGGTGTGTAAATTATCTTAACTCCTCGGTCAAAAATTACCCTAAGACAATCTTTGTACTCTGGTGCTCTACAACTTTCATGGAAATATGAACGAAGGCGATGTTTAAGTTTTTCTAATGTTGGGGTCACTCTAGGAAAAGTAATCAAATTTGCTGTTATACATCGTGGCTGGTCATTTTTTACCCTTAAGACAACACAAGGGTTAAGTTCTGCATGCATTACATAAGCATAGTCATTATAATTTAGCCTTCACTGTACCTGCTATCATGCCTGCGCAAATCAATACAATAAAATGTTTATTCTCATATGTACAGGTTAGACTTATATATAAGGTATAAGCTTTACAGAGGCAATCTTATTCACTCATGATGGGGCTTTTATCATGTCAGGTTTGTAGCCCACAGTCCTATTCTTTCCCCTTAACATTTATGGTCGTGCCCCGCCAGCCGTGAGAACTCTACATAAGCCGATTGCTGTTGTGCTGTTCACAGCTAGAGTGCTTTCAGAAAGTATTCAAACTCCATGACTTTAACAAAAAAAATGGTGTTACAGCCTGAATTTAGAACGGATTAAATTGAGATTTTATGTCCCTGGACACACAATACCCAATAATGTCAAAGTGGAATTATGTTTTCCCCCCAAGCTGAATAAGAATTCAACCGTTTTGTTATGGCCAGCCTAAATAAGTTCAGGAGTAAAAATGTCACATAATAAATTGCATGGATTTTTGAACGACTACTTCTCTTCTATATCCTACATATACACATTATTTGTAAGGTCCCTCAGTTGAGCAGGGAATTTCAAATACAGATTCAATCACAAAGACCAGGGAGGTTTTCCAATGCCTCGCAAAGAGGGGCACCTATTGGTAGATGTGTAAAAAAAAAAGCTGACATTGAACATCCCTTTGAGCATGGTGAAGTTATTAATTACACTTCGATGGTGTATCAATACATCCAGACACTACTCCTAACTCAGTTGCCGGAGAGGAAGGTAACCGCTCAGGGATTTCCCATGAGGCCAATGGTGACTTTACAACAGTTAGAGCTCAATGGCCGATAGGAGACCACTGAGGTTGGATCAACAACTTTGTAGTTACTCCACAATATTAACCTCATTTGCAGAGTTTAAAGAAGGAAGCCTGCACACAATCAAACTATTCCAAAACATGCATACTGTTTGCAACAAGGCACTAATGTAATACTGCACAAAAAGCAATTAACTCTGTCCTGAATACAAAGTGTTCTGTTTGGGGCCAATCCAATACAACACATTTAAGAGTACCACTCTCCATATATTCAAGAATAGTGGTAGCTGATTGTAATCTTCAATGACTCGGGAGTTTTTCAGGATAAAAAAGAAACAGAATGGAGCTAAGCACAGGCAAAATCCCTGAGGAAAATATGGTTCCGTTTGCTTTCCACCAGACACTGGGAGATGAATATACCTTTCAGTAGGACAATAACCTAAAAGACAAGGCAAAATCTTCACTGTAGTTGCTTACCAAGAAGACAGTGAATGTGGGTGGCCGGGTGACAGCTTTCACTTAAATCTACCTAAATCTACTCTATGGCAATACCTGAAAAGGGTTGTCTATCAATGATCAACAACCAATTTGACAGAGCTTGAAGAATTTTGAAAAGAATAATGGGCAAATGTTGCACAATCCAGGTATGGAAAGCACTTAGTCTTTCTCAGAAAGGGTAAGGGCTCCTGAGTGGCGCAGCGGTCTAAGAAACTGCATCTCAGTGCAAGAGACGTCACTACAGTCCATGGTTTGATTCCCGTCTGTATCACATCCGACCGTGATTGGGAGTCCCATTGGGCGGCACACAATTGGCCCAGCATCGTCCAGGTTTGGCCGTCATTGTAAATAAGAATTTGGTCTTAACTGACTTGCCTAGTCAAATATGTTTTTTTATAAAATACAAATAAAAAAGGGGTGTGAATTGTTATATAAATTATGTATTTTTGTATTTAACTTTCAATAAATGTGAAAAAATTACTATCGATTTTGTCAATTTTGAATTCAGCCTGTAACACAACAAAATTTGGAATAAGTCAAGGGGTATGAATAATTTCTCAAGGCACTCCAATTCATGGAGTGGACTCAAACTAAGGTGAACCCGAGGACAGCTTGTCAAACGGCCTCGCCATTACCATCAGCAGCAATCATGAATTGATATCGTATAATTATCAGAGACAACATGTTTCCTAAAGTCTGTATGCATAGTCATTCATATTTGACATTAAATTGGCTTACATGCATAATCGTAGCCTATTTTACAAGTGGTGCTTTGCAATATCACAGTAATTTATCAATATAGACTATTTCATTGATGTTTAGAGTCTCATTCTTCTCTTTACTATTAGCCATGTGTGGAATGTCATTCCCCTATTTACTTTTAGTCTATAAGTATGGTACAATAATGCACTTTCCCACCTTGACAAAAATAATAAGTATGCGAGAATGCTGTTCATTGACTACAGCTCAGCGTTCAACACCATAGTGCCCACAAAGCTCATCCTTAAGCTAAGGACCCTGCGACTAAACACCTCCCTCTGCAACTGGATCCTGGGCTTCCTGACGGGCCGCCCCCAAGTGGTAAGGGTACACAACAACACATCTGCCGTGCTGATCCTCAACATTGGGGCCACTCAGGGGTGTGTGCTTAGTCCTCTCTTGTACTCCCTGTTCACCCACGACTGTGTGGCCAAGCACGATTCCAACACCATCATTAAGTTTGCTGACGACACAACGTTGAGACGGCCTATAAGGGGGAGGTCAGAGACCGGGCAGTGTGATGCCAGGACAACAACCTCTCCCTCAATGTGAGCAAGACAAAGGAGCTGATCGTGGACTGTAGGAAAAGGAGGGCTGAACAGGCCCTGATTAATAGTGATGGGGCTGAAGTGGAGCGTGTCGAGGGTTTCAAGTTCCTTGGTGTCCACATCACCAACAAACTATCATGGTCCAAACACACCAAGACAGTTGTGAAGAGGGCACGACAACACCTCTATCCCCTCAGGAGACTGAAAATATTTGGCATGGGTCCCCAGATCCTCAACAAGTTCTACAGCTGCACCATCAAGAGCATCCTGACTGGTTGCATCACCACCTGGTATGGCAACTGCTCCGCATCTGACCGTAAGGCACTACAGAGGGTGGGGCCAAGCTTCCTGACATCCAGGACCTATATACTAGGCGGTGTCAGAGGAAGGCCCCAAAAAATGTAAAAGACTCCAGTCACCCAAATCATAAACTGTTCTCTCTGCTACCGCACAGCAAAAGGTACCGGAGCGCCAAGTCTAGGATCAAAAGGCTCCTTAACAGCTTCTACCCCCAAGCCATAAGACTGCTGAACAATGAATCCACCCGGACTATTTACATTGACCCCCTTATTTTTACACTGCTGCTACTCACTGTTTATTATCCATGTGTAGTCACTTAACAAATTACCTTGACTAACCTGTACCCATGCACATTAACTCAGTACCGGTACCCCCTGTATATAGCCTTGTTATTGTTATGTGATTTCCTTGTGTTACTTTTACATTTTATTTATTTTCACTTCAGTTTATGTAGTCAATATTTTCTTAACTCTATTTTTTAAAATGCATTGTTTTTAAGGGCTTGTAGGTAAGCAATGCCAGATGCCCAGCAAAGGGCTACCTGTTCAGCATCTGGCTCCAAGGATTAATCCTCAGAGGAATCCATACCCCAAACTATTTAATACAATTCCATACTGTATTCTGTCTTTATTGTTCATTCAGTTAAGCCTCTACATAAACAGGTGTTTTTCTTCCCTCTCTTTTTTTAATTGGCTTACTTAGCTAATGAGTGTTTGTGACACAGGAAGAGACACCATTGGTGGGGTGTGTTTGTGTGTTTGAACAGCAACTGCCATATTTATTCCTCTACCAGTCCTCTCTGGTCATGCATGGTAAAGAGGAAAGAGTCGGGGGGATTTTTCTTAAACGCAGAAAATACATTTCAGTTGAATGCATTCAATTGTGCAACTGCCTAGGTTTTCCTTTATGGCTGTCCTCAATACATTAGCACACATTTGTATGAAATAAATTCCTGAATCAGAATGAACTCAAGAGTGGACTATGGAATTGAGTGTTTTGATTTGACAGCTCCATAGTACTCAGGTACTATGGGTTATATAATCTGGAACAGAGTGAAGTTACCCCTAGACCCTGACTTACATATCCTAGATACATACCTAGGGGAATCTGTACCTTCCCCCGAGCTGACTTGACAGTTCCATCATATTCAGGTAGTAGGTTGAGTAATGTTGGGTGGTGCAAACATACGGTGGCTCTCTAGACAGCAATACTTTAGATGTGTAAGTGCTTCAGGGATAAATATTATGCATACCACAGCAATGAAATGGCGAGAAACCAGCAATTAGCTATTATTACACCCACCACAGATGTATTTTGTATTCCACTGGGCACAGACATCAATTCAACATCTATTCTACGTTAGTTCCAACGTAATTTCATTGAAATGACTTGGAAACAATGCTGATTCAACCAGTATGTGGAATGTGACATGTTACTTGAAGGAATGTAAAGTATCTAAATGGTGACAATTACCATATGCAATTAGTTGGCATTGTATAATGAATCATGAAAAGTACATAATAATTGTACATGATTGCGCAATAACAGACTAATTAGGTTGACTTGATCGGCATCAGAAGGCATCTTGAAGAATACGGCATCCCAAAAAAGGAGAAACACATCATGCAAAATTCATGCCCATACCTACCTAAACTGATTGCATTCCACAGAATAAGTCACGACCAAATTGATTTGGGAACATTTTAACAACTTAATAACACAATGTTCCTGTCGCCTGAAATTAGAAAACAAAATTCAATCAATACAAATAAAAATATATAAATAAATGAGACCCCACAATTTTGAGATAGTGTGACAGATCTTCCCTATAATTACACTTTCCCACTGTGCACTCTATCTGGCAGCCCATGGATCAACAAATGTCTCGTTTCTGTTCTACATAAATTATAGGCTACTGACAGAGAGCGCTGCAAGACGATTAATCAACAGTAAGTATTGAATTGACAGAAGCTGCTTCTCCCCCGGGATTTGTAGCACATTCCAACATGCACTGAGCAGAAAGCCATTGAGGTGGGACATGAATGCCATCCCACCATTGATTTAGTGTTGAAGTCTGCGTCCCTAATGGCACCCAGGGCCGTAACTACTTACGAGGCCACCGAAGTCCGGACCTCTGTAATTTTTTCTAAATTGGAAAAATAAATAAAACATTAGGAACACCTTCCTAATATTGAGTTGCATCCCATTTTGCCCTCAGAACAGGCTCAATTTGTCGGGCATGGACTCTACAAGGTGTCGAAAGCGTTCCACAGGGATTCTGGCCCAAGTTGAAATTAATGCTTCCCACAGTTGTGTCAAGTTGGCTGGATGTCCTTTGGGTGGTGGACCATTATTTTAGCTTGTTCTTTTAAAGAAAAAATTTATCGGGTAGATCATCTTTAATATTGCACATAGATTGTGGGTATTTTCAATGTAATTCTCTGCATCATTTCCAATCCCCCCATATATTGTTCTTTATTTTTTCCCCTAACCCTACCACCCCTCCCTTATTAATTGGAGTAAACTAATGGACAACAATACTTAGTGTTCTACTTCCAGCTTAGAGTATACATATACTGCATTCTGAAAGTATTCAGACCCCTTGACTTATTACACATTTTAATACGCTACAGCCTTAATCTATAATGGATTAAATTGTCTTTTTTTTCGTCAATCTACACACAATACCCCATAACAACAAAGCAAAAAAAGGTTTTTAGAAATGTTTGCAAATAAAAACAGCCCATGCCACTGAAAAACATCCCCATAGAATGATGCTGCCACCACCATGCTTCACCATGCGACGGTGCAAGGTTTCCCTCCAGACTCTACTCAGTAAAAGGCACATGACAGCCCACTTGGAGTTTGCCAAAAGGCACCCAAAGGACTCTCAGACCATGAGAAACAAGATTTTATGGTCTGATTAAACCAAGATTGAACTCTTTGGCCTGAATGCCAAGCATCACGCCAAGTGGAAACATGTCTTCATCCCTAAGATAAATCATGGTGGTGGCAGCATCATGCTCTGGGGATGTTTTTCAGCGGCAGAGACTGGGAGAATAGTCAGGATCGAGGGAAAGATGAACGGAGCAAAATACAGAGAGCCTTGATGAGAACCTGCTCCAGAGCGCTCAGGACCACAGACTGGGGTGAAGGTTCACCTTCCAACAGGACAACGACCCTAAGCACACAGCCAAAACGGCAGGTGGCCTAGTGGTTAGATCATTTCACTAGTAACCAGGAAGGTTGCAAGATTGATTCCCTGAGCTGACAAGGTAAAAAACTGTTGTTCTGCCCCTGAACAAGCCAGTTAACCCACTGTTCCTAGGCCATCATTGAAAATAAGAATTTGTTCTTAAGTGACTTGCCTAGTTAAATAAAGGTAAAAAACGCAGGAGTGGATTTGGGACAAGTCTCTTAATGTCCTTGAGTGGCCCAGCCAGAGCCCGGACTTGAACCAGATCTAACATCTCTGGAGAGATCTTAAAATAGCTGTGCAACGACGCTCCCCATCCAACCTGACAGAGTTTGAGAGGATCTGCAGAGAAGAATGGGAGAAACTGCCCAAATACAGGTGTGCCAAGCTTGTAGCGTCATATCCAAGAAGTCTCGATGCTGTAATCGCTGCCAAATGTGCTTCAATAAAGTACTGAGTAAAGGGTCTAAATACTTTTGTAAATGTGATATTTACAGAGTTTATTATTTTATACATTTGCAAAATAATCTAAAGCTGTTTTTGCTTTGTCATTATGGGGTACTGTGTGTAGACTGATGGAATTTAATCAATTTTAAAATAAGTCTGTAACATAACAAAATGTGGAAAAAGTCAAGGGGTCTGAATATTGAATGCATTTTAACATGTCATTGGTTGCAAGAAATGTGTATAATAATCTAAATTGAAAAACTACGTGTTTATTCTGGCATTGTTTTGTGTATCATTTCATAAAACACATGCCATGGAATCGGCACTTTGAAAATCTCTTCCCAACTATTTTGCAACCTGTATGGCGCAGGTGTACATGTTTTGGTCTTGAAATAAAACTGGTATACTTTTTTAATCACAATTTTCTTTAACCAATTCTGGTCTTTTATGTAGGGCAGACAGACAAGTTCCTTTCCTTCTCCCCCTTCCAATTGCCTCCTTCATTTTGTGATAATGCTACAATCAGTTGGTTGTAATTTTGGATAGAGCAGACATTGTCATATATTTTTGTTAGCTGCATGTGTGACATAACTCTACCAGTCCTATTTATGATATCGTTACCAAAGATTAGACACGTTTTTTTTTATTCTACCAAAATATATATTTTTCATTTCAATTGGTATATTTCAGTTTAACCATAACATTTGTTGTAATATTCGTGCTGTCTTTTCTGGTGGGTTAAACTGAAATTGCAACCAGTTTTCTATGGCTTTTTTTTAAATAGCTACATTCTGGAGATTATTTCATTTTCAACTAACCGAAAGTGAGAGACTGTAATTTGAAAATGGGAAAAAGGCCATTCTTCAACACTGGGTGAGCCATTACTTCTGATCTGCTGGAAAACCAGTTTGGATTTAAGTACACCTTTTGTATGACTGAAGCCTTTAGTGAGCGGGTCAATGCTTTAATATTTTATAATTCCAGCCTTCCGAATTCATATTCATTATTTAAATAGGCCCATTTAATTTTGTCTGGCTTGCTGTTATAAGTAAAGTGGAAATGTTTCGCTCACATCATTTAAAAAGAAGTCGTTTGGTGTAGGCAGTGCATGTGACTCTCTGCCAATACCACCTGGCTCTGGACCAACGCATTAGCTGTTGCCCGGTTGTCATCATGGTTGTGTGCTCTGCAAAAACAAATTCACATTTATTTTATTTTATTACACAGTATGCCTACACATTGATAGGGTATATAATTTGTTTTAAAAGAAAATGCACTGAAAACAAAATACCTTTAGTTTGGTGATCCTTTCAGCTCCGGCTCATTTACGGTCCTAACCCTGGAAAGGGTAGCACCATACAGTGCCTTGCGAAAGTATTCGGCCCCCTTGAACTTTGCGACTTTTTGCCACATTTCAGGCTTCAAACATAAAGATATAAAACTGTATTTTTTTGTGAAGAATCAACAACAAGTGGGACACAATCATGAAGTGGAACGACATTTATTGGATATTTCAAACTTTTTTAACAAATCAAAAACTGAAAAATTGGGCGTGCAAAATTATTCAGCCCCCTTAAGTTAATACTTTGTAGCGTCACCTTTTGCTGCGATTACAGCTGTAAGTCGCTTGGGGTATGTCTCTATCAGTTTTGCACATCGAGAGACTGAAATTTTTTCCCATTCCTCCTTGCAAAACAGCTCGAGCTCAGTGAGGTTGGATGGAGAGCATTTGTGAACAGCAGTTTTCAGTTCTTTCCACAGATTCTCGATTGGATTCAGGTCTGGACTTTGACTTGGCCATTCTAACACCTGGATATGTTTATTTTTGAACCATTCCATTGTAGATTTTGCTTTATGTTTTGGATCATTGTCTTGTTGGAAGACAAATCTCCGTCCCAGTCTCAGGTCTTTTGCAGACTCCATCAGGTTTTCTTCCAGAATGGTCCTGTATTTGGCTCCATCCATCTTCCCATCAATTTTAACCATCTTCCCTGTCCCTGCTGAAGAAAAGCAGGCCCAAACCATGATGCTGCCACCACCATGTTTGACAGTGGGGATGGTGTGTTCAGGGTGATGAGCTGTATTGCTTTTACGCCAAACATAACGTTTTGCATTGTTGCCAAAAAGTTCAAATTTGGTTTCATCTGACCAGAGCACCTTCTTCCACATGTTTGGTGTGTCTCCCAGGTGGCTTGTGGCAAACTTTAAACAACACTTTTTATGGATATCTTTAAGAAATGGCTTTCTTCTTGCCACTCTTCCATAAAGGCCAGATTTGTGCACTATACGACTGATTGTTGTCCTATGGACAGAGTCTCCCACCTCAGCTGTAGATCTCTGCAGTTCATCCAGAGTGGGCCTCTTGGCTGCATCTCTGATCAGTCTTCTCCTTGTATGAGCTGAAAGTTTAGAGGGACGGCCAGGTCTTGGTAGATTTGCAGTGGTCTGATACTCATTCCATTTCCATATTATCGCTTGCACAGTGCTCCTTGGGATGTTTAAAGCTGCTTGGGAAGTCTTTTTATATCCAAATCCGGCTTTAAACTTCTTCACAACAGTATCTCGGACCTGCCTGGTGTGTTCCTTGTTCTTCATGATGCTCTCTGTGCTTTTAACGGACCTCTGAGACTATCACAGCGCACGTGCATTTATAAGGAGACTTGATTACACACATGTGGATTGTATTTATCATCATTAGTCATTTAGGTCAACATTGGATCATTCAGAGATCCTCACTGAACTTCTGGAGAGAGTTTGCTGCACTGAAAGTAAAGGGGCTGAATAATTTTGCACGCCCAATTTTTAAGTTTTTGTTTGTTAAAAAAGTTTGAAATATCCAATAAATGTCGTTCCACTTCATGATTGTGTCCCACTTCTTGTTGATTCTTCACAAAAAAATACAGTTTTATATCTTTATGTTTGAAGCCTGAAATGTGGCAAAAGGTCGCAAAGTTCAAGGGGGCCGAATACTTTCGCAAGGCACTTTAGAAAGAAGCTGGCTTGTCCATTTCGTCTGTTCTATTTGGTCGCAGATAAACAGATAAACAGCTCGTTTTTGAATGGTAACTGTGTTTAGGGTGGAGTTTGGGGCAGGGTGAGGAGTACTGGAAAGGTGTGACTTTCAGATTCAATAGGCCATAAGTATACAGCAGATCGCCGATTGTCCTCACTTTGATTATTCTCTAACATACTGTAGCACCATGACCAGGCTCTCTAATAATTTAAGTGAGCAGATTAGGGCTTTCAGAAGGAACGGAAAATCTACTGGAGACATTTCAAGAATACTGGTAGACTATCATTTAATAATTTCTGCCCTCCGAAATCATATCTAAGCGGCATTGTTTGCGCCATTATTAGTTACAGTTTAAGTTTTAGTTTGAACATGCAGACAGGCACTAAGAACAGCGGGAACATTTCCCTCATCAGCGCCATTATGAGTGGCATTTTTCGTTAGGGCAAATCTAATCTGTGAGAATATCTAAGGGGCTTTTATATCATTCTAAATTAATGAATTATCATAACAATAGTCGCTTTGTTGAAAAAATAACAATATTTTTGCGCCACTCGTGAGGTCCCATCCAAAGTTTTTAATGCTGATCAATTGCCTTATCAAAATACAGAGAGTTGTTGGCAAGAGTCTATTGTCCTGCTGTCACGCCCAGGTCTTAGTATTTTGTGTTTTCTTTATTAATTTGGTCAGGCCAGGGTGTGACATGGGTTTTGTATGTGGTGTGTTTTGTCTTGGGGTTTTTTCGTACGTATTGGGATTGTGGCTTAGTGGGGTTTTCTAGGTAAGTCTATGGCTGTCTGGAGTGGTTCTCAATCAGGGGCAGGTGTTTATCGTTGTCTCTGATTGGGAACCATATTTAGGCAGCCATATTCTTTGAGTGTTTTGTGGGTGATTGTTCCTGTCTCTGTGTTTGCACCAGACTGTTTAGGTTGTTTAGGTTTTCACGGTTCATTGTTTTTGTAGTTTATTCATGTATAGTTTTCCTTTATTAAAAACATGAATAACCACCACGCTGCATTTTGGGTCGATCCTTGCTACACCTCTTTGTCAGAGGAGGAGATAGAAGAAAACCGTTACACCTGCTCATAGCCCATAATGGGCAATTATAATACATGGTGTCCAGATCAGGATAACCAAAACAGTTATTTCTTCAAGACTATCAGAAAGAATGTTGGTACTTATTCATTTTGATCCAAAGCCGTGAATGAGTGAGTCACTCAGATTTTATGTATTTGCCGAGGCTATATTACGCCGGCATCAAATTGATTATTTAGCAGACATCACTTGCTTATATTCAGTCAACACATGCTGTATATCTTAAGAACATCATGGAATATAATTGAAAATGTTTGTTTCTCTTAGAATAAAAACCTTAGTGTAACAATAGTTTTAGTAAATAATACTGACGAGTAGAAACAAGAAAACAAGTGTATTTTTCAGGGTGTGCACGTGCAGTTCTTAAACTGTTGTTGTAAATTCAATCACCTTCTCCATTCCATCCTCATCATTCAGTTAATTGAAATTCAATTTTGAAGTCGTGCACAATTATCAGTTTCTATTTGGTTTATGTCGCCCATTCATTGTCAGTTAGAGACACAGTAGAGCCTTGGGACCCAAAAGCGTAATCAGTGCTCTAACTCCCCCTTGCACTGGAAGTAGTGACGCAGGGTACCGTTCTAACCCACAAATGACCTCTAAATCCCACAGCATAATCGCAAAACCTAGTTGAGCAACAACTATTTGCAGTAGGCCTATGAAATGGATAATGACTTCCCCTTAGTGGGTAGGTCACTCAGGTGGGTGTCTGTGATATAGTGTAGGACACCGTTCCATCATGAATAAACTGTATATTTGCTATTTATTTTAAACTATTTTAAACTCCAGTGGGTGAGATCGAGATAAGATGAATAACCACCAATGTAAACAAAAAAGCATGACATATTTAGTACTGTATTTTTTGCATTTTGATTGCATTTTATTTAAAATGACCTTAATGTTGTCCGGCATCTGGCAAAGACACTATCAGCAGCGTCTAAGTGCCTGCTTGAACCGACTGCGAGATGGGTAATTCACTTCACATACCTGCGCAAATATTGAAATGCTTCCCACAGTTGTTGTGACGGTTCCGTAACCACAGACGCTGGGAGACGGGAAGCAAGAACATGGTGAGGATTTAATAATAAATTGAAAAGAAATGAACAAGAACAGCGTCTGGACAAGAGAAACAAAACAACATCGATGCAGACACGGGAATGAAACTGGGGAAGTGACAGGTATAGGGGAGGCAATCAATGATGTGATCGAGTCCAATGAAGCGCAGGCGCACGTAACAATGGTGCCTGGTGACCTCGAGCGCTAGAGAAGGGGAACGGGAGCAGACGTGACAGTTGTGTCAAGTTGGCTGGATGTCCTTTGGGTGGTGGATCATTCTTGATACATACAGGAAACTGTTGAACATGAAAAACCCAGAAGCGTTGCAGTTCTTGACACAAACCGGTGCGCCTGGCACCTACTGTCATACTGCCGTTCAAAGGCACTTCAATATTTTGTTTTGCCCATTCACCCTCAGAATGGTATACATACACAATACATGTCTCAAGGCTTAAATGCTTCTTTAACCGGTCTCCTCCCCTTCATCTACACTGACTGAAGTGGATTTAACAAGTGACATCAATGAGGGATCATAGCTTTCACCTGGTCAGTCTGTCATGGAAAGAGTTCTTAACGTTTTGTATATTCAGTGTATTTTGTACAAAATAAAGAAAATCAATTACAGATTAACATCTAAATATTGCTCCCAATATTAGGCTCAGAACGCTTATATTCTTGATCTGACTAAGCTTTAATTGGGTCTGCCTCTGCAAACAAGTGGAATTATGAGCAGTAATTCTTTCTATATCATTCACCACACTCTCAAACGGCTTGCACCACCCTCTCACGGCACAGACCAAGGGCCTGAGACTTGAAGCGAACTACCCCATCTTGCAGCCAGTTCAAGTAGACAACTAGAGACTCTCCTGATAGTGTCTTTGCAAGATAACGTACAAAATTAAAGCAATCAGAATGGAACAAATACACTTCTAAAAATGTCATACTTTTTTGTTTACATGGGTGGTTATTCATCTTATCTCTAACGCCCACTAGAGTTTATAGTTAAGCCATTACCCACCTTTTTTACGATTACGTCACTGATATTAATATAGAATCGTAAGTCATATTCTAATAATTCATGTAAATGAGATATGATAATCTGTGTGCTCCATTGATGTCTGTTTGTGCAGAGGTTGATTAGTAATTCCTAGGAATACAAATGTGAACGCTACGTAATTTACTAAAATGTCTTGGTCTTTATGCAATTCATGAATACAACAATCTGAACAGTCACTGATGCTACTTGTCAGTGTCAATAATTTCTCATATTTCCCAATTTCAGTAGTATAACATTACAATTGTTGTTTGTTTGTGGATCGCCTGAAGTGAATGAACCTACACATGCCAAGGTGAAAACAGCTGGGGTTATTAGGGGTTCAAAGAAGCGAATCTGGATAAAAACCTATTGTTATTGTTGGCAGTCACTATTATTATTATAATTATTATTATTATTCTGTCATGGAAAATTAACATGCAACTTCACATGATGGTAAAGACCCATTGGCCAAAACCTCTTATGCAATCCCATGCCAATTGGCCACATGTTGGTGCAAAAACAAATTATTAAAAATGCTAACTTTGAAAGCTAATCTCCCTCCCCCCTTTGACCAACAGTCATGAAATTCGGTACATACATCTCCTCACAAGGAACACATTTTCCTCAAGGACCAATAAGGTCAGCCTTGATTAATTTTGTAAAGAAACGCTGAAAACGATACTCCTCTAGCAATGAATGACCGATACGCATAACATTTGATAAATAGAATATATGTGACCGACCAGCTCGATTCAAATTTTCTGTAGCAAAATTTGAAATTGTGAGACTCAGAGCTAGAAAATGGTATATCATACACTCTACAGTTGAGGAACAAAGGGGAAGTAATTCTGCTTTGAAAACTGCTAAACTTGTAACCTCACTTTTGATCAATTTGGCACTTGAATGTTTTGGTACCTATTGGAGAGGTCTTCATTGTCTACACCCATTCAGCATTGTTGACACCTCTTAAGATATAGGGGGGCAGGATTTTCACTTTTGGATAAATAGTGTGCCCAATTTCAACTTCCTGCTCCTCATGTCAAGAATATAAGATATGCATATTATTAGTGGATTTGGATAGAAAACACTGAAGTTTCTAAAACAGTTTGAATCATGTCTGTGAGTATAACAGAATTTATGTAGCAGGCAAAACCCTGAGGACTAACCATTCAGATTTTTTTTTTTTTAGGTCTCTGTTCAGTGAAATCTCACTGGGAAACGATATTTCTTAGGAACTTGTTTTCAGTTCCTAAAGCTTCCACTGGATGTCATCAGTCTTTGGAATTTGGTTGAGGTTATTCCCTTGTCAAATCAAATCAAATCAAATTTTATTTGTCACATACACATGGTTAGCAGATGTTAATGCGAGTGTAGCGAAATGCTTGTGCTTCTAGTTCCGACAATGCAGTAATAATGAACAAGTAATCTAACTAACAATTCCCCAAAAAACTACTGTCTTATACACAGTGTAAGGGGATAAAGAATATGTACATAAGGATATATGAATGAGTGATGGTACAGAGCAGCATAGGCAAGATACAGTAGATGATATCGAGTACAGTATATACATATGAGATGAGTATGTAAACCAAGTGGCATAGTTAAAGTGGCTAGTGATACATGTATTACATAAGGATGCAGTCGATGATATAGAGTACAGTATCTACGTATGCATGTGAGATGAATAATGTAGGGTAAGTAACATTATATAAGGTAGCATTGTTTAAAGTGGCTAGTGATATATTTACATCATTTCCCATCAATTCCCATGATTAAAGTGGCTGGAGTAGAGTCAGTGTCATTGACAGTGTGTTGGCAGTAGCCACTCAATGTTAGTGGTGGCTGTTTAACAGTCTGATGGCCTTGAGATAGAAGCTGTTTTTCAGTCTCTCGGTCCCAGCTTTGATGCACCTGTACTGACCTCGCCTTCTGGATGACAGCGGGGTGAACAGGCAGTGGCTCGGGTGGTTGATGTCCTTGATGATCTTTATGGCCTTCCTGTAGCATCGGGTGGTGTAGGTGTCCTGGAGGGCAGGTAGTTTGCCCCCGGTGATGCGTTGTGCAGACCTCACTACCCTCTGGAGAGCCTTACGGTTGAGGGCGGTGCAGTTGCCATACCAGGCGGTGATACAGCCCGCCAGGATGCTCTCGATTGTGCATCTGTAGAATTTTGTGAGTGCTTTTGGTGACAAGCCAAATTTCTTCAGCCTCCTGAGGTTGAAGAGGCGCTGCTGTGCCTTCCTCACGATGCTGTCTGTGTGAGTGGACCAATTCAGTTTGTCTGTGATGTGTATGCCGAGGAACTTAAACTTGCTACCCTCTCCACTACTGTTCCATCGATGTGGATGGGGGGGTGTTCCCTCTGCTGTTTCCTGAAGTCCACAATCATCTCCTTAGTTTTGTTGACGTTGAGTGTGAGGTTATTTTCCTGACACCACACTCCGAGGGCCCTCACCTCCTCCCTGTAGGCAATGAAGTATGGCCATCTAGGAACTGCGTAACACTGATGAGAGTTGCACAAGACCTGAAAAGTAGCTCGGTTTGTTGTCTTCCTCTATTGAAAACAGATAGACCCGTCTTCAATTGGATCGATTATTAACTTTTAAAAATACCTAAAGTTGTATTACAAAAGTAGTTTGAAATGTTTTGTCAAAGTTTACAGGGAACTTTTGAAATATTTTGTAGTGACGTTGCGCAATGTGGAAGTAGTTTTTTTTCTGGATCAAACGTGCCAAATAAATTGACATTTTGGATATACGTATATGGACGGAATTAATCGAACAAAAAGGACCAATTGTGATGTTTATGGGACATATTGGAGTGCCAACAAAAGAAGCTCGTCAAAGGTAAGGCATTTTTTATATTTTATTTCTGCGTTTTGTGTAGCGCCTGCAGGTTTGAAATATGCTACCCTCTTTGTTTACTGTTCTGCTATCATCAGATAATAGCTTCTTATGCTTTGATTTTCTATGATTTTTCTATGTTTCGGCCTAGTATGGTTCTCAATCAGAGGCATGTGTCATTTGTTGTCTCTGATTGAGAATCATACTTAGGTAGCCTCGGTTGCACTGTTTTGTTTGTGGGTGATTGTCTATGTTGATTGCTTGTTTCAGCGCAGTTCGCATTAGCTTCACGGTTGTTATTTCGTTTATTGTTTTTTTGTATAGGGTTTCAGTGTTCAGTGTTTTCTTTATTAAAATTAATGATGAACACATACCACGCCGCATTTTGGTCCTCCGATCCATCTCGCCTCTCCTCTTCAGATGAAGAGGAGGACGACCGTGACACTGACACGTTGGTTGGATTCACAACGAGTGTAGCTTTAATTTAATATCTTATATGTGTGATTTAATGAAAGTTAGATTTTTATATAATTTTATTTGAATTTGCCGCGCAGCATTTTCCCTGGCTTTTGGCCAAGTGGGACGCAAGCGTCCCCTATACCATAAGAAGTTAAGCTTTAGTCTCACCCATCTCTTTAAGGATTCACACGTGAGGCTACACTTCACATGTGAGGCTACACTCCAACACTAAGGTTGGAGTTAATAAAACTTGTTTTCAACCACTCCACAAATTTCTTGTTAAAACCTCTCTGGCCAAAAGCCAGGGAAAATGCAGAGCGCCAAATTCAAATAAATTACTATAAAAATCAAACTTTCATGAAATCACACATGTAAGATACCAAATAAAAGCTACACGTGTTGTGAATCCAGATTTCAAAAAGGCTTTTCGGAGAAAGCAAACTATGCTTTTATCTGAGGGTAGCACCTCCGTATACAAAGAGAGAACATATTTCAACCCTGCAGGCGAAGCACAAAACGCAGAAATAAAATTTAAAATCATGCCTTACCTTTTGTTGGCACTCCAAAATGTCCCATAAACATCACAAATGGTACTTTTGTTCGAATAATTCTGTCCATATATATCCAAAATGTCCATTTATTTGGCGTGTTTGGTCCAGAAAAACTCTGGTTCCAACTTGCTCAACGTGACTACAAAATATCTTAAAAGTTACCTGTAAACTTTGCCAAAATATTTCAAACTATTTTTGTAATACAACTTTAGGTATTTCTTAAGTAAATAATCGATAAAATTGAAGACGGGATGATCTGTGTTCAATACAGGAAGAAAACAAACTGACGCTACCTTTGTGCTTACGTGCCTCTCTCAAACAGTACACTTGAAGTGACAGTCATTTTAAACAGGGCTACTTCTTCATTACACAAAGGAATAACCTCAACCAATTTCTAAAGACTGGGGACATCCAGTGGAAGCGGTAGGAACTGCAAGCAAGTCACTTAGAAATCTGGATTCCCAAAGAAAACACATTGACCTCAAAAAATAATCTGAATGGTTTGTCCTCGGGGTTTCGCCTGCTACATAAGTTCTGTTATACTCAGACATGATTCAAACAGTTTTAGAAACTTCAGAGTGTTTTCTATCCAAATCTATTAAAAATATGCATATAGGATCTTCTGGGGATGAGTAGCAAGCAGTTGATTGTGGGCATGCTTTTCATCCAAAATTCCAAATGCTGCCCCCTATCCTAGAGAAGTTTTAACAAACTATAGTTTTGGCAAGTTGGTTAGGACATTTTTTTGTGCATTACACAAGTAATTTTTCCAACAATTGATCCCAGATAGACTATTTCACTTATAATTCACTGTATCACAATTCTAGTGGGTCAGTAGTTTACATACACTAAGTTGACTCTGCCTTTAAACAGCTTAGAAAATTCCAGAAAATTATGTCATTGCTTTAGAAGCTTCTGATAGGCTAATTGACATCATTTGAGTCAATTGGAGGTGTACCTGAGGATGTATTTCAAGGCCTACCTTCAAACTCATTGCCTCTTTGCTTGACATCATGGGAAAATCAAAAGAAATCAGCCAAGACCTCAGAAAATTATTTGTAGACCTCCACAAGTCTGGTTCATCCTTGGGAGCAATTTCCAAACACCTGAAGGTACCACGTTCATCTGTACAAACAAGTATAAACACCATGGGACCACGCAGCCGTCATACTGCTCAGGAAGGAGACGCGTTCTGTCTCCTAAAGATTAACGTAATTTGGTGTAAAAAGTACAAATCAATCCCATAACAGCAAAGGACCTAATGAAGATGCTGGAGGAAACCGGTACAAAAGTATCTTATCCACAGTAAAACGAGTCCTAAATTGACATAACCTGAAAAGCCGCTTTCTACCTCGTGAAGCTGGTTGAGAGAATGCATAGTTTATGTCATCACCATTATTAATGTAGAAAATAATAAAAATCAAGAAAAACCCTTGAATGAGGTGTGTCCGAACGTTTGACTGGTCCTGTACATTAAAAGCATTTGGCATGGTCTGGTTGTTTTTTTTATTTCTGATATTTGCCAACCGTAGTAAAGAGTACAGAAGTTGTTCATCCTAGGGCGATGTGTCCAATTCGGTTGCACAGTGGACCCACAGCTTGAACTCCGGCAATGCTGCTTGCCGATTTAATTATTATGTTCCTTTTTCTGCCCTTTTGGTGAAGAAATTAGAATTCCCGTGATATGTAAAGGCTCAGCACTGTGCAACTAAGTAATATGGGAAAGGCCCAAGGGCCACCTCCGCTCATGCAATACAATGCAAATTGGCCACATATAACAAGCGATTGAAATGCTAACTTTGAAAGGTCAGCACCCGCACCCCATGTGACCTAGAGAAATGGAATTTCATTCATAGGTCACTCCCCTCACAAGGAACAAATTTGCATCAAGAACCCATAAAGTCTGCAATTATGAATTTTCTGCCATTTTGAATTTTATGAAAATCACTCTACTCCTCTAGTACCGATCTGCATGAAACTTGACATGTGGAATGCATGGACTAAGCTCTCTCAACGCAATATTTTCCAGACTAGTAACAAAAACAACATGGCTGCTATTGGCCAATGAACATTCACATGGACGAGGTCTCACACAAATGAGTCTTCATTTTGTGACAAGAATTCAAACACTGTCCAGACTCAATATATCTAAGCACATTTAGATTGACCACACGGTGGTGTAATAACAAACACATGTTTATATATCTTGATCTGTTTGACTCAGAGTGATGCAGGTGAGGGGAGGTGGGTCTAGCTAACTTGTAGAGTATGGTTGAGTTTGGCCGCATGGTGGCAATGTGTGACAGGAAAAAACATTAATGCAAGCTCATTGGTTCATAGTGGTCATGTATTAGATATACTCTCGGAAAATGTTGCATTTAAAGACATGAATACATAGATGCTATATCCTCAATTTGGTTCAAGAGAAGAAGATGTTTAAAGTACTCAATATCACAGAAATTGTCCAAAATAAATCAAAAGCATTTAGCATGATCTTGTTGATTTTGAGTTCTGATATTAGCCAACCGTTGTAAGGAGTACAGAACTTCAATTTGCCCTGATGGTGTCTCAGTGGGCACACAGCTTGAACCCCAGGAATGCTGTTTGCAGCTTTAATGTTTGCTTGTTTATGCTGTTCTCCAAATAGCATTTAGGAATTTTTTTTACCGTACAGAAGTGCAGTAAATGAGCCTCTATGCAGACCTCACTAAATCTCAAACCCTGGTTAAGGCCCTATTCCCTAATATACTACATTAATTTTGACCAAGGCTCATATGTCTATGTAGGGAATAGGGTGCCATTTGCGACACGTGTTAAAGTACTAAGGAGTTGGGAGGGAAATCATATATAAGACATCCCTTCTCCATCAATAAAATATTTTTTTCATGTCATCATGAAATTGACTTTGTTTTGTAAAAGTGAATCATCAGATAAGTCTGATATTACGCCCAAGATGAGACAAAAAATATCAAACAGCCTTTTAGATCTCAATTCACTTGGTTTTTGAAAAGATCTTATGAAAGATCATAAAAAACTGACAGAATTCTCAATCAAAATACAAAGGGTTATCTTTCTCAATTGAGTTAGATCATAAGCGACATCCAAATAAGTTTTTCTACATGACATTTCTGAAGTCTGGCTGGTGAGTGAAATGTAACACAGAACAAGACATGTAAATTGATATGCTTAGAGCTGAGTGACAACCAAATGAGTTTAGACCAGTCCTCAAATGGAATAAATCATGTTTTGACAGCTATGCTATGATTTTTATGCTTCAGCAGAAACAACTCACATTTGATAAATAGGCTTGGACACAGGTGCAGATTTTCCAAGAATAGTCCAGAGGTGTGAGAGCCGTGAGCCGGTTGTGGTTATGGTGAAGTAATGAGTGCTCACGTGATCTGGCCAGGTTAATAATACTCGATGACACCTGTCATGGCATTGAAGAAAATGCCTGTAAGCTTGACAGCATATATATGTAGACACATGACAACCTAATTAATTAAAGGGTAATTACAATTTAAGTATACAGTAATCACATTTATAACACAGCATTGTTGAATACTCGTTTCTGATTGGTGTTCATTATTTCAATGATAATGCCCTCGAAGCCGGTGTTTGGAGGATATATTGGCACGGATGTTGTTAAACCAGAGACGAAGTTACCGTGCCAATACATCCTCCAAACACCGGCTTCGAGGGCATTATCACTTTTATATAATGGGTTACCAACATAATCAAATAATTAATTTATTCATACTTAGTCCTGACACAAATCTACGGTTGTTACCCAAGCCGGCTAGTCGTTCATTTCTATTGGTTTGGTTGCCAGAGACATGACCTAGTCGTTCGTTCTAAGGGTTCCATTGCCGTACTGGCTGGCAACGTTCTTATCCCTTGCTTGCTAGCTAATCAAGTATGGCTAACTTACAGTCCCGTTAAACAGGGCAGCCAGAATAACAGCAAAGTAGATGCATTTGTTACAGCTGTTTTCGAGTGACATTTATTTGGATACATTCATAAAAATGGGCAAATGATGCGCAATTTCACCTGGCATAGAAAATGTTTGCGCTCATCAGGACACTGTTGTTCAGCAGCTAGCCAACAACGCAGCTAACACAATCGCGGGAAAGACTGCAAACTAGCTGCATTTCTTTTTTCAACCACCTTTTTTCTCCCCAATTTCATGGTGTCCAATTGGTAGTAGTAACAGTCTTGTCTCATCGCTGCAACTCCTGTACGGACTCGGGAGAGGCGAAGGTCGAGAGCCATGTGTCCTTCGAAACACAATCCAACCAAGCCACACTGCTTCTTGACACAACGCACATCCAACCCGGAAGCCAGCCGCACCAATGTGTCGGAGGAAACACCGTACACCTGGCGACCTCGTGATGAGACAAGGATATCCCTGCCGGCCAAACCCTCCCTAGCCCGGACAACGCTGGGCCAATTGTGCATCGCCCCATGGTCCTCCCAGTCGCGGCTTGGACTCGAACCGAGTATCTCTGGTGGCACACTGTGACACCCAGGAGGCAAACCAACTGCACTTAGTTTCATTTTACATTTCTTTGTATATGTTCATAAAACTGATGCTGATTCGTGATTTCGACTGGCTGCATGCCTGTCTGTCTTTTCCCGACTCCTGACCCCTACACGATCATTACTATGGGACAGCTGGAGATCGATTTCAATATTTAAACAATGTTGCAAATGTTAGAGATACAGACCACAAGTATTATACAAATATCCACTATTGAATACCTAGTCTATATTCTAGTCTAAAGGAAATGGAAGATAATGTCTGCTTTTTACAGTGGAGATCCAAGTTTGTAAATGGTTTGGCTGGGCTGATGAGACAGTGGATTGTGCAGTGAGATGGAACAGAGTAAATAGGCATTTCAATGTCATAGCTTTAGCCAGTGGTCACTTGTGTATTATAAACTGGGTGGGTCGCGTCCTGAATGCTAATTGGCTGACAGCTGTGGTATATCAGACAGTTTACCATGGGTATGTCAAACATTTATTTTTAATTACATTGGTAACCCGTTTATAATACCAATAAGGGGTGTGGTATGTGTTGCATCGTATGCGTTGCATCGTACTTAAGAACATCCCTAGCCGTGGTATATTGGCTATACACCACACCCCCCCGTGCCTTGTTACTTAAATAGACACCTGCTGGAATGAGGTTTTAACCAATCAGCATCCAGGATTAAACCCACCCGTTGTATAATTCCCTATAACGCGTGGCATAGCTGATACAATGTTGCCAAATGGCAAAACCAAAAGTGCAACATTATAACAACACAATAGAGGTGGACTGAGCCCTATTAGACAACGACACTACACAGAGAGGTGGCCTGATTAGCTTGCAAACCTGGTTCTTAGGTTACCATGGCAACTACTGCAGGCATCCAGTAAACTTGCTAACTTCAGTGAATGTTGAACACATTTCTAGTGGCAAAATGTGTTTGTATGATAAATTATAGCCATTGTATAAGTGTGATAATCAACTTGGGGTTCTATGGAAGGTAATGCAACTCTGTGGAAGGTGAGTGCCACTGCACTGTGCATTGTGGCACACATCTTCCAGTTCATGCATTATTTTCCATAAAACACATAGCCCCTCATTGATTGTCCCTTACATGAATGAAGGATATTCATTTCAGCTACTATAAAGGAAATTGGTCAGTAACTTTTAACTACTTAGTAGGCTATCCATACATAAAAGTGCACAACTTTTAAACCGTCATTGCCAACCATGTTCTTTTTAAATCTCTTGAAACCAGGTGTTCGGTACCTTGCAGTCCTATTACATTGCCCTCTGTCAGTAGAGCAGAACCAAAAGCTCAGGTGATGTTTCACTGAAAGAGAGAACCCCATGTACTCGTAAGCTGGATCAGGAAATGGAAGGGATACAGGTTAGAGGTAGAGGACTTGATGGACCTTGACTCAAAGCCCCTGGACCAGTGGAGTCTGTAATCGAGGCTTAATTGTGCAAGGCTAGGGAATTATCAGGCTATCCGCTACACGCAGGCCATGGAAGCAACAGTGGGGCCAAGACCCTAGTCAACCTAAGCAGAAGTAACAGCAAATGTCATTTTTTATTTATTTTTATTTTATTTTACCTTTATTTAACTAGGCAAGATCAGTTAAGAACAAATTCTTATTTTCAATGACGGCCTAGGAACAGTGGGTTAACTGCCTGTTCAGGGGCAGAACGACAGATTTGTACCTTGTCAGCTCGGGGGTTTGAACTTGCAACCTTCCGGTTACTAGTCCAACGCTCTAACCACTAGGCTACCCTGCCGCCCCAAATCTGGGTCATGTGGCGTTTCTTCCTGGAAATCCTCCATTATTATCGCTGAGAGTGAGTTTGATTGAATAAAACCATGTGGATGTCACAGTTTAAAGAAAAGCAATTTCAAATGGTCAAAACAATACTTATCATATTGTACAGTGTAGCTTAGAATATTTGTGCATTGTCATAGCAATATGACAAGCAGGTGGTGTTGAAAGACACCTTATGTTGTAAATTGTGTTTGTGCTTGACTATAACAACCAGATTATGGTGCTACAAGCTGTTATCTTGACCTAGTTATTAGGGTCGTTCCACCGAGTTGGTGCCTTTTGAGAAGTGGAACTTTCTCCCCCCAAAAATCATTAGATTTCACCTCAATTTAACATTCTGTCATGAAGAGCACATCTTCAACTCCATAACAAAGCACGTTTTCCCAACTCAATAAAAAAAATCTATTAAGTGCCAAATAAAGTATCAGGGTCGACAAGTTCATCTTAAATCAGCCATAAATCATGACAGGGGGAATGGAAGCTTGTTATGTGCAAAAGGCAGTGACAATTGAATGTAAGCGTCACCCCCCCCTCAAAAACAAAATATTGCTTAAACATTTCTAGCCTGTCTATGGGTTAAAGGATTAGTGTGTTACAGTGCCTTCAGAAAGTACTCACACCCCTTGACTTTTCACAATTTTGTTGTGTTAGAGCCTGAATTTAAAATTGATTACATTTGGATTATTTTGGGGTCACTGGCCTACATAAACAAATTTAAAGCTTAAATGTCTTGTCAATAAGTATTCAACCCATTTGTTATGGCAAGTTTAAATAGATTCAGGAGTATGGCAAGTTTAAATAGATTCAGGAGTATAACTTTGCTTAATTAACAAGTCACATAATGAGTTGCATGGACTCATAATAATGTTGAACATGATTTTTGAATGACTTTGTCATCTCTGTACCCCACACATAAAATGATCTATAAGATCCCTCAGTCAAGCAGTGAATTTCAAACACAGATTCAACCACAAAGACCAGGGAGGTTTTCCAATGCCTCGCAGAGATCGGTCCTAATTGGTAGATGGGTTAAAAAAAAGCAGACATTGAATATCGCTTTGAGCATGGTGAAGTTATTAATTACACTTTGGAAGGAGTATCAATACACCAGTGACCACGTCCTCCCTAACTCAGTAGCTGCAGAGGAAGGAAGCCACTCAGTGATTTCACCATAAGGCCAATGTTGACTTTCCAACAGTTACAAAGTTTAAATAGCTGTGAAAGGAGAAAACTGAGTCTTATGAATCCCTTTGGGGGGGGGGGGGGGGGTAACAAGACCCGTAACATAACTCATGCAAAGTATAATAGTGAAAAAGTAACAGTGAGAACAAACCACAGACAACTAAATGACCATCAAACACTCATGGTTTATTTTTTAAACACACGGTAAAGGGGAGCAGAAAAAGGGGCTGAGCTGGACCCAATGAAATAAATAATAAGTATTCAAAAACACCCCTAAGCTAGTCTACCTGCTTCGACAACGACTAGCTAACTAACCAAAAACACAGTGTGTGAGCCGCCCAGTTCTAACTAGTGTATTTAGACAAAGTTGACCTACGGGTAGTGTATGCCCATGGGCAACATGTCTTGGTACCCCCTTTCCCACCATCAAACAAACACCATAACAAAAATCACAGGATAACGGACAAAGTGAAATGTAGTTTCACCAAAAGAGAGATCTCAGCATACAAATAGAGATGGCGAGAGAGACACAGAGAGATTGAAACACAGAGAGATCGAGCTCCAGAGAAAACAACTGAATGGGTTTTTAAACCAAGGGAAAGGGGATGTGATAGGGTAAGCGAAAAGGAGCAGGTGTCTTCTGATTTGCGACTGATTGGGGAATGATTGCCACCTGTGAGGGGAGGAAGGAGAGAAAAGAAATACACAGGATACTTGTATCCGTAAAACTGAGGATGGATTGACAACATTGTAGTTACTTTACAATATCAACCTAAATAACAGTGAAAAGAATGATGCCTGTACAGAATAAAAGAACATGCATCCTGTTTGCAACAAGGCACTACAGTAAAACCGCAGAAAATGTGTCAAAGAAATCAACTAACTAATCAACTATGTCCTGAATACAAGGTGCTATGTTTGTGTAACAGTACTCTTCTTGCGTTGTGTACAATCACTCATTGATACAAACTCCAACTAGTAGCATCAGCACAAAATTGCACGTCATGGTGTGCACGTCATGGTGTGCACGGCTCACCATCCAACTCTGCACTCACGCACGCTGATTTGGTGCTTGGTCGCTGGGCAACGTAGTTCCCAAATAATACAAAATAAACGCTGCATCTTATGTGTGAAGTTCTAATATCATTTACAAACAGATTAATATAAATTGTACATTCAAATCATCACTTGGGAGTATAAAAATAACTTTTGATGTACAGTGCTTTGCAACCAACAACTTACCGCTGGTTTGGTGCTTGTTCACTGGGACGATTCTAACTGAAACATCCACGCAAACCAGCCAATAAGATGCCATGTTGATGCTATGTTGAGTAGGTGAAGGCAAGACCAAACTAAAACCAAAAACCCATTGGCCTAACAATAAAGTGGCAAGGGGAATCACCAATATAACCCTGTTACATGTGGGGCAAATCCAATACAACACATCACTGAGAACCACTCTTCATATTTACAAGCATGGGGGTGGCTGCATCATGTTATGGGTATGCTTGTCATCGGCAAGGACTAGTGAGTTTTTGGAAAAAAAGAAATGGAATAGATCTAAGCACAGGCAAAATCCTAGAGGAAAAGCTGGTTCAGTCTGCTTTCCAACAAACAATGGGAGACAAATTCACATTTCAGCAGTACAATAACCTAAAACACAAGGCCAAATATACATTGGAGTTCCTTACAAAGACAACATTGAATGTTCCTGAGTGGCCTTGTTACAGTTTTAACTTAAATCGTCTTGAAAATCTATGGCAAGACTTGAAAATGGCTGTCTAGCAATGATCAACAACTAACTTGACAGAGCTTGATGAATTTTTTAAAGAATTTATTTAATTTTTATTTCACCAGGAAGGCCAGTTGAGAACATGTTCTCATTTAAAACTGCGACCTGGCCAAGATAAAGCAAAGCAGTGCGACAAAAACAATAACACAGAGTTAAACATAAACAAACAGACAGTCAATAACACAATAGGAAAATATATGTACAGTGTGTGCAAATGTAGAAGATTAGGGAGGTGAGGCAATAAATAGGCCTTAGAGTCATAATTACAATCTAGCATTAACACTGGAGTGATAGATGTGCAAGTAGAGATACTGGGGTGCAAAAGAGCAAGAAGATAAATAACAATATGGGGATGAGGCAGTTGTGTGTGCTATTTACAGATTGTCTGTGTACAGTGATCAGTAAGCTTCTCTGACAGCTGATGCTTGAAGTTAGAGAGGGAGATATAAGTCTCCAGTTTCAGTGATTTTTGCAATTCATTGAATAATTATGTAATCAAGATATGTTCATGTTTTATTTTTCAAAAAGTTTTCCAAATGTTAGAATTTTTCTTCCACTGACATTACAGAGTATTCTGTGTAGATCATTGACAAAAATTACAATGAAATCCATCGTAATCCCACTTTGTAGCACAACAAAGTTGGAAAAAGTGAAGGGGTGTGAATACTTTCTGGAGGCACTGTGTGCTCGACCCGTTCTGTTTCCCACCACAAAACACCAGAAAATGGCCAAGAACAGTAAAACCAGCTCACCTGCTTTTACACTATAATTTGACTATTAAATGCTCAATGTTTCTTTTGAGAAAAAAAAAACATTTTAATAGGAATCGTTTCACCATGTTAAAACGAGAGTTCAGTTCATGTAAGAGTAAATGAATCACTAATCACAATCTTCAGAAATGACTTTGTCAAAGCAACAAAATACCTTTACAATGAGGGTGAAACTTGGAGAAATGTTTTGATTGTTTGAAATCATCCTAGAAGTAACACATGGTTGATGGAGTAACATGTCAAATGCTGAACTTTGGCACTTTAGCAAGCCTCTTTTCAACAAAAAAAAAAAAAACGTTTTTTATTATCCATGTGGTCTATATTTAAGGGCATTTATTTTTATATAATTGACTTTAGAAGTCAATATTGGTGCACAATGTCTACTTACAATATCAAATGGACGCAAAATAAACTCATTTCATGGAATTTGGTGCAACATCTTTTAGATCTAAAAGTAATGGGTAAATTACCCATTACTTTTAGATCTAAAAGATGTTGTTCACTGACAAACATTTTTACGTTAACATTTTCTAACAGGGTGGGAAGAGAAGTGGTCCATTGAAACCCATGCAAAAAAATGTCAAAAACGTTTTAAAAAAAACTCTGCACACCTACAGACGAGGTGTTTTGATTTTGGATACTCAGAAGAACATTTCTAGCACATTATCATCTTCCCTTGCTATCAAAGACATGTATTAGGTATCCACATTAGCTGTATATACAATATAAGAACATTGGACATGTTCAGCTGTGATTTACTTTCAAAAATGGTATTCACAGCTGCTGTAGAATATGTTTTCCATATAAATACATGGCAAATGGCAAAGAAAACACATGGCACAAAGACTTGTCAGTTGAGGTGAGAGTGAGAGCTACGGTATGTTCTATGTCTACGCCGACATTCTCTTTTCACTTAGTCATCCATTCTCCCGTCAGAGTAGCGGCATTTAGATAATGCAGTCATTCAGCGATTGTGTTTCTGTAACTTTGTTCATTCTTGAAGAGGGGTTTCAAGGTGAACTTGGAATATTTCCCTGTGCATGTCTGTCTGCACTTAACAACGGCTGCTTTTCGTCTTGAGCCAATGGACTTTAAACACAAATACCCTGTGAAGCTCAATGTCATCCATGACCATGGGTAATGTGCTTACACGAAGGTAGCACATGGAACTGCTCATCATTCTCTATTCAGTGTGTCACGTTCTGACCATAGTTCTTTTGTGTTTTCCTTGTTTTAGTGTTGGTCAGGACGTGAGCTGGGTGGGCATTCTATGTTGTGTGTCTAGTTTGTCCGTTTCTATGTATGGCCTGATATAGTTCTCAATCAGAGGCAGGTGTTAGTCATTGTCTCTGATTGGGGACCATATTTAGGTAGCTTGTTTTGTGTTAGGGTTTGTGGGTGGTTGTTTCCTGTCTTTGTGTTCTCTGTACCAGATAGGACTGTTTTGGAATTGTGTTCATGTTTAATTTCTCATATTAAAAACCATGAACTCTAACCACGCTGCGTTTTGGTCATCCTCTCCTTCCCAGGAAGAAAACCGTTACACAGTGCTGTGTACTCCATTTAATTTCAATGTGAATCTGACAGAAATAATTAAAAGTGATCTAAATAGTTTATCCAGTGGCTATGGATCCAAGTGTTGTGTAAGGAAAATTAAGATCAACACATTGCAGAATATACCTCCTCTGCTATGTTCATATTAATACAGCCTCAATCTCAACAGGACTTTTTTCAATCATCCGAGTAGAAATGCTCTGCAGAAATGTAAACAACCATTGGCTAACATTTGATTTTGTGATTAAAACTAAAAAGGTAATTTTCCATGAAGAAAAATTGTGTGACCTATTTCAGCTGGTCAAAAGTATTTTTATGATAGTCGAAGAAATGCAGAAGTTTAAATTGCTAGTGTTGAAAAATAGAATTCTACTGTAGAAGTTGTGACTTTATTACAGTAATGGTATGCTATCCTTTTTTGGAATATAATACAATGGGTGGGTCTAATCCTGAATGCTGATGGGTTAAAACTGCATTCCAGCCGGTGTCTATTCCACAAGTTACCACTGGCTAAATCTATGACTTTAACATGCCTATTTATTCTGTTCCATCTGACTGCGCAATCTGTCTCATCAGCCCAGCCAGGGGAATTTATTAACTTGATCTCCACTATAAAAAGCATCTAGACATTATCTCACATTTCTTTTAGACTAACATTTAGTTTTTAGCAATGGAGATTTGTGTAAACCTTGCTGTCTGTCTCTCCAACATTTTCCACAATCTCGATTTTCACATCTCCAGCTTCCCATAGTAATGAACATGTCGGGATGAGACAGACAGGCAGCTTTTCTCAGACAGTCAAAATCCTCCCTCAGCGTAATTGTTATGGATATATTCAAAGAACTATCAATAGAAAACAGGAAAATGAAACAAAGTGCAGCTAGTTTGCTATATTTCCAGCTTCAGTTTCAAGTGATTATGTTAGTTGTGTTGTTGGCTAGCTCCTGACGAGAGATCACATTTTCCATGCCAGGCAGAATTGTGCATCATTACCTCATTGTTATGGATGTATCAAAATAAATGTCACTAGAAAAGAGCTTAAACAAAAACAAACACAAATGCAGCTACTTTGCTGTTATTCTGGCTGCACTGTTTGACATGACTAAGTTAATCGTAGTTGGATAGCTAGCATGCAAGGGATAAGAACATTGTCAGCCAGTATGGCAATGGAACATTTAGACTGAACAATTGGGTCGTGTTTCTGGCAACCCGAACCGATAGAACGAACAACCAGCCTGCTTGGGTAGCAACCCTAGATTTGTGTCGGTACTGTATGTTGTGGAAGGATGAAATAGTATGAATAAAATCATCAAAATAAAGTTTAATATATGTCAATCATTATTTGAATATGTTGGCAACCGGTTGTATAAAAGTGATAATGCAGATTGTTGTCCCTCGACTTCGTCTCTGGTTTAACAACATCCGTGCCAATATATCCTCCAAACACCGGCTTCGAGGGCATTATCACTTAAAAAACAGCAGAGGCTTAATTTCAGCTTAACTTAGGGTATGGCGAAGGGACAGGGGTGGACTTGAGAGGGTGATCCCCGCCCTTTTTTATATATATATATATATATATATATTTGTCACGATCGTCGTATGGAGTAGACCAAAGCGCAGCATGGTTAGAATACATTCTTCTTTATTAATGAAGAATACTTAAACAAAAAAATGAATAAGGCGACTGTGACCACTATATAAACACTGTGCTAACATAGACAATAACCCACGAAATACCCAAAGAAGATGGCTGCCTAAGTATGGTTCCCAATCAGAGACAACGATAAACACCTGCCTCTAATTGAGAACCAATCTAGGCAACCATAGACCAACATAAACACCTAGATAAAAACAACCCCATAAATCTACAAAAACACACATCACCCATGTCACACCCTGACCTAACCAAAATAATAAAGAAAACAAAGAATACTAAGGTCAGGGCGTGACTATATATATATATATATTTAAAAAATATATATATATTAGTTTGAAACTCTTACTGCATTTCTTCACATTTTAAAAACTCAAATGCATTTAGGAAAACAACAAAAACAAGAAAAATTGACTCGTTATCACCTTGGCTGCTGTAGCTTCATTCACCTCAGTTAATAGGAGACTTAACATTCTTTATAAAATGGGTAGTTTGGATCCTGGATGCTGATGGGTTGATAGCAGGAAGTTATTCACCACAATCCCCGGGTAATGTCTGTTAACAGTTTCATTTGAATTATCAATTAAATACACCTGTCCCACTAGCCTGGGTACCAATCTCTTTAGCTAGTCCACTCCCTGTCCACCATGTCATGTGCCAGACTGACCTTTCTGCCATCTTCAAATATTAACATTCAATAATTAATGAGCTCCAGGAAAACAGAGCATTTGACCATGATTCAATCACCCTCACAGCTATCTTCCAATCACAACAATTATAGAAATATTGGAACTGTCACGTGTGCTCTCTCTCCGGCCTCTAGGTCACCAGGCTGCTCGTTATGGTGCACACCTGTCACCATTGTTATGCGCACCTGCGCGCCATTAGACTCACCTGGACTGCATCACTTCCCTGATTACCTTCCCGATATACTGTATGTCACTCCTTTGGTTCCTTCATGTTAGTGTTTCTAGTTTATTATGTTCCATTTATTTTATTTAAACACACTCCCTGAACATTGTTACAGGAACATGGTAATTTTTTTGCTCCACAGAAGACGTTGTTATCCGGTTGCTAAGCAACCATTTTTTTGGTCCAGAAGAAACCATTCTGCCAAAAAGTTGATAGCGAATGTCTAAATTCTCAAACTAAATACATTCCAGCCACAAAACAACTTAGTCCTCAAAATACAACAACTTGCCTAGCTAACAGCTAAATGTTTGTTTTTGACTTTGCTATCAATTCTAATTATTTCCAACAACTAATGAGCAACTCTGCCTTAATTCCAGCACATGTTAAACAATGAGATTGCTGAAAGTACAGTCTCTTTGGCAATGATAAGGAGTGGAATGTTAGCTAAAACAACTGTTATGCAGACTAATTTCAAAGTTCCTCTTAGCCACTTGATGCATGAATGATGGACATGCTAATGATGTAATGTCCAGACTTAGATATACTGTTGTTGGATGATGTTCCAATTTAATGAATAAAATAATACAATGATGGATTAAACTTGATGATTTATCGTGGTGGTGACGGTTTGTGGTTGAGTAATTCGGGTTAGAGTGTTGGACTAATAACCGAAAGGTTGCAAGTTCAAATCTCTGAGCTGACAAGGTACAAATCTGTCGTTCTGCCTCTGAACAGGCAGTTAACCCACTGTTCCTCGGCCATCATTGAAAATAAGATATTGTTCTTAAAACCTGTTAAGGCTAGGGCAGAATACTGCCCCCTTTGGAGGAATGCGTGCCCATAGTAAACTGACAAAAAATCTGTCAAAAATTGCTAATATATGCATATAATAAATATTATTGAATAGAAAACACCCTAAAGCTTCTAAAACCGTTCAAATTATGTCTCTATGTAAAGCAGAACTCACAGGGCAGCCATTCTTCCAAACTCTTTCTGTCAGCAGAAAAGTTGGCCCAACTTTGACGTCATCGCCCCCACCCTTCCCAACCAGCTACAGATCTGGGAACAGTTCCTATCTCTTCAGCGCGATGTCCTCTTTCAATGGGGCGCTTCATTGTGAAGATCGCGCGCTCCCTCACCCTTTGGCGGGAAGAAACCCTCGGGTCACGCAATAATACGTGCGCGCCTCGGTGTTTGGCTCTCTTCGTTCCAAGATCCACCAAACGATATAGGCTTGTCCTTTCGGGCTAAGGATTTTTATGTATGTTTATAACATGTTTTAGCTCGATTCTGAACTTAGTTTGACCAGTTTAGTCGACATATAATATGTAATTTTGAAGTTTTGATGCGCAACCCATAGAATTTTGGGTGCATTTCAGCCGAAATTAGTCGCGTTTGATAACCCAAAGACACACATTTGAAAGGCAAACGCTGGTTTTGGTAAGTATGACTTCTTCCACGACTTCTGATCGAACAACGGCAAAGGTAAGGGAATATTTATGTGGTTATTATGTGTTTCTGTGGACTCCGAAATAGCGGAGCCATATTGCTAATCTATGAGCGCCGTCTCATATTATTGACAAGTGAACGAATTCTGTAACGTTAAAAATAAATGTAACACAGCTGTTTTATGAAGAAGAAGTGTATCTTTCTAACTATATGTAGAACATGTATATTTAGTCAACGTTTATGATGTGTATTTCTGTTATCTGGCAGAGTTATCATAATTTCTCCGGACATTCTAGTAGCATTTTTTGAACATGACGTTCAATGTAAACAGTGATTTATGGATATAAATTGCATATTATTGAAAAAAACATAAATGTACTGTATAACATGTCCTATTCCTGTCATCTGATGAAGATTTTCAAAAGGTTAGTGAATTATTTTTCTTTTAATCCTGCTTTTGTGATTGCATCTATTGTTCTACAAATATGGCTATGTAAATTAGCCTATCTTTTGGTGGTGGTTTGACATAAATATGTGCTATGTTTTCGCCGTAAAACATTTTAGAAATCTGACTTGCTGGCTAGATGAACAAGGTGTTTATCTTTCATTTGAGCTATTGGACTTGTTAATGTGTGGAGGTTAAATATTTCTAAGAATATTTTTGCGTTCTGTGCGCCACTGTGTCAGTTGAGCAGGGGGGGATGGTACCCCTAGAGGTACGTGTGGGGTGAACAGGTTCTTAACTGACTTGCCTAGTTAAATAAAGGTAAAATAAAAACATAAGTATTCAAACTCTTCACTATGAGACTCAAAATTGAGCTCAGGTGCACCCTGTTTTCATTGATAATCTTTGAGATGGTTCGACAATTTGATTGGAGTCCACATGTGATAAATTCAATTGATTGGACATGATTTGGAAAGGCACACACCTGTCTATATAAGGTCCCACAGTTGACAGTGCATGACAGAGCAAAAACCAAGCCAGGATGTCAAAGGAATTGTCCATAGAGCTCCGAGACAGGATTGTGTCGAGGCACAGATCTGGGAAGGGTACCAAAAATGTTCTGCAGCATTGCAGGTTCCCAAGAACACAGTGGCCTCCATTATTCTTAAATGGAAGAAGTTTGGAACCAACAATACTCTTCCTAGAGCTGGCTACCCAACTAAACTGAGCAATCAGGGGAGAAGGGCCTTGGTCATGGAGGTGAAGCCTGGCCCTAATTTTCATTTGCTTTTGGGTGACAGTGGGAGAACCTTTATCTGGCCTTTTTTAACCCTTCGAAACAGACACTGTGACCCCAATTAAAGGCACTTCCGGTCGGCACAGGAAGCTATAAGTAAACACATATCTTGCTTGGCATATGCTCTTACAAAATCCTGAGTTTAAGGACTTTATGTTAAGAATTGACTGATCTACACAGGGTTGAATGCAGTAATTTTCACATTTGCAGGTTATGTACATCAAAATACCTTTTGGGTGAATTTAACCACTTCCAGTTGCTCCAGGAAGCTTAGAATAGACACAGGTAGACCTCATAGTGGCCTGATGGATTGTCATTAAAGACAGGTTCATAAGGTATTGTTAACCCACATAGGCTCTAGGTTGAATTTAGGGGAGCAGGCAATGTATTCCTATGGGGAGAGATGTCATTGTAATCTGTGAGATCAAAAAACCCTGTTTTACTGTTAAGGGTTAATGCCACACGGTCAAAGTTAGGCTTGCACAGATCGGGAGGACCTTAGGAACATTGCTGTGATTGAATTGTCCTTCTATACCTAACGGTTCCGCCGCTGTCTCCCAAAATCCCCTGAAATGTAGGGCCAGGCCTCATTTTCAGCCTGCTTTTTTTCACTGTTGCTGCACTCAGAGCGAGCTACGGTCAAGCGGGGTGTCTCGTTGAACTCGGCACAGTCTGGAGACTGTGTTGATTTCAGAATGCCATTTTGGTGATGGTCCCTCTCCGTTTAAACATATTGCAAATGTACAAAAGTCAACTAGCAAGTCAGTGTCCATCAGTCATTTAGATGTCATTCTGACATCAAACTGATACCATCTGACACCAAACCCACTTTTTCCAACTCATTTAGAAGCCAACTATCACATATTTCAGAGCAGGCCCAGTAAAACACTTTATAGAAATTGAAAGTAATCCGACGATTAGTTTCAGCGCGCAGCCATGCATTTTTTTTCCTCACAGAAACCGAAGATAAGAGAAGACGAGATGTGTTTGGTCTGTTTATAGTATGCATGTTGAAGGGGTGTGTCATCTACCGTCGTTCACATCCCACCATTAATTTCTGGAAGTCCTCAAAAAATGTGTGGACTCTTACCTCATTTTGCTATATCATCTTTAGTCTGACAGACGATCAAGTGAAACCCAGAATGCATTGTATGTCAACAAACATGGCTCCACACACATAGCTGGAATTAGCTTAGCTCATAATCAGTACAACCTTCAAAACATTATTTCACACACATAATATGTGCCCTTTACAATCTATGCAAAAATCGGAATGCATGATTTATCACCGGTAATTGAAAAACGTGAATAAAATAGTAAATATAGGAACACTACAAAAAAAATATTTTCTGATAGTGATTTATTGATACAAATGGCGCGTGCAGGCAGTCAATCACGTAACCTCTCACTCCCGCTCTGAGCCATTCAGTGTTGTTATGTACGTAGCTAATGAGCTAAGCTGTAGCATTTGCAATGTCTTTCAAAAGGAGACAACTCAGAAATGCAGAAATGGAGATTTAAAAAAAAATCTGACAATGAGTCTGAATGTCAGGAATCAGGTTCTGACAGTGACAGAGGACCCCTTGTCGACTGACAAAGTCCCAGTTCCCTTCGAAGATGCTGGTGGTGACGGAGGCAGACCGATAGTACAGGAGTTCTGTGGTAGCTGGAAGGCTGCCAGCCATTTCACCCCTCCTGGCCCTGCTGTTTGTGTTGATGAGTCCCAGTCTGGAGTGGGGGGGCAGCCACAATTAGTGAAATGTATACATTTCTGGTGACCATAAAGAGGAACTCCATAAGAGAATACTGGGGCAGAGTTCCTATGTTTGCAACTCCCTTCTTTGCCACCCTCTTTTCCCAAGACTGCTTTCTAGTTCTGCTGCTATGACTGCATTTCATCAACAACGCTACTGCCATCCTAAATGACCCGTTATACAAAATAAAAAATGTTAACAGCTGGCAGTAAAGTTCCATGACAAACGAGACGTCCATGTCCTCTCCTCTGTCCATACAGCAACCATGTCAGCCACAGGGATGTTGGACCACCTGACGGGAGAGAGAAACAAACCAGACAGAGAAACATCAAACTAGACTGCGTGCTTGACTATAACCTCAAAATGGGAGCAGTGCATAAGGCGGACATGATAAACAGCTTTGTGGAATGCACTCAGAAAACGACCAAGTGGTATAAGATATTTCTACATTTTTCCAGGGTATCGTCAAAATACAACATCTTCTTCTGCTGCATTTAGCATTGTTTTATAGAGCTAATAGAAGAATGTAACTAGCTACATAAGCACAATTTAATATAACACCATAAAAGGTGAGTAACGTTACCTAGCGTGTCCGCGGTTATAAGGAATATACACAAATATATTATGTTCCATACACACAGTGAGCTACAGTAGACACAGTATAACACGACACACAGAAACTATTATAACGTAATAAGGCACTTACTTTGATAGAAATGCAGTCTGGATTTGAAGATGGGTGTCTGTAGTGACGCCTCTAGCACGGAGACGCTGTGCCACTTGGGAGTCATAAAGCCAGGGTAGCTTCAAAATACAACACATGCTAATACTTCCCTGACGCAATTAGCATTGTTTTCCAGAGCTAATAGAAGAATGTAGCTAGCTACCTAATCATTGAGTATAACACCATAAATGTTATGAAATGAGTAACATTACATTGCGTGTCCACGGTTATAAGGAATATACCCAAAATATTATGCTACAGTAGAAACAACATGCAGAAACTATTATAACGTAATAAGGCACATTGATATAAACACACACATTTCCAAAGTTATTATTGGTAACGAAAACAACTTTGATTGCGATGCAGGCGACAGGTGGAAAACATGAACACGGTTTCTGGTTTCTGGTGCAGTTCAAGTCTGCAGACTTGAACTGCACAAACAATTGAGAAGAGTTTGGGGAATTTTGTCAGGGTCAGAAATGTCAAAAAAATTAATTGATCCGCAAAAGTAAAAATGACTACTTGTATGTGAATGAATGAGGCGGAACACACCTAATTTCAAACTGTTATTAGAAATAAAAACTTATTAGAAAATAATTTAAAATTGACAAATAAAAACAGGCTGCGTGCTTTGGTTTGAGGGCAGCGCCGATTAAATGTACTGTTACCGAACAAGCACATTCTGGAATGGAGAGAACGTTCTAACATCACGTGCATAAAAAAACTCACGCTGGGGTGACCGTTAGAGATATTTGGAACTCACCCATGAAAGGGTTAAGGGGTGATATGTTTTTGAAAAAAAGTTCACATTTTCGACTTTTGACTTCCTATGAAATCATATTGCAAATGGACAAAACATATGCCTTATGCACAAGTAAAAAATAAATAATTATGATAATAAAATTTGACTAAAGTATGTTGATACAGTTCTTATACATGTGTAATTGACACAACAATCGAAAGAATTTCGAAAAACAGTCCAAAAAGCACTTTTTGAGTGGTATTGGATACCGTGTATATGGTTTGTCCAGTGCCAATGACTTCCCATTCATTTTTGTACGATTCAGGGGGGTGTTCCCTTACAAGGAAGAGGGGAAACAGTCGTGGCCATGGTGGAAAAAGTTGAGGCCTTTACTAGGAAGCTTGAGTTGTTTGATTTGGACTTGTCATCTGAAAGGCTACTGGATTTCAACACACTGAAGAAATGACAAGCAGAGGGACCAGGCCACAGCATTGTCATAGAAGTGATATAATATTTCATCAAGCAGCTGAGGGACAATTTCTCCACCAGATTTGAAGTCTGCAGTCTACCCAGGGATATTATTGGGTTTGTACATGATCCTCTCACAGTCCGCCAAGGTGGAAAATTCTCCTCCCTTGCTACAGTAAGAAAATTATATCCTAGCTGGATGAGGCCGCAATTCAATCTGAGCTGATTGAATCCCAGACATCGAGAAAAATCATGGATGAGCTCAGGAGTGTCGAGTCCTTGTGTGCGTTTTGGGTGGCATGCTCAGATGAATACAGCACAATAAAGAAATGTGCATTTTATGTGCTAACAATGTTGGGATCCACTTACACCTGCGAGTCTTCCTTTACCTCTATGAAAACAATCAAAACTAAATACCAACATAATTGTGATTTCTTATCCAGGGCTTTTTATTGTTTTAACCTTCATTTAACCAGGTTGGCCAGTTGAGAACAAGTTCTCATTTACAACTGCGACCTGGCCAAGATAAAGCAAGCAGTGTGACAAAAACAAACATGCAGTCAATAACACAATAACACATTTAGGTCTCAAGGTGAAGGTATTTTCTCTTTGGTCGGTAGCAGGCTCTCCCGAGATTCCCGATACAGACATTTAGACACAGACATCGCCTTTTTTCTTTAAATTATTGTTTTATGTAGGATGTTACATTTTTGGCCTGTTGCAATTGTAAGGAGGCCTAATAACAAAAATCTATTTATTTCTTGTCAAAGATGCTGTTCAGCCTCATAGCCTACTTCAGCCAGTTGTTATTTTATATTCCTATGCTCGGGAAGAAATAGACTCAAATTAAGCCCTCATTGTTTGTAAAGTTAAATTAAAAATGAAAATTATTGTTGAAATGAATTACTCGACTGGTGTAGTTTTTTCCTCGATCCTTTTCTGTGTGCCACTTGCATAACAAGCTAGCTATATTTTCAGCACTAGGAACCGTTCTCCTCCTTTTTATTGTGCTACAGTTGTAGCTTTACATTTCAGCACCACAAAATGGTCTGCTGCCTGTGTTAAATGTTGCCTGCTGAATGCTAGGCTTAATGCTATGCTAGGCTATCAATACTCTTACACAAATGCTTGTGTAGCTTTGGTTGAAAAGCATATTTTGAAAATCTGAGATGACAGTGTTGTTAACAAAAGGCTAAGCTTGTGTTTGAATATATTTATATCATTTCATTTGCGATTTTCATGAATAGGAAACGTTGCGTTATGGTAATGAGCTTGAGGCTATGATTACATTACATTTTTCATCCAAACATCAAAATACCCCTACACTCAACAGGTTAAACGTACACAGATAGCTAACATGAATAATATGCACAACAATCTATCATGGCTCAAAGTAGAGGAGAGATTGACTTCATCAAAACTTGTTTCTGTAAGAAAACTGTCTGTTTAAACTACTAGCACACAGCTTGGACACCCATGCATACCCCACTAGACATGCCTCCAGAGGTCTCCTCACAATCCCAAAGTCCAGAACAGACTATGGGAGGCACACAGTACTACATAGAGCCAAGGCTACATGGAACTCTATTCCACATCAGGTAACTGATGCAAGCTATAGAATCAGATTTAAAAACAGATACACATATACCATATGGAACAACAGAGACTGTGAAGAGGCACACAGACAGGCACAGACACAGGCATACGCATACAAGTGATAGCACATGCACTCTACACACAAGTACAAGTAGATATGTGGTAGTAGAGTAGTGGCCTGTGGGCACACACTTTATGTGTTATGAAATATAATGTAATGTAATATTTTTCATTGTAAATTATATACCTGCCTAAATGTTGCTGGACCCCAGGAAGAGTAGCTCGTGCCTTGACTGGGATCCTTAATAAATACAAATACAAAATACACAGCACATATAAGCCGAGGATATCAACCATTCAAAATTGGCCCTGGTGGGAGTGACCATAGAATTCTATAGGAGTGACCTTACTCGTCACTAGTTAACAAAGTAAAAAAGTCATAATTATGGCTAAACCCTGTCCACTTCATCATTTTATCTTCTTAAAATTTGATTTGCAAAACTAATGACGGCCAAGTTTTATGCGTTGGTCCACCAGACCTTCCGTGCATTTGGGAGGAAGTGTCTTGGAATGAGATTCGTTGTAATGTGACTAACATGACAACACTTTAGAGCACATGCCATCCTTCAGCACAACATGTCACCCTTTATAAGGTCGCAATTGTAAATGAGAACTTGTTCTCAACTTGCCTACCTGGTTAAATAAAGGTAAAATAAATCAAATTAAAAAAAATAAAGCACATGTTTATATCATATTCAACATAGTGAGTTATGTCTGACAGTCAGTGTGGTGAAGTAGGCGCAACAGCACCTCTTCAATCTCAGGAGCTTGGCTTGTAGGCGCAACGGCACCTCTTCAATCTCAGGAGCTTGGCTTGTCACTTAAAAACCTCGCAAACTTTTACAGATGCACGACTGAGAGCATCCTGTCGGGCTGTATCGCCGCCTGGTACAGCAACTGCACTGCCCACAACCACAGGGCTCTCCAGAGGGTGGTGCTGTCTGCACAACGCATCACCGGGGGCAAACTACCTGCCCTACAGGTCACCTACAGCACCCGATGTCACAGGAAGGCCAAAAAGATCATCAAGGACAACAACCACCCAGGCCACTGCCTGTTCGCGCCGCTACAATCCAGAAGGTGAGTCAGTACAGGTGCATCAAAGCTGTAAAAAAAATAGCTTCTATCTCAAGGTCATCAGATTGTGAAACAGCCATCAATAACACAGAGAGGCTGCTGCCTACATATAGACTTGAAATCATTGGCCACTAACAAATGGATCACAAGTCACTTTATTAATGTCACTTTAATAATGATGTTTACATATCTTGCATTACTCATCCCATATGTATATACTGTATTTTATACCATCTATTGCATCTTGCTTATGCCACTCGGTCATTGCTCATCCATATTCTTATTTGCAAAAATGTCTAAAAACCTGTTTTTGCTTTGTCTTTATGGTGTATTGTGTGTAGATTGATTTAGTTAATCCATTTTAGAATAAGGCTGTAACGTAACAAAATGTGGAAAAAGTCAAGAGGTCTGAATACTTTCCAAAGGCACTATATCCTGCCTAGTGGCGCGCTCTGTTGAGTTTAAAAGCGCATGATCATTTCATCTTCAGCTAACCACCCTAAAATCTCATTAGAAATGAACAGGTGTTTTGGTGTAACATTAACATTATAGGCCTACTATGCTGTGGTATTATATTCCGTTCTGTTATGTAAAATGCTAATGAATCATTATATGACCTTGCGAGACAATAATTCAGCTTTGATCTAACTTTACTCAACGAGCACCATTGTGAGAAGTGATAATCTTCTATTTGTAATAATAATAAGTGATGAGTATGACTATTATTCGTAGGCAACAGATCTTGATGAGATGTAATGTTAAGCGATAGGAGCATCCTTCATGGTGCTGAAAGGGCAGCACCAGGATCGCTCAATGATGTTAAAGAAGTTGAACCAACGTGTGGTGCTGAAGGACAGCTCTGCCATTCGGCCAGTTCATGAACAAAAAAACAACAATTTGCAGTAGGCCTATAGCCTAATAGCTATTTGTACGCATACAAATATAGTACATATAGCTTAATGTCATTGCATTGTCATTTGCGAGGAGAGCTTTGTGAGTAGGCATTTCATTGTATTGTGTAGCTTACACTGTGTATCATGAATAAACTTTGTTTTGATTAGCTTTAACACATGGTTAAAATATACCATATTACAGAATAAAAGTAAACAGAGAGGTGAACTATAAATTCATATAATTTATTTGCATAGATTAAACATGCTATCAAATCAATTGACAGAGTAGTGAATATACTGTAAATCATTACTGCGTAGAATTGCAGGGAATTACTTTTTAAACAGCCATAAAATCAAGCTTTTGGTGTGGTGTATTCATGGATCTTAATAAACTATAACCTAAATGCATTATTACCTCCAACTTGGCCCAATTCACATTTCTCACCCTGACATACCAAGCTAGAAGGGGCCCTGCATCTCAACCAATAGCCAATGTAGGCTAAATATCCCAAGCAGGGCTACAGCAACTTCCAGACAGGGTCAGGCACGTTGGGCTTTGATGGTGGCCACTCTGTCCGCCAGCGGGTGTCACCGTAATCAAGTGGCAAGTATCGTTCTGGGTTTAGCTGTGTAAGAGGGCCTCCGTGGAGTTTAAGGAACATCAAAGCAGACACATGGTGAATAAAAAAAATGTACGTTCTGATTGGCCAAAGTGGTCAAGCCTCCGACGGGCAGTGCACACATATAACCTAGATTTCTTCATCATTCTCGCCACCGCCCGAGAACAAGACAGGGAAGAAACCACCATTTACCTTCCTCTAGGTTACTATACATATTTATTTGGTTTGTCATTCTATCCTTGGTAATTAAATTTATCCAAATACATTTTCCAGAAATAGTTTTACCAGCTCTATCTATTCTCAAATTGTTTTCAGTCTCAGGTCCATACTATTTGACCTTTTTTGGATGGATGATTCTTTTCTAGTAGTTAGAAAATATTTTGTCGCTAAAGTTTTATCTCCTCACAGCTGGATACTGAGTTTTCATGTAATGTTTACAGGTAAATAGAGAGTGTATGAAAATGTGTTGTGTGTGTTTTCAACGAGAACTTTCATATTGTAACATTAATAGCAATGATGATATTGATGTATGGACGTCATCGAGGGAGAAAACTCATCAAAGGGTCAAAGGTTGAGAAGGCTCATATGATGAAGTGGGGTCGAGGGTTCATTTTTTACCCAAAGCATACACACAGTAAAACATTTCATGAATTAAACATTTCCTGTGTTTTTGTCAAGGTCACATTGGAAAAGCTCTAGCAATGACCTTTGAAACTCATGGAGACTTAAGGCTCTGCCTTCACCTTAATCCTTAGTATGTGCAACATTATACAATGCTAACACTTACTTATTAAGTGCAGTCCCCTTGAGGGAAGTGCTTTCATTAAGTGGGTTCACGAGATAAATTATTGTTTCACATTACTTCTTCATAAAATGAGAGTGAAGCATTGCATACTGTGCATTGCAACATCTATTTGACAGCAGAAAAATCCAACTACATGTGCATGAGGCTTAAACTACCCCCTCCTTCCCATCCTTTCTCCACCCAAGGGACTGGGGAGAATGGGATAGAGTGTCACGGCTGTGAGACTTGGAGATGAGAGAAGGAAAGTGGCCAGATCCCTCTGCAATGCAGTAATGTGATTAAATCATACAGTGACAGGCAGAGCAACAGAGCCCTGCCAGTGTTGGACTGTATCCCAAATGGCATCATACTACCAATATAGTACACTACTTTTGACCACTTTAAAACATTGGAGAGAAAGATTCTCAAACTTCTAACATGGAATGCATTGTCTTGATTGCATGTTATATTATTTATGTTATTTGGTATTTTCCACATGAATTGATGCAGAGACATTGTTGGATATTGTGAATAACAAAGAAAGAAAATAAAGAAAATCCTCAACCTACGCTATCGCACATCTTACACCTAGGTCTCTGTTGATATCCCCACTTAACCTTATTACCATTTGGCAGATTTGTGATCAGAAATATTCGGAAAAGTACACATTTCAGTGGTGGAATGCAAGTATGACAAATCCATCTTTTTGGTATGTTGTGACATGGCGTAGTGTAGAGTGGAAGTTATCATAAAGCTACCCTATATCAAGCTGTCCACTTTTTATTACAGCAGCAGGAGCAAGTACTCCAGTTTATGTCCTAAATGGCAACCTGTTCCCTACATAGTGCACTACTTTTGACCAGATCCCTATGGGCCCTAGTCAAAAGTAGTGCACTATATACTGAATAGGGTGTCATTTGGGACACATTCACTTTTATCTTGCAAGTGTGATGCATGTATCAGCAGCAGCTTTCAAGTGCTCAAACCCATTTGGTGGATTATCACCACGTATCTGCCTGTAATGGCTTGAATTAACCCCTCATGCCTATAAAGGGTTGGGGTTATTTTTTCCCCCGTTTTTATATTCAACCCCAGAAGTGTTTTGCCTTTTATTGTATGACCACAATTGACCTCTTGATGCCTTTACATAACTTTGCATATTTTTTCCCGCAGAAATAAGTCGAGCTATATTAAAGGGGCAGCCTGCTATTCAATCAATAACAAAGCAGTTTGGTGAACAGCTAAGGGGTGGGGCTTGAGAAACGTAATCAGTCTCAAATTCATAGACAGAGCTATGATTGCAACGACTGACCTTCCATGATATCTTAGGCAGGGATTCAATCCGGACTGTGATGGATCCCCGTTAGAGCACACGTGACTTTTAAAGGTACATTTACCTTGAATGCACTATCTACAAGGGCAATCGGATTGAATCCAGGTCAAGATTAAAGTTTTAGGGCTCTATTCTATCAGATCCACGTTAGCCAACATCCACATAGAGGTAATTTTGGAGGTGTCGGATGTGGAATTGTGTTAGAGAGGTCAAATCCACAAGCGGCTTCTGGCATTATACATAATAGGTGCTATTAGAACCTACAAGGGTTCTTCGGGTTTTTCCATAGGAGAACGCTTTGAAGACAGAGAACACAGAGGGTTCTACCTGGAGCCAAAAAGGGTCCTCCTATGGGGACAGCCGAAGAACCCTTTTGGAACCCTTTTTTCTAAGAGTGTACCGATGCAGCCTTGTTTACAAGTTCAAACACTGAAATGTGTTTGAACTTCATTAGGCTAATAGAAATCCTCCTTATTTTGTTTAATGATTGTAAATGTGAGCATCATTATTTCTATACAACCTACACTTTCTCATTCAGAACTTTTAACGCGAGTGAACTTCTAATGTTTTCAGGTTATACACCACAGTGTTTGTTTACAACTGTATTGTTTGTAAACAATGGAGTAAAACAAGGCATGTATTGGGTATATCATTTACTTAAAAGTCCAAACATGGATGTAGTAATTGCAGATTGCCCCTTTAAACATAAATATGCAATGGAATGCCCCTACTTGTATATCAATGATGAGTTTTGGTTATGAATGACTGTTTTATTAAACCACTGACATTATTACAGATTTACTTAATAACATAGCTGTTCATCATTCATATCCATCATAATGAATTTGTTAACAGTAGACTTCTAACAGTATGAGTGAATCATTTAATACGTTTACTTGGTATAATTGGTGCAGAAACATGATTTACTGTAATGTGGTATTTGTTATTCTATATAAAATGAACATTTCAGTATGTTAAATTACTAGTACAACATAATACAATTGACCAATGTTCTAGCAATAAGTTAGCTTTAAGTAAATTGTATTTATTTATTTTACCTTTATTTAACTAGGCAAGTCAGTTAAGAACAAATTCTTATTTTCAATGACGGCCTAGGAACAGTGGGTTAACTGCCCGTTCAGGGGCAGAACGCCAGATTTGTACCTTGTCAGCTCGGGGATATGAACTTGCAACCTTTCGGTTACTAACGCTCTAACCATTAGGCTACCCTGCCGCCCCAGTTGTAAACTTGTAAACAACTTTAGCCATACGCTGGCCTACTGTAGCCCCCACTACTGAAAATATTATTGTAGCTCTGTGGCTGAAAACTGTTTAAAACACAAGACAATGCATTACAATACATCATAAAATGGGTGGGTCTAATCCTAAATGCTAATTGGTTAAAAGTGCATTCCAGCCAGTGTCGATTCCACAAGATACTACTGGCTAAATCTATGATGTTAAATGGCCTATTTACTCTGTTCCATCTGACTGCGCAATCCACTGTCTCATCAGCGTAGGCAGGGAAGTTCTGAACTTGATCTACACTCTAAAAAGCATCTAGACATGATCTCACATTTCTTTTTGATTAACAGTTAGTTTTCAACAGCAGAGATTTGTGTAAACCTCACTTTCTGTCTCTTTGATATTTGCAACATTGAATTTGAATATTGAAACAATCTCCAGCTGTCCCATAGTATTGAACCTGTAAGGGTTTTGATGCGAGAGAGAGAGAGGCAGGCAGTGTTTCTTAGCCAGTCGAAATGATGAAAAAACTGGCATAATTTTTATGGATATATACAAAGAAATGTAAATTGAAAAAAGGTAAAACGAAACGAAGTGCAGCTTCAGATTGAAGTTACTGTTTTGGCTAGCTCCTCTTAACAACAGTGTCCTAACGAGAGAGCACATTTTCTATGCCAGGCGAAATCCTGCCTCATTACCTCATTGTTACAGATGTATCCAAATAAAATGTAATTAGAAAACAGCTTAAACAAATGGGGCTTCTGTTGTGGTTCTGTCTGCGCTGTTTGACATGACTGTAAGTTAGCTGTAGTTGGATAGCTAGCAAGCGATAACGTTGTCAGCCAGTATGGCAATGGAACATTTATACCAAACGAATGGGTCACGTCCATAGATACAGAACAAAAAGACTGAACGACCGGGTTGTGTCTCTGGCAACCAAACCAATAGAACAAACGACAAGCCGCCTTGGGTAGCAACCCTAGATTTGTTCCGGGACTATATCTTGTGGAAGGATGAAATATGAATATGAATAAATTAATAAAAAAATAAAAAAATATGTCAATGTTATTTGAATATGTTGGTAACCTGTTGTATAAAAGTGATTATGCCCTCGAAGCCGGTGTTTGGAGGATATATTGGCACAGTTTGCCATCCCTCAATGAACACCATGCCAATATATCCTACAACCGACTTCTTGGGCATTATCACTTAAATACGCAACAAGTTTGCTTTAAGAAATCAACATTAGCCTTACCTTGGTCTACAGTAACCCTGGTGTTTACCTGTTCACAGCACGACTGAAAATGTTCAAAAGAAACGCCCTCTCACTGTCAAATGTATTTATTTTCAGCAAACTTAACATGTAAATATTTGCATGAACATAACAAGATTTAAACAACTGAGACATAACCTGAACAACTTCCACAGACATGTGACTAACAGAAATGGAATAATGTGTCCCTGAACAAATGGGGGTCAAAATCAAAAATAATAGTCATTGGCCACCTGCTGCATTAACCTCTCTGGGATAGGGGGCAGTATTTTTTTTTTAAAGCGTGCCCAAAGTAAACTACCTGCAACTCAGGCCCAGAAGCTAGGATATGCATATAATTAGTCGATTTGGATAGACAACACTCTAGAACTGAAGTTTCTAGAACTGTAATGTCTGTGTATAACAGAACTGATTTGGCAGGCGAAACCCAGAGCACAATCCATCCAGGGAAAGATTTTTGGGAGACCTGATTTATCAGGGCCCAGATTGCAGTTCCTATGGCTTCCACTAGATGTCAACAGTCTTTAGAAATTGTTCGATGTTTTTCTTTTGAGAAATGAAGAAGTAGGGCTGTTCTTTGTAGGTGTCACTCTGAAGGGCTTTAGTCTTTTGTTGCGAGTGAACTGGAACGCGCTTCACGTTGTTTTTATCCGGTATTAGAAACAGTTTATTCCGTCTTAAATGTTATCGTTTATTTACATTTTAGGATACCTGAGGTTGGATTAGGAATGTTGTTGGACCAAGTTTGTAGTCGTGTTGGAACTGGTGTATTTCTGACGCGCCAAATAAATGGGCATTTTGGGGATATAAATAAGGAATTTATCAAACAAAACGACCATTCATTGTGTCACCGAGACATTTGAGATTGCAAAAAGAAGAAGATCTTCAAAGGTAAGGCATTTATTATATGGCTATTTCTGACTTGTGTGTCGCACCTGCCTGGTTGAAATATGTTTTTCATGTATTTGTATGCGGGGCACTGTCCTCAGAGAATCGCATGGTTTGCTTTCGCCATAAAGCCTGTTTGAAATCTGACACAGCGGGTGGATTAGCAAGAAGTTAAGCTTTATTTTCATATATTAAACTTGTATTTTTGTGAAGGTTGAATATTGATATTTGGCGCACTACAATTTCACTGGATGTTGTCAAATCAATCCCGCTAACAGAATTCGAGCGGGATTTGTGCTTAAGGGATCCATAAGAGGTTAATACTGTAGTGCATCTCTGGACTGCGCCAGATTTGCCAGTTCTTGCTGTGAGATGTTACCCCACTCTTCCACGAAGACACCTGCAAGTTCCCGGACATTTCTGGGGGGAATGGCCCTAGCCCTCCCCCTCCAATCCAACAGGTCCCAGACATGCTCAATGGGATTGAGATCCGGGCTCTTCGCTGGCCATGGCAGAACACTGACATTCCTGTCTTGCAGGAAATCACACACAGAACAAGCAGTATGGCTGGTGGCATTGTCATGCTGGAGGGTCATGTCAGGATGAGCCTGCAGGAAGGGTACCACATGAGGGAGGAGGATGTCTTCCCTGTAACGCACAGCATTGAGATTGCCTGCAATGACAAGCTCAGTCCGATGGTGCTGTGACACACCGCCCCAGACCATGACGGACCCACCACCTCCAAATCGATCCCGCTCCAGAGTACAGGCCTCGGTGTAACGTTCATTCTTTCGACGATAAACGCAAATCCGAAAAATGTGACTCGTCAGTGAAGAGCACTTTTGCCAGTCCTGTCTGGTTCAGCACGGTGGGTTTGTGCTCATAGGCGACGCTGTTGCCAGTGATGTCTGGTGAGGACCTGCCTTACAACAGGCCTACAAGTTTGAGCACTGATTGAGGGATTGTGCATTTCTGGTGTAACTCGGGCAGTTGTTGTTGCCATATGGTACCTGTCCCTCAGATGTGATGTCCGGATGTACCGATCCTGTGCAGGTGTTGTTACATGTGGACTGCCACTGCGAGGATGATCATCTGTCTATCCTGTCTCCCTGTAGCGCTGTCTTAGGCGTCTCACAGTACGGACATTGCAATTTATTGCCCTGGCTACATCTGCAGTCCTCATGCCTCCTTGCAGCATGCCTAAGGCACGTTCACGCAGATGAGCAGGGCCCCAGGCATCTTTCTTTTGGTGTTTTTCAGAGTCAGTAGAAAGGCCTCTTTAGTGTCCTAACTTTTCATAACTGTGACCTTAATTGCCTACCGTCTGTAATCTGTTAGTGTCTTCATGACTGTTCCACAGGTGCAGGTTGATTAATTGTTCATGGTTCATTGAACAAGCATGGGAAACGGTGTTTAACCCTTTACAATGAAGATCCGTGAACATATTGGATTGAATCTAGGTTGTGCTTTTATATTTTGTGGAAATTAACAACTAAGGTAGAATTTTTCACTCCTCGATTGACTTCTCAAACCCCTTTCTGGTCTGCCGAGTCCGCTTTCCCAGAATTCTTGCGATGTTGGACCCCCTTTGTGCTAGGTGGCTGAAAATGGTTCAAAACACACAATACAATGAAAGGAATAGAACTCATTCAAAATCTAAAACTGTGGTCATGTTCCCTCTTTAAAAGGTTGTTGTGGATTATAGGAGAGCCAGGAACACGTTGGGGAAACCCTGACATAGTGTAGTCCCAACTCCAGTGCTGCCATTTGGGAAACACCTCAGATCAATGTTTCCCAACTTCAGTCCTCCAGTACCCCCACCAGTACACATTTTTGTTTTAACCCCGGACAATGAAACGTGATTCAACTTGTCAACTAATCATCAACCCCTGAATGAGTTGAACCAGGTGAGTTTGTCAAATGTTTCCCAAATGGCACCCTATTCCCTATATAGTAAGTGCATTACTTTTGCCCAGGGCCCATAGGGCTCCTGTCAAAAGTAGGGCACTACGGAGGGGCAAAAAAGTATTTAGTCAGCCACCATCTTAAAAAGATGAGAGAGGCCTGTAATTTCCATCATAGGTACACTTCAACTATGACAGACAAAATGAGAAGAAAAAAAAATTGAGAAAATCACATTGTAGGATTTTTTATGAATATATTTGCAAATTATGGTGGGAAAAAAGTATTTGGTCAATAACAAAAGTTTATCTCAATACTTTGTTATATACCCTTTGTTGGTAATGACAGAGGTCAAACGTTTTCTGTAAGTCTTCACAAGGTTTTCACACACTGTTGCTGGTATTTTGGCCCATTCCTCCATGCAGATCTCCTCTAGAGCAGTGATGTTTTGGGGCTGTTGCTGGGCAACACAGACTTTCAACTCCCTCCAAAGATATTCTATGGGGTTGAGATCTGGAGACTGGCTAGGCCACTCCAGGCCCTTTAAATGCTTCTTACGAAGCCACTCTTTCGTTGCCCGGGTGGTGTGTTTGGGATCATTGTCATGCTGAAAGACCCAGCCACGTTTCATCTTCAATGCCCTTGCTGATGGAAGGAGGTTTTCACTCAAAATCTCACGATACATGGCCCCATTCATTCTTTCCTTTACACGGATCAGTCGTCCTGGTCCCTTTGCAGAAAAACAGCCCCAAAGCATGATGTTTCCACACCCATGCTTCACAGTAGGTATGGTGTTCTTTGGATGCAACTCAGCATTCTTTGTCCTCCAAACACGACGAGTTGAGTTTTTACCAAAAAGTTATATTTTGGTTTCATCTGACATTCTCCCAATCTTCTTCTGGATCATCCAAATGCTCTCTAGCAAACTTCAGACGGGCCTGGACATGTACTGGCTTAAGCAGGGGGACACGTCTGGCACTGTAGGATTTGAGTCCCTGGCGGCGTAGTGTGTTACTGATGGTAGGCTTTGTTACTTTGGTCCTAGCTCTCTGCAGGTCATTCACTAGGTCCCCCCGTGTGGTTTTGTGATTTTTGCTCACCGTTCTTGTGATCATTTTGAGCCCACGGGGTGAGATCTTGCGTGGAGCCCCAGATCGGGGGAGATTTTCAGTGGTCTTGTATGTCTTCCATTTCCTAATAATTGCTCCCACAGTTGATTTCTTCAAACCAAGCTGCTTACCTATTGCAGATTCAGTCTTCCCAGCCTGGTGCAGGTCTACAATTTTGGCCATAGTGGAGTTTGGAGTGTGACTGTTTGAGGTTGTGGACAGGTGTCTTTTATACTGATAACAAGTTCAAACAGGTGCCATTAATACAGGTAATGAGTGGAGGACAGATGAGCCTCTTAAAGAAGAAGTTACAGGTCTGTGAGAGCCAGAAATGTTGCTTGTTTGTAGGTGACCAAATACTTATTTTCCACCATAATTTGCAAATAAATTCCTACAATGTGATTTTCTGGAATTTGTTCCCTCATTTTGTCTGTCATAGTTGAAGTGTACCTATGATGAAAATTACAGGCCTCTCTCATCTTTTTAAGTGGGAGAACTTGCACAATTGGTGGCTGACTAAATACTTTTTTGCCCCACTGTATATATTGTGCCCTGTATGGCCAGTCTGAATCAAGAGCCAAGTACCTAATGAGGACCAATTCCCTTCCCGTTCAGACACAGTCCTATTTACACTCTTAATTAACAAGAATACATTTTTCATTCCAGTTCAATTCCCATACGTATGTATCTCCTCTCCTACTACTTGTTGCTACTAGAAAGCAACATGTCTTGGTTACCAGCAACTGGGTCTATTCATTAGGACACACCATTGCAGCCAAAACTCTAATTTCTTATATGACAAGATTAGTCCACGTTTCATTCCATTTTCTTTTGTTTGGTTTTTATTGCAGCCAATGGCCTTATCTTCATGAGGTTCTACAACCATAGTATGTGACAGGGACAGGAGCTGTGTCCCAAATCATACCCTTTACCCTATGAGGTGGAATACTTTTGGGGGGAAAAGTTCAATAATTGGGTGCACTATATAAGGAATAGCATGCCATTTGGAATGCAGCCGGGTTATAATTGGCCAATGAGGCACCAAGTAAATGTTAACGATGCACATGAACTAGCCCCCCCCCCCCCCCCCCCCCCACCCACCCACACACCCACACACACTATGGCATTGATTGCATAAAAATGTTAGCACTGGAGCATGTTTGATTACTCAATTCACTATGTTGCACTGGTAATTGTATAACAACTCCTATAGGGTAATGTATATTAGAAAATGTTGAGGACCAGTGGTTCCACTTTTAAATTATACATTTTTATACATTACAATGTATTTTAAAGTCTTTTAGCTGCCTAATTCAGCAACAACCAAATCTACTTCACAATTATGTGTTTCCTTATTAATTAAGATTTATAAACTAATTCAGATGCCAGTTTATCTTTCTTGTCAAATTATTGAACTTTTTCCCCAATGTCCATGTCAAAGAGCACATAAAGTATATCACATCTGTTTGGCAACAGAGAAGTGGTGTTTGAAATTAACAAAGACGAAAACAATACCTCTAACTGTCAAAAGGCTGGAGAAGGTTAATAGCCAAAACAGTGGCCGTTAACCTACAACAAGAGCTAGCAGAAAATAAGAAAATGTCCTAATGCAAAACGAAGCCCTGCGCAGTGAGACAAACGAAAATATCATATTTTTTGTCATTTTTTAGCAGATGCTCTAATCCAGAGTGATTTACAGGATTGCATACATGTAAATCGACTAATTCCCACAGTTGTTTGCATCATTATTATCCATTGTAGATGTTATGCTATTAAATCATTTAAATATATTATTGTTATATTATAAGTATTTCAAAATGCATTAACATGAATATGAACCTGGCCGCTCCAATTCTATTCTTGGCAACGGATGCACAAGGCAACCTCAAAGAATGTCAATACTATCCACAGGGTATAGAGACTATTTTCTCCAGTAAGTGCTTGGGTTACTCTTAGTTTCATCATTTTTTTCATTATGCCTGTTAGATAATTCCCACAGAAGAAGCACAGAGAGAGAAAGACAGAGAGACAGAGAGAGAAAGAAAGATCTCAAAACAGAGATAGAGTAGATAGGGAGAGTGCTCAGAACACACACAGGTGTCTTTTTCCATGTGGTGGGTTAAAGGAGTGAGCAACTGCCACCTGCTGGTTCGAGACAGTAATACCAGAACAGGGCTCCTATTCACAAAACGTGTGATATGAGCGCTGCTTTAGGATCACAGAGGAGGGTAGTGTGTTTTTTCACTGATTTACATTCCCCATTTTGCAGGTTAAACTATATAATGTCTTCCAAATAGTCATATTTCCTCATCTGCTTGCATGCCGCTCCCCTATCAAGGTGTTTTGGTACATTTCTTATACATTACACTTTTTCACGTTTAAGGTGACAGGTAGCCTAGCGGTTAGAGAGTTGGGCCGGTAACCAAAAGGTCGCTGATTCGAATACTTGAGCCGACAAGGTTGATGTGCGCTTGAGCAAGGCACTTCACCCTAACTTGTTCCTTGGGCGCCGTACCTGGCTTTCCCAGTAAAACAACAGATTTCACTGCACATATGCAAAAAAACTAACATTTTATATACAGTTGAAGTCAGAAGGTTACATACATTTAGGTTGGAGTCATTAAAACTAGTTTTTCAACCAACACAAAATGATTGTGCATGACACAAGTAATTTTTCCAACAATTGTTTACAGACAGATTATTCCACTGTATCACAATTCCAGTGGGTCAGAAGATTACATATGCTAAGTTGACTGTGCCTTTTAAACAGCTTGGAAAATTCCCGAAAATTATGACAATGCTTTAGAAGCTTCTGATAGGCTAATTGACATCATTTGAGTCAATTGGAGGTGTACCTGTGGATGTACTTTAAGGCCTACCTTCAAACTCAATGCCTCTTTGCTTGACATCATGGGAAAATCAAAAGAAATCAGCTAAGACCTCAGAAAAATATTGTAGACATCCACAAGTCTGATTCATCCTTGGGAGCAATTTCAAAACACCTGAAGGTACCACGTTCATCTGTACAAACAATAGTACGCAAGTATAAACACCATGGGACCACGCAGCTGTCATACAGCTCAGGAAGGAGACACGTTCTGACTCCTAGAGATGAACGTTCTTTGTTGCGAAAAGTGCAAATCAATCCGAGAACAACAGCAAAAGGATATTGGGCTCTCAAAGTCAGTAATCGGTGTGCATTTATGCATTGTTTATTGGTTGTGTGTGGGGCATTGGCACAGAAACTTGTCAGTGAAAATTCATAGTATATATTGAAAATCTGATTTCCCCCTAGCTGCAACCAGCTCTGATGGTAGTGTAATGGGACAGGCAGGGAAAGTGAGCTTGTCTGTGGTGTTCAGCGAATCCTCAACCTTCTGGCCTGTTAGCCCCTTAGCATCAACTGTGCCACCAAACCATGCTGAAGTGGTAAAGTCGATATCCACGTTTATCAACACAGGGTTGCTACAGTTGTTATTTGTGGTGCTAATAATTATTTTTTAGTAAATGTTATGAGGGGGAAGGGTGTGTAATTTTTTGGGTGTGTAATTTTTTTTACAGGATGATTATGTTGATGTGTGTCAAGACCAGCCTTTCAAAGCACTTCATGATTACGGATGTGAGTGCCACAGGGCGATAGTCATTTAGGCAGGGCACCTTGGAGTTCTTGGTAAAAGGGACAATGGTGGCTTGAAACATGTTGGGATTACAGATTGGGACAAGGAGAGATTACAAATGCCAGTGAAGACACTTAGCAGCTAGTCTGCAATGCTTTGATAACATGCTCTGGTTTTCCATCTGGCCTGGCGGTCTTACGAGTGTTAACCTGTTTAAAAGTTTTACTCACATCGACCATGGAGAGCGAGTCAGTCATCCGGAACAACAGGGGCTTTCACACAAGACTCAGTGTTGTGTTCCTTGAAGCAAGAATAAAAGGCATTTAGCTCGTTTTGGAGTTCTGCATCACTGGCCATCTCACGTCTGGGTTTCCCTTTGTAATCTGTTACCATCTGCAAGCCCTGCCACATACAATGAGCAACGGGTCCGGTGTAATAGAATTCCAACTTCCTCCTATATTGTCCCTTTGCATGTTTGATGTCTCGTCTATGGTCGTAGCAGGCTTTCTTGTATGCGTCCATGTCCATGTCCCATTTCTTTCTTTTTTTCAATTTTTGCCTAAAATGACAAACCAAAATCTAACTGCCTGTAGCTCAGGACCTCAAGCAAATATATGCATATTCTTGATACCATTTGAAAATAAACACTGTGACGTTTGTGGAAATGTGAAATGAATGTAGCAGAATATAACACATTAGATCCGGTAAAAGATAATAAAGAAAAAACATGCGTTCTTTATTTTATTTTTTTATCATTGAAATGCAAGAGAAAGGCCAAAATGTAATATTCCAGGTTAGGCACAATTTAGATTTTTGCCACTAGATGGCATCAGTGTATGTAGTAAGTTTTAGACTGATTCAATGAACCATTGTATTTCTGTTCAAAATGTTGTATCAAGACTGCCAAAATGTGCCTAATTGATTTAATATATTTTCAAGTTCATAACTGTGCACTCTCCTCAAACACTAGCATGGTATTATTTCACTTTATTAGCTACTGTAAATTGGACAGTGCAGTTAGAATAGCAAGAATGTAAGCTTTCTGCCCATATCAGATATGTCTATGTCCTGGAAAATGTTCTTGTTACTTACAGCCTCATGTTAATCACATTAGCCTACGTTAGCTCAACCGTCCCGTGGGGGTACACCGGTCCTGTAGAGGCCCAGTGCAGATATTGCCTGTAATCCACAGCTTTTGGTTTGTATACGTTTGTACAGTCACTGTGGGGACCACGTTGTCTATGCCCTTACGGCCCAATTCAGACTTATGAAATGTACACCTATCCCACGCATGCCTTTCCTAGGCACGTTTTGATTTAAACTCAAGAATTGTTCTTTATTATTTCAAAATTCTGTAAGTATATATATTTTTCTAATATTCAAGACATGTCAGTTTTTTTCAAATATACTGTCTTTATGATGCAGTGATCTTGATATATTTAATATTCATCTGACTGATTTGATAAAACCACATTTGAAGTTGCTATTGGCCAATCTAATCAGATAAACACACTATTTTATGCTAATTGAAATGTGAATTAATCTGTGATTTATTGGTGTACCTTCAGTTCTGTGTTTTGCTCTCACAAAGAATAATAGTACATTCCTTTCTAACTTGCTTGCAGGAAGGTGTTACCTAAGGACATTTGCATGTCTAAAGAATACAATGCTACCCACCAAAAGGACACTTTTGAATTGATGCTGCTAGGACCATGAACTGAATGTCCAGTGTCATGCCTTAATCAATCTGATATTTTGTTTACTAGCCCTACTTGGTACTGCTGTTTTGTTCTATTCATATGAATTTGTTCCCATTAGCAGTTGTGTTGGTATTCTAAGACAAACTGCTATTCAGTATTTTTGTTTGTGTGCATGAAGTTACTACTTTCAGCATTATTTTGGTAAGACAGCTGTGTGCATGGCTGCATTCACATAGAATTCGTGTAATAGGTGAATACCCTATCTATCTTGTAGCCTATATTCATTACCAAAACAGCCTTGCTTTGGTGTGTAGGACACAGCCATTGTGCTGATACAGCACAGCAGAGATAGGTTAAAGATTTAGCCACAACCTATCACTACAAAAGCAGTCAATCAATGTATGAGTCTCAACATTTGAACTTTAACTTCACTAGGGTAGGGGGCAGTATTTGGAATTTTGGATGAAATGCCTGGCCAAATTAAACTGCCTGCTACTCAGGCCCAGAAGATAGGATATGCATATAATTAGTAGATTTGGATAGACAACACTCTAACGTTTCCAAAACTGTTAAAATAATGTCTGTGATTTTAACAGAACTGATATGGCAGGCGGAAGTCCAACCAGGAAGTACTATTATTTTTGAAAGGCTGTTTTTCCATTGAAAGCCTATCCGCCATACAGACTTAGGACCCAGTTCACGAGCTCTATGGCTTCCTTTACATGGGGCCAGTCTTTAGGCATTGTTTCAGGCTTTTACTCTGAAAAATGAGGCAGATACAGCTCTTACAATCAGTGGCCAGTGGAAGTTTCCATTCATCAGCCATGCGCCTGATCGGGAACGCGCCTTTCTTGTTTCTCCTTTCCTATTGACAAAGCTTTTGTCCGCTTGAAATATTGATTATTTATGACAAAAACAACCGGAGGATTGATTTTAAACATAATTTGGCATGTTTCTACTAACTTTTATTGTACCTTTTAAAATCTTTTCGTCTGGACTTATTAGTGTACGCGCCTTAAACATTCGGATTACTGGACAAAACGCGTGAACAAAAAGGAGGTATTTGGTCATAAAGAGGGAATTTATAGAAACAAAACAAACATTTATTGTCTAACATGGAGTGCCACCAGATGAAGATCATCAAAGGTAAGTGATTCATTTTAATGCTATTTCTGACTTTTGTGACACTCTCCTTGGCTGGAAAATGGCTGTATGGATTTCTGTTGCTAAGTGCAGACCTAACATAATTGCAAAGTGTGCTTTCTCCGTAAAGCCTTTTTGAAATCTGACACAGCGGTTGCATTGAGGTAAAGTTTATCTTTATTCGTATGTTTAACAATTGTATCGTTTATCAATGTGGCTCTCTGCACATTCACCGGATGTTTGTTTGAGACAATGCATTTCTGACCATAGGACTTCATGTTACACAATACATGTATGTTTTGTTCGATACAGTTCATATTTATATCCAAAAATCTTGGGATAGAAATATGAACTTTATCGAACAAAACATACATGTATTGTGTAGCATGAAGTCCTATGAGTGCCATCTGATGAAGATCATCAAAGGTTAGTGATTAATTTTATCTCTATTTCTGCTTTTTGTGACTCCTCTCTTTGGCTGGAAAAATGGCTGTATGGTTTTCTGTGACTAGGTGCTGACCTAACATAATCATATGGTGTGCTTTCGCAGTAAAGCCTTTTTAAAATCAGACACTGTGGTTGGATTTACAAGATGTTTATTTTTTTAAATGGTGGATAATACTTGTATGTTTTAAGAATTTTAATTATGGGATTTCTGTTGTTTTGAATTTGGCGCCCTGCAATTTCACTGGCTGTTGAGGTGGGACACTAGCGTCCCACTTGTACCAGAGAGGTTAAGTTTGTGGTATAGAATTATATAAACATAATTCAATATAATTCCAATACAAGTACCCCCCAAAATTGTGCCCGTCACCGATTTCAACTGCCCCCTAAGTCACTATCCTGGCGCTGGGTCTGAGTGACCTGATGGGGAGATGAAAATGAATGCATTGTGTACCTTTCATCACAAAAGCCATGTTAGCATGCACTGCACATGTTGTTGAACAATTGAACCATTTTGTTACTGTCACTGATATTTGGAAATTAGCATACAATATTCAGTTCATAAGCATTGACAGTAATACCATTGAATCCTGTGGTGAAATGACTGCTGAGATGCTTTCTAGTGATCTAACTCCCTCTCCATCTGAAATGCAAAAACCCTAACAAAAAATTATAAGAATGATCCTAATCAGTCAGTAAGTTTTCTAACTAATTAAACAGTCATGTAAATGTGCACAAGCCTATTCAGACAAATTATACTAAAACACCACAGCCTATTTCAATAAAATCAAGATGGCAATTTTCTTGTCAACTTTTTCAGTCAACAATGCATCAATAAACAGTTAGGGGAACGAAGTACACTGCACAAAAATATAAATGCAACTTGCAAAAATGTCAAAGATTTTACAGTTCATATAAGGAAATTAGTCAATTGAAATAAATTAGTCCCTAATCTATGTACTTCAAGACAGGGAATACAGATTTTTTTTTAAAAGGTAGGGGTGTAGATTAGAAAACTAGTCAGTATCTGGTGTGACCACCATTTGCTTCACGCAGCGCGAAACATCTCCTTCGATTAGAGTTGATCATGCTGTTGATTGTGTCCTGTGGAATATTCCACTCCTCTTCAATGGATGTGTGAATTTGCTGGATATTGGCGGGGAACTGGAAAAAACTGTTGTACACTTCGATCCAGAGCATCCCAAACATGCTAAATGGGTGACATGACAGGTGAGTATGCAGGCCATGGAATAACTGGGACATTTTCAGTTTCCAGGAATTGTGTACAGATCCTTGCAACATAGCATTATCATGCTGAAACGTGAGGTGATGGCAGTGGACGAATGGCACGACAATGAGCATCAGGATCTCTGTGCATTAAAATTGCTATCAATAAAATGCAATTGTGTTCTGTGTCCGTAGCTTATGCCTGCCGATACCATAACCCCACCATTCACAATGCTGACATCAGCAAACCGCTCACGCACACAACTCCATACACACTGTCAGACATCTGCCCGGTACAGTTGAAACCGGGATTCATCTGTGAAGAGCACACTTCTCCAGCATACCAGTGGCAATCGAAGATGGGCATTTACCCACTGGAGTCAGTTACGACCCTGGTGAGGATGACGAGCACGCAGATGAGCTTCCGTTAAATGGTTTGTGACAGTTTATGCAGAAATATTTTAGTTGTGCAAACCCACAGTTTCATCCACTGTCCGGTTGTGAGGCCGGTTGGACGTACTGCCAAATTCTTTAAAACAACGTCGGATGCAGCTTATGATAGAGAAATGAACATGCAATTCTCTGGCAACAGCTCTGGTGGACATTCCTGTAGTCAGCATTCCATTTGCACGCTCCCTCAAAACTTGAGATAACTGTGGCATTGAGAGAAATAAGCTTTTCTGCAAAAAGTAAGAAAGTTTCTGCAATCTTTTATTTCAGCTCATGAAACATGGGACCAACACCTTACATGTTATGTATATATTTTTAATCAGTGTAGTTTGACTGAAAGTGTTCATTACTCAATAACTAGTCTTTAAACTACAGCTAGCAAATACTGTATGTACTGTAGTAGTTATTTTCTTGAAACATAGCATAGTGGTGAACTCAGAAACTGATGGTGGGAGTTAGGTAACGTTAGCTAGCTCTCCCCCAGCAGTTTCAGTCTAGCTAGCTAATGGCATTTATGAACTTCATCAAAACCAGAAGGATATTTGTTTTCATCACCTTGCAACTAAATCATATACTTTTTACTCCATACATTTTCCCTGACACCCAAAAGTACTAGTTACATTTTGACAGGAAAATGACCCAATTCACACACTTATCAAGAGAATATCCCTGATTATCCCTACTGCCTCTGACTGACATACCGTTCCCCTGGCTATCCATGGTGGCAGACCAGGGGGTTGGGTCAAAGCATTTACACAGATCAGACACCGACAGAGTCGGATTAGCTCAGTTTCAAAGGTGTTTATTAAAAAAATAGTCCAAAAGAAAATAGGTCTCCCCCAAGAGACCCTCTCCAGGATATCCTCTTCTGGGCTCTGGGTCTTGCTGTATCCTGTGGGGATCACAAACTGAACTCCCTACTGTTACCTCTGGTACCGTCCCCAACTATACAACGAGTCTCCCCCCGGTGGCTGACCTGTTGTACGCCAACGCCCCTTAGCTATGTCGGGGAGTGATAATGGAATTTATATGTTTAAGGTAATGACTAAAGAGTTCCACCCTGAAACGTAATTATAACGTAATTGTTAGATTATGTAACATGTATAATGAATAATTAGACAAATGTAACTATTAGATTATGTAACATCTATAATGAATAAATAAAGTGATAAACATAAGTCCAATAAGGTTCGGTAGAGACAAGTAAGGGAGAGAAATGTGTGTGTGTGTGTGTGTGTCTAGGAGAATACAGAGAACAATTAAAGTATGTATGACCTGACCTGGTTAGAACTCTTAGAAACTTACAGCAGGAAAGGGAGTCCTGTCACGGTCCCTCTAATCTCGGGAGGATGGAACTGCCAGCTTGGTAGTGATAAACGAGTGGTGAGAATTGTGGGGAAAAATACATCCCATCTAACGTTTGTGTGTCTGTATGTGCGTGTAGTATGTAGGGAGGGGGTGAGTTATAAAATGGCATGTCTTTGTATTATGGACTTTAGAACGTTCTCGTGAATAAACTTTACGGACCTTTTGCATAAACTGAGTCTTTGCCTAATTATTATTAAACTCAGGGTCCTACAAATCTCGGGGATTGGTCAAAGCTTAAATAATTGTTAGTTATCATCATTGGGATTGAAAATTCTCGTGACAGGGGGTGGACTGTCATCAGTATGTCTCCCTTCTCGATAGGGCATCCGCGTTTCCATGCTTCGCCCCTGACCTGTGCACAACAGAAAAACAGAAGCGTTGAAGGGACAAAAACCACCTGGTGACCCGATCATTTGTGTCCCTTCCCCTGGCCATCTAGACCAGGGGAGCATGGTCCATGACCATTGTGAAGTGGGTACCTAACAGGTAATAATTGAGTGTCTAGTGCCCACTTCACAGCTAGAAACTCTTTCTCAACAACAGAGTATTTTTTCTCTCTGGATATCAGAACTCAGCTGATGTACAAGATGAGGTGCTCCTCCCCATCGTGTAGCTGGGACAGAACGGCCCCTAGTCCCTTGTCACATGCATCTGTCTGGACCAACATCAGCACCTGGAAATCGGGCATTACGAGAATCGGATGGGAGCACAGCGCTTCCTTCAGGTGGCTGAATGATGCATCTGTCTCGTTTGTCCATTTCACTGTTTTCAGGAGGCGGGTCCTGGTTAGATCGGTGAGGGGGGAAGCTATAGGCACAAAGTTGGGGATAAACTGGCTATAGTATCCTGCCAGTCCCAGGATGGATTTGACCTGTGTCTTGGTGTGTGGAACGGGCCAGTCACGTACCGCGTGAACCTTCCTCTCCTGGGGCATGATGTTCCCCCGTCTGATCAAATACCCCAGGTACTCCACCTCCTTGAACCCTAGTTTGCATTTCTTGGGGTTCGCGGTCAACCCGGCTTGTCTGAGCACATCCAGCACCGCCTGGAGGCGCGTCAGGTGCTCTTCCCAACCTTGGCTGTGGATGAGGATATCATCCAAATATGCAGCAGCGTACTGCTGGTGTGGTCGAAGTACTTTGTTCATCAGTCGCTGGAATGTGGGCGGGGCTCCGTGGACACCAAACGGGAGCACCCGGTACTGATACAATCCGTCTGGTGTCGAAGAAGCCTTCTCCCGGGAGGAAGCTGTCAACAGTACCTGCCAATAACCTTTGGTCAGGTCAAGGGTGTTGATGTACCGGGCCTTTCCCAATCGGTCAATGAGCTCGTCCACCCTCGGCATGGGGTAGGCGTCGAACAAGCTAATGTCGTTCACACACCAGAAATCATTACAGAATTGCAGGCTACCGTCCGATTTGGGCACCAACACAATGGGGCTGCACCATGCACTGTGAAACTCTTCAATGACCCCCATTCTCAGCATAGCCCCCACTTCCTGTTTCACGGCCTTCCTTCGGGCCTCCGGAATCTGATATGGCCTCTTTCGTACCATTTGTCCTCATTGCTCGGGACCACCACTGGTACCGTTGGCGTCCTGGATTCCGACCATAACACGGCCAAGGCGGTCCTCTTGTGCCATTTAATCAACAGGTTCACGTGGTAAATCGGTTGGGGTTTCCGTCTCCCGGGCTGCCGTACGCAGTAATTGACAGGTCCCAGCTTCTCAAACACCTCGTGCCAGGAACTTACTTTCGGCCGTGAGGATCAAGACCAACACCCTGTCTCCCACCTGGAATTCTCGGGGCTGGCCCCCCCGATTGTAGACCTGGGATTGGGCGCAATGGGCCTTCTCCATACGTTCCCTCATGACTGGCCATATGACTGTCATCCGCTCCCTCGTCGTCTCCACGTGCTCTACCACGCTGCGTAAGTTTGAGCGTTTTATTGAACCGCTCGACGAACCCATCCATCTGCGGGTGAAAGACGGAGGTCTGGATCTGCTTGATCTGCAGGAGAGCACACATCTTTCATTAGGCAGGACATAAACTCAGTACCTTGATCTGTCAGGATCTCGTTAGGGATGCCCACCCAGCTAAAGAGGTGGAACAGCTCCCGGCCGATTCCCTTGGATACCTCCGCCCGTAGTGGAATGGCCTCGGGATACTGGTTGGCATAGTCTGTGATTTACCAGGACGTACCGGTGTCCTTGTGCTGTTTTTATCAGGGGTCCCACTATGTCCATGGCTATGCGTTCAAAGGGTACCCCGATGATTGGTAGGGGGCCAGTGGGTTTCGGAAGTGTGCCTTTGGGGCAGTCATTTGACACTCTGGACAGCTGTGACAGCAGTCTTCCACGGCCCTCCTCTTCCTGGGCCAGTAGAACCGGGAGGCAATACGTTCCCGGGTCTTCTTGATTCTCAGGTGCGCCCATAACAGGTGGGTGTGGGCCAAGAACAGTTCCCACGTACCATTGGGGCAGCAACAATACCTCTCAAAGTTACCCCTGTTGGCGCGACACCTGATACAAAAGGTTATTCTTGATTTGGAAATGGGGGTATCGCCAGACTGTAGCTGTCCAACTATCGCTATCACATGGGCTGCGGCAGCTTTCAAGTTAAGGTCCTCCCACTGGGCCGTCCCAAATTTTCCCCTCAGTTGGCCCCCAGGTGTCTCAACTGGCCCCTCGAAATAGAGGAGGGGGACGCTGGGCTCTTATCTCCCGTGGGGTCGGGTTCCGGCACCCCCTCCGGTTGGTCAACCGTTTGCTTCCAGGCCGCACAGGCTATAGGTTGCCCTCGCTCTTGTCTTCAGACGGCGCATACCTTCTTCCTCAGCTCGTGCCCCCACAGGGCCACGAACAGTGGACAATCTCATCCCACTAGGAGAGGTACAGGCAACTCTGGTACTGCACCAAACATCATCTGGCAGTTCCCTTGTGGCGTCACGATGTTGGCCCATACGGTTGGATACCACTTTGTGTCCACGTAAACACAGGAAATGGACATCTCCCTACCACGTTTGGTCTCCTGGTTCAGCAGGCTCATGGTTACGAAGTTAACCATACTGCCGGAGTACCAATAGAGCTTCTGTGTCATGTCCATCAATCTTCACCGGGACCATGGGTGCAGTTGATTCGGGGTGTGCCCAACAGGAGCAGACGTAGTTCACTGTGTGACCCACCTCGCCTCCGGGGCTTGCTGATGACATCGACTCCTCTCGAGCTGGGCAATTCCAGGCAATGTGCCATCGGGCACCAGCCACACTCAAAAAACCTCCTAGATCGCTCATCTGGATGTCTCGGCTACGAACCTCCAGTTGTGAAATAGCTGAGCCAGATGGGCCAGGCTGTACCCGTAGTGGCTGAGTATCTCCCGTTTGAGTCCGTCGTAGTTATCCGCCTGTTCATCGTTCAGGTCCCAATACGCCTTTTTGGGCATTCCCAGAGAGGAACGGCGCCAGCAGCCTGGACGAGTCTCCCCCTGGTGGCTGACCTGCTGTACGCCACATCGTCAATAGTTTGCTTAACCTTTTGCAACGAGCAAACCCGTATCCGGGAGCATAATCATAGCCTCACATGCATTAGCATAACGCAACGGACATAAATACCCCGATAAACTTTTCCTATTCATGAAAATCGCAAATGAAGTGAAATAAATATATTCAAACACAAGCTTAGCCTTTTGTTAACAACACTGTCATCTCAGATTTTCAAAATATGCGTTACAGCCAACGCTAGACAAGCCTTTGTGTAAGTTTATCATGGCATAATGCTATGCTAGGCTCTGCTGGCAGCAGGCAACATTTTCACGAAAATAAGAAAAGCAATCAAATTAAATCATTTACCTTTGAAGAACTTCAGATGCTTTCACTCAGGAGACTCCCAGTTAGATAGCAAATGTTCCTTTTTTCCAAAAATATTATTTTTGTAGGCGAAATAGCTCCCGTTTGTTCATCATGCTTGGCTGAGAAATCGACCCTAAAATGCTACAACAAAATTTGCTCCATAATATCGACAGAAACATGGCAAACGTTGTTTAGGATCCATCCTCAAGGTGTTTTTAACAAATATATTCTATAATATATCCGTCGAGGCAGTTGGTTTCTCATAAGAAGCGATTGGAAAAATGGCTACCTCAGTATTTTACGCAAGGTTTTCTGCGGGAGACACCATGTGACCACATGCCATATATGGTCCCTTACAGCCATTCTTCAAGGGAAATGCCTAAAAAAGACGTCACAATGCTGTAGACACCTTGGAGAAAACGTGTAAAACGTAAGCTCATTCGTAGCTCCTTCACAGCCATATAAGGAGTCATTGGCATGAGGCGGTTTCAAAAAATGCGGCACTTCCTAGTTGGATTTTATCTGGGTTTCGCCTGTAACATCAGTTCTGTGGCACTCACAGACAATATCTTTGCAGTTTTGGAAACGTCAGAGTGTCTTCTTTCCAAAGCTGTCAATGATATGCATAGTCGAGCATCTTTTCGTGACAAAATATCTTGTTTAAAACGGGAACGTTTTTCATCCAAAAATTAAAATAGCGCCCCCTAAATCCAACTGGTTTAATACAAGGAATTCTAAATGATTTATACCTCTACTTTTACTTTTGATAGTTAAGTACAAATTCCATTTACTTTTGACTCTTAAGTATATTTAAAACCAAATACTTTCAGACTTTTACTCAAGTAGTATTTTACTGGGTGTATTTCACTTTTTTCAAATGTGTCTTTCTTTATACTCAAGTATGACAATTGAGTACTTTTTCCACCACTGCATATTAATACACATGATTTTCAATGAGCAGGTGTCCACATACTCTTGGTCATGTAGTGTATGTCAGACTGATGGATAGTCAGACAGGATAGAGTACACAAACATATGTCCATAGATGGGTCAGATTATAACCATAAAGTCTACAGTATTTAGGGTATACACACTTCAAGAACCATGGACAGATTACTTTCATAGATGGTAAGAAGTCAAATTACTGTCGATCTGCTGTTTACTTACTATTTCTCTCAACATCATCGTTTTCAAAGTGCAAGGATCTGTCCAAATCCCCAACCAACATAAATACAGCCTCTTCCACAGTGAAAAGTTGTACTTCAGGCCGAGGACTAATATCTACTTGTTTGTAGAACTGGCTTCTCCTTCAGTTGTTGTCCCTGGTCAGAGTCTTCACCTGAACGAATGTCGCACTTGAAGGGGCACTGCTTACTAGCTCACGTGCTTCACACATTTTCTTTTACAAGGGGTATATATTCTAACTTTCAGCATGGTCTTTAAAGCCCCTACAGTATCTGTCCATCATCTCTGCCTGGACCATTAAAAAAACATGCACTGACTGGTTTGTGCACTGAAATATTTGTTTTTAAAGCTGGAGAGAGATGCTATTAACATCTAATTAAGATAATGTCCATTGCTAGTTTCTTCATCTTTTGCTAAGGCAGATCTATGTTGCATTGGATTTCCACTCATACACTGCAGGTACTTTGTGATTTTTGGGAGGACTACATGTTTACCATAGCAACAGCTTCCCCTTAGTTACATTCACAGCCAGCTCACCAGCACCAAACAAACACACCAATCAATCTAAGTATGTTTTGAGAGATGAAAAACGATATTACCCCTGACTCCTTTCTTTTGTTCTTTTGTTATTTCGTTAGTTATTTCTTTCTCTCTTCCCTGCTTTTGTATTACTTGATAGTCATAGATACTCCTGTAATTCCCAGATGTAATTTTTTCTCTAGGCCCCATATGGCCATTTAAATAAACGTTCATTGTTGTTGTCATTCGGAATACAACAATGTGACAATCATGACAATTTATTCTGCATATATCAAGGTACTACATGTACAGTTACAGACAATCAAATTGAAACGCAAACGTACAGGCATGTAAGCACACATTCACACACACAGGAATGGCATTGTCTGCCTCACCTCTCTCTCATAAAAGTGCTGCATTTTCAGGTGCTGCATCTACATTTGAAGGAAAACACACAAGCACATACAGACAGAGAGACAGACAGAATGTCTGCAGTTCTAATGTGATGAACAGTTTTTCCTGATTGCAGTTCAGGCCTTAGGGCCAAAGTGTACACATACCTACGTCTATACATAGAGGTGCTGCATCTACAGACCCACACAAGCATGCAGGCATGCACACTCCATTCTAATTTGATGGACCAGGTTTCCTAGAATCTACGAGAGTGTCATATGCCTGATTGCGGTTCAAAGACACATGTGCCTTTAAGATGAGACACTTCCAACCCATTTCTCTTTGTGATGTGCATGACAAATGCTGAACAGAGCAGATCACAAAACAAAAGCATATAAAATGCACAGCATAACACCGGCAACATTAGCAAACCTCCAAGACGTGTCTGATTGGTTCACGTCTCGTTCGTCTTCCTTTGTTTTCTTCTTCCTCCAATTTCATGCTTTGTCTTACTTAGGGCAAATTAATGTAACAGCCAAGGCATTTTTCTGTTGTCAGAGTCAAAAGAGCAAAGGAAGAGAACAGTGTGTCTTGACAAAATGGAGCACAAGAAAATTACTTTCATGCCATAATCAAGTCAATCATTGAGTGAGTTGGAGAGGAAGATAACCGATTGTTAGATGGATGCTTTCCAATATGCTTTCAGATAAAATCAACTGTTTTCTTCACTAGTCTAAATTGATGCTAAAGCTTAACCAGAATTTGCATTAATGCATCACTTCATTCCTCAGTACTACCCTGAGGTTTTCCTGACCACATGATTTGATGAGGAAATACCCAAGGCCCTAGCTATAGGATAACTCAGTGCCCTGTCGTCTGATACTTCACACATAATGGTCAATGAGAATATTATGTTTGGATATCTAACATAAGATTACAGTATGGTTGAAAAATATACTTATTTCCAAAACATGAAAGTCTTATACGGGTTTGAAGGATTACCAGTGGGTTGAAGGTGTGCAGATGTGGATACTGTTTAAGGAATACGTCACTCAACACCAATATTTTAGTATTTTGTTCATTAGTCCACTGTTGTTTTTAAACATCTTTATTCATACAGGGAAGTCTTATTTAGACCGATGTCTCTTTAACAAGGGAGACCTGATTCACAAAAATGCAGCAAAAAGAATTAGCGTCACAATTATAACAGCAAAAGGCGGGAACATGAGAAAAATAAATACACAATTATAAAAAAACATATACATTTCTCTGTGAGCTGGTCATTTACACATACCCTGAAATGCCCGAAGGGCACTAATGTGTCTAATTGTGGGGTATACTGAAATGCGTTCCATGTATGTTGCTCGTAAAAACTACATTAAATGCCTCCTAAGAAGGAGTGAAGTTTAGAGTTTATTAATTCAAATATTTTGTCAAAACACAATCTTTGATAGTTGTTTAGGTCACCAGGGTTCCCGTCATTGTGAAAAGTAAGTACATGAGCTGCTTTTGATAATTTAGGAATAATCCCAAATAACTGTTAAAGAAAAAGTATTGGCTATGGGTTTCACGATAAGGGGCACTGCCAACAAAATAATACATGCAGGTACTAACAGGTATGCCCCAGTGGACTTCGATACAATCCCAAAAGATGGTGTATGTCAGCAGTCAAGTTTTCAAGATAAAGCCATTTCAGTAGAGCAAAAACCTGCCCTGAGGTATCATGCAAAACGCATCACCTGGTAGTATTCCTTTAAAAGCAAAATAAAAAGTGAAAAATACTATTATGGTTCAATAAGGCACCTTCCAAAATGGCCTCCGCATTAAAAATAATGTTAGAGCTTTTTCAACCATTTCTACAGTCACAGCAATATGAAACATTAGCAATGCTCTGGCACCATCCAAAGGCTCAGGTTGGAATTATCCTGTCAGAGAAAATACAGCCGTGACCAAGCTCCGGGGTGAAGTTTCTCCTAGGTACAGATCTACGATCCGCTTCCCCTCACCCAATCCTAACCTTTGCACGATTAGAGTGAAGTTGTCCCTAGACACTGATCTTGCGTCAGCTTTTTTGGGGGGAGGGAAATGCAAAACTGACTCAAGATCAGCTTCCAGGGGCAACTTCACCCTACTCCTGTGACCAATACAGAATATGTGGCCAGATGTATATTGTTACAGCAGATATACTGTACACTGAGTGTACAAAACATTAGATAGACGGACAGCGCGCATGTCTGCAGTTCTAATGTCATGAACCATTTTTCCTGATTGCAGTTTAGGCCTTAGGGCCAAAGTGTACACATTCACCCTACTCCTGTGACCAAACCAGAATATGTGGCCATATTTATATTGTTACAGTAAATAGAATGTGTACAAAACATTAGGGACACTTGCTCTTTCCATGACACCCTTTTTATGTTTTGTTACTTTTACCATTAATCTTGCTGAATACCAAGTTCTCTTCAGTTAGCATTAAAATAGTGTAAACTCCCCTGCACTTTAGATTTTGACAAATAAACATTATTTGGATATTTTAATGTCTATCATCTGTTTTATGATACCGAGCCCTGTGCAGCTTATAGAAATATATTCTGTGAATCCACAAATGCAGACAAATATCAAAGATTGATAGAAAATATCCATATTTATTTTATGGTGTTTCTAGATGAGAGCTCTCCAACCCCGTTCCTGGAGAGCTACAGTCCTATAGGTTTGCACTCCAACCCTAATTTAGCACACCTGATTCTAATAATTAGCTGTTTGATAAGCTGAACCAAGTTAGTTACAACTGAGGTTGGACCAAAAACCTACAGGAGGGTGATTCTCCAGGAACAGGGTTGGAGACCCCTGTTCTACATGGTCCTGTGCTGAGCAGCACTGCCTGCGTTTACACAAGCAGCCTATTTCTGATCTTTTTTCCATGAATTAGTCTTAATCACATATATTTTCACATCAGCATTTTTTCAGGACTGATATGATTGGTCAAAAGACCAGTTAGTAAAAAATAATGTCAGGGCTGCCTGTGTAAATGCATGCATTGTCCTTTATATTGCTTTGGTACACTGGCAATGGTGTTTGGCATGATGGGCTGGGGAAGCAGAGGCTTTTGTGCTCATGGCGAATGGTCTTTTCCTGTATGTGGTGAATAGCCAGCTGGATAAGACTCTGCCAAAAATGGTGTAAGGCTTCTGAACCACCAACTGTTTGGTCCTCTTGCAGAAGATTTGCTTATGCTGACATGGTTGTGGTGTTAGCATGTTACACTTTTTGTGGACGGGACGTAGAGCAACACGCCTTTGTTGGTAACAGGACCGGCTAGCGTATTGTTTAGGGACAATGAGGGGCATTAGGAGCTGCTGGGAGTTGTGAAAAATCTAAAACATTATGAATTGTTGTGTTTGGGAGATTGAGGAGAAATGTCACCTCAATCAGTCTCATACACAACAATACATTTACCATCTAAGCACAACCCTGCCCTACCAAAACCCTGTTCCTTATCTTAAAGTACTGTCTGTAAATCTGCCCCAGCCCATTGACTTTGACAGATCAATCTTGTCAATAGTATCCATTTGCAGGGGATTTTTGTTGCCATGTCTTTGTATTGTTTTTTGAGAATAAAAGAATGAGGTGATTGTGTCATTACTGTTGTAGTCTTGATTTTATAACTTTCAGTGTCCCTTGCTGGTTTCTGTACCATAATCGTGTTGTGCTCCATAACCGCAAGGTGTGTCTGCTCCCTTATGCTCATGTATCCAAAAATGTTCAGCAGGGCACTGTGGAATGACTCCACATAACCTGAGTAACACAAAGAGGTAAAAAGAGAAGTGAGCTAGACTAAATTGATAACATGGTCTGGAAGATATTCTGTGGTCCTCAGGCTACCTATAACCACCTGTAACCCCATAACACAAACCAGACAAACACTATCCAATTCATGTTTATGCCATGCTTACTGTACAGTTAGCTATGTTAACCTTCAGCTTGTAAATATTTTTGCCAATTTACCTTCACCTTGTGCAGAGCTAGGGGTTGGAAGCACACCTTGATACCATCTACAACAAAACACACAACAATGCACAATTTAACCACCCCACAAATTGTATTGATCTTTATATTAGGCTGGATAGCTTTGCTTGCTGTTAGCTAACTAGCGTCACTAAATTGGCAGCAAAATTTCTAGCAAGCTGAGAACCAACTAACCAACCATAGATGTATGCAAATTCATCATTGCTATCAAGACACAAACAGAGAATGTTAGCTATATTGACAATTCTATTTTTCGTAACGGAGTGTTTTCCATACAAGGGTGGAATAGATAGCTACCATGTTGAGTTACTCTCATTTGCTAACGTTAGCTTGCTAGTACCGCATCACTTCTCAGCTCTTGATTTTCAGTTCAGCCTGAAATTCCCTCTGATAATCTTTGGTCACCGTAAGGCACATCATTCTACTGGCAGCATCGGGATAAATCTTTGGTAAGTAGAATGGTAAAAGAAAACAGATTCTCACACTTGTTTGTAATTAGTACAGCCATGCACAGAATACAACATGATGACAAATGTTAGTGAAAAACAAGATGTCCCTGCAGAAGTTCTGAGATCGCTGTGAGTTTGATAGAAGTACACAATGCCATCATCCACGGTTGTGGGCACGCCCCATCTACCTTAGCAGGCGGTATCTGCATTCGCTATGAATGACAGACTGTGGTTCACCATGAGCAGAGGAAAACCCAGGAAGTCAACATTTCCTGATTCTACCATTTGGAATGAAAATGTGCCAGTTCTAGCTTGGATAATTGTGATTGTATGACAAAAATGAAATGTTGTTAATAATATCCTCTTAAGGATACACCCCTTTTTGCCCCTTGCCCCATTCTGCCTGCCCTGAGCCTGCTTGCCTTCCTATACCTTTGCCCCACCTTTCTAAATTACTGACCTTTGCCTGCCCTGAACCTGAGCCTGCCTGCCGTCCTGTACCTTTTGGCCCACCTATCTGGATTATTGACTTCTGCCTGCCCTTGACCTGCCTTTTACCTGCCCCTGTTTGGTTAATATAAAATGGACTATAATGCCATGACAAAGCAATGGGGAAATTCCCCTTTAAATCCACTTCAATCAGTGTAGATGAAGACGGGGATACAAGTTAAAGAAGGATTTTAAGACACAATTGATTCATGGATTGTGTATGTGTGCCAAAAATATTTAAATGCCTTTGAACGGAGTATGGTAGCAGGTGCCAGGCACATCGGTTTGAGTGTGTCAAGAACTGTAACGCTGCTGGGTTTTTCATGCTCAACCGTTTTCCATGTGTGAATGAAGAATGGTCCACCACCCGAAGGACATCCAGCCAACAGCAGGCTAGTGGTCCAGTACAACATTGGTGCCCAAAGACCCATAAAAGAATGCACAACTCATCATACCTTGACATGAATGGGATATGGCAGCTGTCAACCTTTCATATTCCCACTTCTTTCAGCAAAAAAACAAGGAACGAAAACATTGGAGAATTGGAAAAACATTGCCTGGTCTGATGAATACCGGTTTTTGCTGTTTCCCACTGATGGGTTCATCATACCGCATGTCATCATTGCAGGCTGGTGGTGGTGGTGTGATAGTGTGGAGTGTGTTTATGGCACACATAGGGCGACTTGATAAAAGTGTGGCAATGATTAAATGCCACAGGATATTTGAACATCATTGCCAATCAGGTGCATCCCTTCATGTTAGCAGTGTATTTTTTTCAGCAGGATAATGCCACATGCCATAAGGCTAGAATTGTCCAGGAATGGTTCCACGAACATGACAGTGAAGTCAGCTTACTCCAGTGGCCTGCCCACTCAACATATCTCAATCCAGTTCAGCATCTGTGGGATGAGATGGAACGAGTTATTCGGAGTAGAGATCCACTACCAGCCAACTTGACACAACTGTGGGGAAGCATTTTAGTCAACATGGTCCAGTATCCCTGTGGAACGGAGTGCAACTCAATATTAGGAAAACTGCCCACAGTACATTTCTAGCTACTGTTCTTCATAGGGTATTCTTTTTAAACAGACCAGAATGCCTTCCTATATCTGTCAGAGCCAGGACATACACTACATTACCAAATGCATGTGGACAACTGCTTGTCGAACATCACATTCCAAAATCATGGGCATTAATATGGAGTTGGTCCCTCCCCCTTTACTGCTATACAAACCTCCACTCTTCTGGGAAGGCTTTCCACCAGATGTTGGGCGATTAGGCCTGGCTTGCAGTCGGCTTTCCAATGGGGTTGAGGTCAAGGCTTTGTGCAGGCCAGTCAAGTTCTTTCACACCAATCTGAAAAGGCACTTCCCCAAACTGTTGCCACTCAGTTGGAAGCACAGAATCCTCTACAATGTCATTTGGTATGCTGTAGCCTTAGATTCCGCTTCACTGGAACTAAGGGGCCCAGACCATTATTCCTCCTCCACCTATCTTTACAGTTGGCACTATGCATTCAGGCAGGTAGCATTCTCCTGGCATTCGCCAAATCCAGATTCTTCTTTTGGACTGCCAGATGGTGAAGCGTGATTTATCACTACAGAGAACATGTTTTCACTGCTCCACAGTCCAATGGTGGTGAGCTTTACACCTCTACAGCCGACGCTTGGCATTGCGAATGGTGATCTTAGGCTTGTGTGGGAATATGTAAGGTTGACAGCTGCCATATCCCATTCATGTCAAGGTACGATGAGTTGTGCATTCTTTTATGTGTCTTTGGGCACCAATGATGTACTGGACCACTAGCCTGCTGTTGGCTGGATGTCCTTCGGGTGGTGGACCATTCTTCATTCACACATGGAAAACGGTTGAGCATGAAAAACCCAGCAGCGTTACAGTTCTTGACACTCAAACTGATGTGCCTGGCACCTGCTACCATACTCCGTTCAAAGGCATTTAAATATTTTTGGCACACATACACAATCCATGAATCAATTGTGTCTTAAAATCCTTCTTTAACTTGTATCCCCCCCTTCATCTACACTGATTGAAGTGGATTTAAAGGGGAATTTCACCATTGCTTTGCCATGGCATATAAATAGCTGAATCCACTAATTTGAAGGTTGTCCACATACTTTTGTATGGTTGGAAAAAACAGGCATATCTTCTGAGAGAGAGCACTTGATTTGAATGTTTATACGTCTTTTGAAGGTGAATGGAATGAACCAGCTTGTGTGTTCGTAGCTCAGACAAGATCGCAAATCAAAATGAACTATGTCATGCAGAAAAGAAGATCATGTCCATGTCAGAGTAAGGCCTTCAATGAATGCCATACAAATGTACAGTGTCAATATTAGTACAGCCTCAGTCTCAGCAGGACACCATACAATTGTGCAGTCACTGAAGCAGCCTTCGTGGCACATGTACAGTACAGCCTTGCATGTTAAATGTCCTCTGTATTATTCAGAAGTCATCTTGAACCCATTTAGTAGGAAATTATTTCTATACAGGGCCATCACTTTAGCTTAACATGTGCTGTCATGTCACATCGCACACATCATGCGCAAATGAAATACAGGGAAACAGTGTTGCATCCAATTGTGTACTAAGTCATCCATTTCATGTGAAATGTTACAAATCCAAATCGTGTCAAATGTTACAAATTTGTAGTTCTTAAAATCCCGGAGTGCGTCTTTAAGAAACATTAGAAGACAAAAATATACATCAAACCCATTTGGTGTGTCATCACTGTGGTCTCTGGCTTGTGGTCAGACTCATTCAGGTGGAACAAACTTAAACTTGTTTCTTTCGGTAATCATATTACATGTAATCAGTTACTCCCTGACCCAGGTGACATGCTAATGCTGTAACATGCGCTACTCGCCATGCATCGCTAAAGTTGGAGACTTTTATCTCCCTCACCAACTTCAAACATCTGCTATCTGAGCAGTTACCCGATCGCTGCAGCTGTACATAGTCTATCGGTAAATAGCCCACCCATTTTTACCTACCTCATCCCCATACTGTTTTTATTTATTTACTTTTCTGCTCTTTTGCACACCAATATCTCTACCTGTACATGACCATCTGATCATTTATCACTCCAATGTTATTAATCTGCAAAATTGTAATTATTTGCCAACCTCCTCATGCCTTTTGCACACAATGTATATAGACTCCCCTTTTTTTCCTACTGTGTTATTGACTTGTTAATTGTTTACTCCATGTGTAACTCTGTTGTCTGTTCACACTGCTATGCTTTATCTTGGCCAGGTCGCAGTTGCAAATGAGAACTTGTTCTCAACTAGCCTACCTGGTTAAATAAAGGTGAAATCAAATTTAAAAAATACATGTCTGTTTTCTGGTATAGTCCCTCACAATTTTAGTCCGTTTTCTTCCACTTTGTGCCTAATGAATAAAACCCAAATGTCACTGGCCAGTCACACCGTTCATTTCCTGGGGCAGCTGGTGCAATTTCCTGTCTCGCTGATGTCGCAACCCATGTCCCATGATTGCCTGGATGAGCGGAAGTACATTGAATCTGTCACACTCGGCCAGTATCACTTTAGGCATGGACTGGAGGTGGCCCCGAGTTCAACTGGTGTAAAGTGTTAAATACATCCCAAATGGCACCCTATTCCCTATATCGTGCACTGCTTTTGACCTGTGGACCCTGGTCAAATGTAGTAAACTAAATAGGAAATAGGGTGCTATTTGGGAGGCAGACTTTGACTCATACATCATTATGTGCATTTATTAAGCCTTTGAGCCCTACAGTTCATATACAGCAGTGAAGAAGACAACTGCTTTGCCTCAGTCTGAATACAAACATGCATTTGGCAGTTTCCTAATAAACTTCAGCACCTTACATCAGGATCTGGTGTTTGTTTTTCTATGTTTTAGATTTTGAATGTGAGAAATGGGGGGGTGTTTGAAGGTGTGAGCCCCACTGTGGATTAAACTTTGACGAATGTGTCTGTAAACTACTTGTTGTTATGCACTCTGCTAATACTGCTGTTTAGCCCTCCAGCAAATTGACTTAAACCTGTCAACTGTTTTGTATGATAGCCTGACAGGCGCTTGGGTTTATCTGCGCTGCACTTTGCTCTAGATACAATTTTAATTATAGAAAATCTCTATATAAAACCCATTTTGGATGTTGGGTATCAAGTAGGTGTCACACTTCCTCAAGGCAACCATCATGTATTTTTAATCTTGGCAAGAAAATGTACTTTAGTGCCAATAACATATTTTGAGCAATTAATCCATGTAATTTTCTAAAATCATATTCAACTCACTGTAGGATAAACCTAAACCATACCTAACGCAACTATCTAAATAAATGTCACACTAACACAAAACTGTTAATTATTAATTACCCTTGTGCACATTGATCGCTTGTAGTTTCTTGTTTTTCTTGTAGAACATTGTCATGATCTTTAGTTTTGAACTGGGTGGAGGGAGGTGATGCGTCATGATCTGCTGCACAGTAAGGGTGTGTCAATCTTTGGCACAATAAGAAGCTGATAAGATGCGGTCTCATGACAACTTATACACAACACGTCGAGCAGCACAGTGTATATTTGAAATGTCTGGAAATCTTAGTCTGTGTAGCTGTATGCCTATGCCAATGCATTGCACATTGCGCTGACCATGCTTCTGAAACGGATTTGATTGTTTCGATACAGAACTATGCAGGACATAAAATAGTTAATGACATGCCTTGTAAATACCTGAAAAGTTTATCATTTCAATTGGTTCATTTGTATAAAAATATTTATTCAATTTTATTAAGAAGCAGGCAAGTTAGGCATACTTGAGATATTTCTGACACAATGGTTTATGACAGTTTAGATTGGAAGTGGATCCAGGATGCCAGTGAGAGAGAATATAGTGGACGGTTGCTGTCAGAAAGGGGTTGATATTTAGTGTGTCATTAGGTAACTTGATAGTGCACCTGTTTCTTTGAAGTAAAAAATATGTTTGACGGTTGAAATTGTTGACCTCTTAGTGACATTGACCTCTTCATCCTCTTCAAATGTGTTTGAAGTTAAAAGTAATGGCCTGGTGATTAATGTGATGTGTAGTGACCTTGTTGAACTTAAAGAAATGTGTTTGAAGTAAAAAGTAATTTCCCAGGAGCGCCTGAGTATGAACTTTTGTAGTGAACTTGTGGAAATGCTATTGAGTGAGTTGTGACCCCTTGAAGAATTAACTGGTTGCCTGTTGTAGAATGAACAGGAAAAAGCCATTTCCGGGTAGTCCTGTGAGTCTTAGCACTACGAGAGAGAAGAAACCAAAAGAGAGGCTTCCTGTCAAAGCAAGGGCTGATTTCAAGGTTTTACTGCTAACCTACAAAGCATTACATGGGCTTGCTCCTACCTATCTCTCTGATTTGGTCCTGCCGTACATACCTACACGTACGCTACGGTCACAAGATGCAGGCCTCCTAATTGTCCCTAGAATTTCTAAGCAAACAGCTGGAGGCAGGGCTTTCTCCTATAGAGCTCCATTTTTATGGAACGGTCTGCCTACCCATGTCAGAGACGCAAACTCGGTCTCAACCTTTAAGTCTTTACTGAAGACTCATCTCTTCAGTGGGTCATATGATTGAGTGTAGTCTGGCCCAGGAGTGGGAAGGTGAACGGAAAGGCTCTGGAGCAACGAACCGCCCTTGCTGTCTCTGCCTGGCCAGTTCCCCTCTTTCCACTGGGATTCTCTGCCTCTAACCCTATTACAGGGGCTGAGTCACTGGCTTACTGGGGCTCTCTCATGCCGTCCCTGGAAGGGGTGCGTCACCTGAGTGGGTTGATTCACTGATGTGGTCATCCTGTCTGGGTTGGCGCCCCCCCTTGGGTTGTGCCGTGGCGGAGATCTTTGTGGGCTATACTCGGCCCTGTCTCAGGATGGTAAGTTGGTGGTTGAAGATATCCCTCTAGTGGTGTGGGGGCTGTGCTTTGGCAAAGTGGGTGGGGTTATATCCTTCCTGTTTGGCCCTGTCCGGGGGTGTCCTCGGATGGGTCCACAGTGTCTCCTGACCCCTCCTGTCTCAGCCTCCAGTATTTATGCTGCAGTAGTTTATGTGTCAGGGGGCTAGGGTCAGTTTGTTATATCTGGAGTACTTCTCCTGTCCTATTCGGTGTCCTGTGTGAATCTAAGTGTGCGTTCTCTAATTCTCTCTCTCGGAGGACCTGAGCCCTAGGACCATGCCCCCTCCTTGCTGTCCCCAGTCCACCTGGCCGTGCTGCTGCTCCAGTTTCAACTGTTCTGCCTTCTTATTATTCGAACATGCTGGTCATTTATGAACATTTGAACATCTTGGTCATGTTCTGTTATAATCTCCACCTGGCACAGCCAGAAGAGGACTGGCCACCCCACATAGCCTGGTTCCTCTCTAGGTTTCTTCCTAGGTTTTGGCCTTGCTAGGGAGTTTTTCCTAGCCACCGTGCTTCTACACCTGCATTGCTTGCTGTTTGGGGTTTTAGGCTGGGTTTCTGTACAGCACTTTGAGATATCAGCTGATGTACGAAGGGCTATATAAATACATTTGATTTGATTTTGATTTGATTTGATAAACCACAGAAAAAAATGAAACATGGAGTTGTTACTTACTGACGCGCATCTGATGACCATGACATTGAAGGTAGGACCCTGGCCACAACATGGAAAAAGGGTTTAGTTTAAATCAGAAATATATGATGCTCCCAGAACCCAAATACCAACCATAAAGGTACTAAGAGATCAAGTAGTTATCTCTAATGGACAAATTATGGTGTTATGTGTTTGATTACCAATCCTGTAAAGTGAAGCTCTATACCTTAGCCGAAGGAGAAGAATATACAGACCAAACCCTAGAAGTGGAATACAGGCTTGAGGACTGGGATGTGTCAGGAGCTAAGAGTTAGGTCAAAGGGTTGTACCTTGTACAAGGGGTACAAGGGCAAGTGGGGGTGATGTTGGGTTAGTCAGCCCAGGGCCAAAGGGGAACATGGCGCAGTTGTCTAAGGCACTGCATCTCAGTGCAAGAGGCCTCACTACAGCCCTTACTTCTAATCCAGGCTGTATCACATCCGGCCGTGATTGGGAGTCCCATAGGGCGGTGCACAATTGTCCTAGAGTCATCTGGGTTTTGCCGGGGTAGGCCGTCATTCTAAATAAGAATTTGTTATTGACTGACTTTCCTAGTTAGATAAAGGTTAAATAAAATATATATATTACAGAGCATTTTCATAAGTCCACTCAAGTTTCTTCAACTGTCTTCTGACTGTGGTTAGAGTGATGTTGATGTGCTGTGAAGCCAGCAGATTCAACTGCATTTGCAATTGGCCTAGCGTAGTCCGGGCTTGGCCGGGGTAGGCCGTCATTGTAAATAAAAATGTGTTCTTCATTAACTGACTTGCCTGGTTAAATAAAGGTTACATTTAAAAATATTACAAAATGTTACTTTCCTAAGAAAGTCATTAGATCTTTTCTAAGAATTGGAATTAGTCTCCAAAAAAAGAAAACATATTTAAAAGTTTGGGGTCACTTAGAAGTTAACTTGTTTTTGAAAGAAAAGCAAAAAAAAAATTCCATTAAAATAACATCAAATTGATCAGAAATACAGTGTAGACGTTGTAAATGACTATTGTAGCTGTAAACGCCAGATTCTTTTTTTAATGGAATATCTTCATAGGTGTAAAGAGGCCCATTATCAGCAACCATCACTACTGTATTCCAATGGCATGTTGTGTTAGCTAATCCAAGTTTATCATTTGAAAAGGCTAATTAATTATTAGAAAACCTATTTGCAACTACGTTAGCACAGCTGAAAACTGTTGTTCTGATTAAAGAAGCAATAAAACTGGCCTTCTTTAGACTAGTTGAGTATCTGGAGCATTAGCATTCGTGGGTTCGAATTCGGGCTCAATACGGCCAGAAACAAAGTACTTTCTTCTGAAACTCGTCAGTCTATTTTTGTAATGATAAATGAAGGCTGTGAAATTGCCAAGAAACTGAAGATCTCGTACAACGCTGTGTAATTGTGTGATGGAGAAGTCCGTCACTGGCCGCGGGCAGTGTTTGGTACACTAATAGGCTGACCACACCGCTAGCGTTGCGTGCGCGAGCGTTGCAAAATAAATTAAGAAATCTGTTATTCAATTATTGCACCCACACGTCAACGAGCGTCTGCGTTGCCCAGGGCTAAAATATAAGTCCTTTCTATTTCTGACGCAGATCGCGCTGCAAGTCCTGCCTCTCACATCTCCTCATTGGTTTATAGAAGCAGGTACCCACGTGGGTGATTGAAAGACGAACTGTGTTGCCGGTCATCGTAGTAATACTATGAAAGTTTAGATGCCAATCGCCATATAAGTTCAAAGATGAAAAAGCCTGAAAGGAGGAGAGATGACTATGAATGATTGTTTTATGTGTGCATTATTTGTCAGAGTAGAGGACCTTGTGCATTTCAGGTAAAATAACAACTCAATGTTTATATTCCAGGACAAATTAGCTAGCAACAGCAAGCTAGCTAAATAGGACAAATTAGCTAGCAGGTGCAAGCTAACTAGCTAAATTTCCATAAATGTTTAATGATTTTCGACCTGTCCCCAAATGAATGTAATTGGTTCAGAGTTTGTTTTTATATTTGAACCGGCGTGTCATGATAGCGTTTGGTGTAAGGGGACACAATAAATGTGCGCACGATGGCTGACGCTCGCAGCCGGTTTGTGTTCCGTGTAACACACACACATTAATCACGCCTCCCTGCTCCGCTAAGTTAGATGACAACACAACAGTGGTAGGCCTGATCACTGACAATGATAAGACAGCCTATAGGGGGGAGGTCAGATAAATGGCAGTGTGGTGCCAGGACAACTTTTCTCTCAATGTGAGCAAGATAAAGGAGCTGATCATGGACTACAGGAAAAAGCTGGCCGAACAGGCCTCCATTAACATTGACGGGTCTGTAGTGGAGCGGGTCGAGAGTTTCAAGTTCCTTGGTGTCCACATCAGCAACAAACTATCATGGTCCAAACACACCAAGACAGTCAGGAAGAGGGCACAACAAAACTTTTCCCCCTCAGGAGACTGAAAATATTTTGGGTCCCCAGATCCTCAAAAGGTTATACAGCTGCACCATCGAGAGCATCCTGACCAGTTGCATCACCGCCTGGTATGGCAACTGCTCGGCATCTGACTGTAAGGCGCTACAGAGGGTAGTGCGTACGGCCCAGTACATCACTGGGGCCAAGCTTCCTGTCATCCAGGACCTATATAATAGGCGGTGACAGAGGAAAGCCCATAAAAATGTCAGAGACTCCAGTCATCGAAGTCAGACCGTTTTCTCTGGTACTGCACGGCAAGCGCTTCTGGAGCGCCATGTCTAGGACCAAAAGCCTCTTTAACGGTCAATTACTGTTAATGCTCCAGATTTTCTCTCCACAGCCCTAGTGGTAAATCCTGGGTGCTGTTCTCTATTGTGAGCAAGCTCATCCAACCTGTGAACAATTCTGATACCTCAGCCTCCCCAGAATGGTGCAATCAATACCATTGCTTCTTCCAAAGATAAATTGAAAACATCAATTACACCATTCTGTCTTCTCCAGCCCCGGTAGTTGAGCTACCCAGTCCTACGCTCCCTGAGTCAAGGTTCTCCACCTTCACAACAGTCACTGCAGCTGATGTAACCAAGCTGGTTAGGACACTGAAGCCCACCACTTGCTTACTTGACCCTATCCCTAGGTCCCTTGTCAAGACCTGCTTATCTGCTCTGGAGCCTTTCTTCACAGATATTATCAACAAGTTCCTCAGGCAGCAGTGACACCGATACTTAAAAAGCCTGGATCTGACACTGACAAGAACTACAGGCCTATTTCTAACCTGCCCTTCCTGAGTAACCCTCTCGAACGTGCTCCAAAACCATCTTGCCATTCACAACCTACTTGAGCCCTTCCAGTCAGGTTTCAGAGCTAGACACAGCACATAGACTGCCCTGGTAAGGGTCACCAATGACCTCCTAATGAATGCTGACTCTGGGGCTGCCAGTATCCTCTGCAGCATTTGACACGGTCAGCCACTCCATCCTGTTGGTCAGCATGGAGAATCTCCTGGGCCTGTCAGACATTGTCCATTGGGACACTACTGTTTTGTATCTACATGCTGCCACTAGGAAACATCTTGAGGAAATATGGACTGGGCTTTCACTTTTATGCTGACGACAGTGAGCTAAACGTCTCCACAAACACTGACATTCGCCAATCCCAATGCACTCCTGGTCAGCTGCCTGCAGGACATAAAAGAGTGGATGAAGTTGATTTTCCTGCAGTTAAACAGCAAAAAGACAGGACGTCCTGATTGGCACTCACACCATCATAAACAACATCAGCAGCTACAGTTTAAATAGTGATGCTGTCAAGGTCATCCCCTCCAGTGAGGTTCTCAACCTGGGTGTGATATTTGACAGTCATCTCTTGTTTGAGGCCCACATCAAGAGTATGACCAAAGCCAAAAAGTTTCCATCTGCGGAACATTGCCAGGTTACGACCTATGCTATCACAACCTGCAGCTGAGCAGCTCAGCCATGCATTTATTTCATCCCGTCTGGACTATTGTTAACGCCCTTTTTGTTGGTGCCTCTGCCAAGTGCTTAAACAGGCTACAATATATCCAGAACTGTAATGCTCGTGTCCTCACCCACACCTTCCCCAGCGAGCAGATCACTCCAGTGCTGTTCAACCTCCACTGGCTCTCCATATGCTCATGCGTCGACTAGAAAATCCTGGTTCACACCTACCAAGCAATTCACAACTATGGACCCAAGCACCTGTCTGACCTCATTCTATCCTCCTGCCACACACGCACCCATCGCTCCTCCAGGTCCGACTACAAACTATGGCCGACAAGGCTTTCAGTTGCGCAGCTCGGCGGCTATGGAACGCACGTTCAGACACTATTAGGGCTGCTGAGTCTCTGTCCTCTAAGGCACAACTCAAGACTGTGCTGTTCAGAAAAGCTTTCAAGGACCTCTGCTAATTATGTTCTCATGTCCTCCGGACCTGGCAACACCTGTGCCTTGCAAAAGTATTCATCCCCCTTGGCGTTTTTCCTATTTTGTTGCATTACCAACCTGAAATTTGAATGGGTTTTTATTTGGATTTCATGAATTGACATACACAAAATTGTCCAAATTAGTGAAGTGATTTTAAAATGTGGTGCGTGCATATGTATCCACCCCATTGCAATGAAAAACCCTAAATAAGATCTGGTGCAACCAATTACCTTCAGAAGTCACATAATGTCAATATATATATACACACCTGTTATGAAAGGCCCCATAGTCTGCAACACCACAAAGCAAGGGGCACCATGAAGACAAAGGATCTCTCCAAACAGGTCAGGGACAAAGTTGTGGAGAAATACAGATCAGGTTTGGGTTGTAAAAAAATATCAGAACGTTTGAACATCCCACAGAGCACGATTAAATCCATTATTAATAAATAGAAAGAATATGGCACCACAACAATCCTGAAGGCCACCCACCAAAACTCACAGACCAGGCAAGGAGGGCATTTCATCAGAGGGGCAACAAAGAGACCAAAGATAATCCTGAAGGAGCTGCAAAGCTCCACAGTGGAGATTGGAGTATCTGTCTATAGGACCACTTTAAGCTGTACTTTACGGAAGAGCTGGGCTTTACGGAAGAGTGACCAGAAAAAAAGCCATTGCTTAAAGAAAAAAATAAGCAAACACTCGAGTGGTTTCACCTCTAGTGACTCCCCATCCCGCATGAGGGAGCGTAATCATTGACTGACACTAATTAGCATAACACAACAGACAAGTATTCCTATTCATGAAAATCACAAGTGAAATATATTGAGACACAGCTTAGCCTTTTGTTAATCACCCTGTCATCTCAGATTTTCAAAATATGCTTTACAGCCAAAGCTAGACAAGCATTTGTGTAAGTTTATCGATAGCCTAGCATAGCATTTTATCCAGCTAGCAGCAGGTAACTTGGTCATGGAAATCAGAAAAGCAATCAAATTAAATAGTTTACCTTTGATGAGCTTCGGATGTTTTCACTCACGAGACTCCCAGTTAGTAGATAGCCAATATTCCTTTTTTCCCAAAATATTATTTTTGTGGGCGAAATAGCTCCGTTTGTTCTTCACGTTTGGCTGAGAAATCACGAAACGCCAAAAAGATTCCAAATTAGCTCCATAATATCGACAGAAACATGGCAAATGTTGTTTATAATCAATCCTCAAGGTGTTTTTCAAATATCTATTCGATAATATATCCACCGGGACAATTCGTTTTTCAGTAGGACCGATTGGAATAATGGCTACCTCTGTATTTTACGTGAGAATCTCTCTGGGAGCATCAGGTGACCACTTGCGCAATGCAGCCGCTTACGGGTATTCTTCAACATAAATGCGTAAAACGATGTCACAATGCTGTAGACCCATTGGGGAATATGGAGAAAAAGTAATCTGGTTGATAGCCCATTCACTGCTCAATAGGGACGCATTGGAACGCAGCGCTTTCAAAACATGAGGCACTTCCGGATTGGATTTTTCTCAGGCTTTCACCTGCAACATCAGTTATGTTATACTCACAGACAATATTTTTACAGTTTTGGAAACTTTAGAGTGGTTTCTATCCTAAGCTGTCAATTATATGCATATTCTAGTATCTTGTCCTTACTACGGGCACGTTATTTTTTCCAAAAATGAAAATACTGCCCCCTAGTCACAAAAGGTAAAAGGGGAAACATTTAAATGTCTTGGAATTGCCTAGTCAAAGCCCAGACCTCAATCAAATTGAGAATCTGTGGTATGACTTAAAGATTGCTGTACACCAGCAGAACCCATCCAACTTGAAGGACCTGGAGCAGTTTTGTCTTGAAGAATGGGAAAAATTCCAGTGGCTAGATGTGCCAAGCTTATAGAGGCATACCCCAACTCAATATAAGGAAGGTACACTTTACGTTTTGTACACTCAGTGTATATCACAGTTATGTTGTGTTCAATGGCCCGACTGATTACGCCTAGAGTGCTAAATAATGCACCCAACCCGGTGCCCGTGCCACCTGCATACACACACACACACACACACACACACACACACACACACACACACACACACACACACACACACACACACACACCCTAACAGAGACACACACTTCTCACTAAGTCTTAACTGTAACACAGAAGGATACACTAGTCTAATAACACCTGAGTTGGGTTACATTGTTATGTTATTTTTGGTGTTGATGAGTTGCTCTAGTGGTGGGAGAATAAACTGCACCATTTCAAGCAAATAATTAGCCTCCAGAAGAGACCGAGTGAGCTGCCTGCTAGCCAGCTGCTCAAAAAGATAGATGGGACACATTTTTAAATCATAGGTATTTAGCTATGTTTTTATTGATTGTAGGGCTATAGCCACTGAAGAATAAAACCTTTAATTACAAAATGACTCGCTGGCATAATACATCCAGGGCAGTGCTGCCTTTCGCCAACAAATGGCGTCAGGCACTCCCACATAGCTAGCAAGCTAGCACTCATCATGGAAATGGGGGTATTGAAACGTGAATTTGGACCAATCCCTGACAACCGACACATAAAAATGTAGCTACGAAGCTCTACTTTGTAACCTTAAACACCTTCCTTTTACCTTAAACACCTTCAGTACTTTCAAATACTTCTTTAGCAATACAATGTAACGTTGATCTTACTCTGCTAGGTTGGAGATTGATCATGACTCTCAGTTCCATTACATTACATATAAGAGTCATTGGATGAAGGCGTCTTCTGTAAGGGGGGGGGGGGGGGGGGGTTGGGATATTAACACATATTGCTTGCAATACAGTTTTGGAAGCATAAGGAACTTATCTTTCATATCAGAGAGAAACTATTTTCCAAAAAACAAAATTAAATTGATACACACCTTTATAGGGTCAGTGTTCCCATGCGGCCATATCTCCATATTACAGCATGTGTTTACGGAAGACAGAGGGACCTCCTGTGCTAATTACCTATCTAGCATGCTCCTAACACTGAACACCTGTGTGTAACGGAAGAAGGAAGCCAGAAACATGTTGTCACTGAAAAATGTGACCTGTTTCAAGAATCTAGGTGTATGTCGAACGTCACTACTTCACAGGAGAGGCATTTGAAAATCAAAATGACAGGTGAACTGAACAACGCTATCTCCTAAATTATTGCACAAGTTTACTGCAGGTATTTACTTAAAAGGTTACTACAAATATTCATATCTATTGAAAAACTTTAAATAAATAGTTTGGACAGTAATGACGGTATTGAAAACCCTTCCCGTGGCTATTTCCAAATACCCCGGTACATGGTATACTGCCCAAGCATACGCCATTTTAGCAAGCTGAAACCGACTTCCTGAGCTTAAATTGCACCACTGAGTCGTCACAATTTTTATCATAGGTACACTTCAACTGTGAGAGACGGAATCTGAAACAAAAATCCAGAAAATCACATTGTATGATTTTTAAGTAATTAATTTGCATTTTATTGCATGACATAAGTATTTGCTACATCAGAAAAGCAGAACTTAATATTTGGTACAGAAAGCTTTGTTTGCAGTTACAGAGATCATACGTTTCCTGTAGTTCTTGACCAGGTTTGCACACACTGCAGCAGGGATTTTGGCCCACTCCTCCATACAGACTTTCTCCAGATCCTTCAGGTTTCGGGGCTGTCGCTGGGCAATACGGACTTTCAGCTCCCTCCAAAGATTTTCTATTGGGTTCAGATCAGGTCTGGAGACTGGCTAGGCCACTCCAGGGCCTTGAGATGCTTCTTACGGAGCCACTCCTTAGTTGCCCTGGCTGTGTGTTTCGGGTCGTTGTCATGCTGGAAGACCCAGCCACGACCCATCTACAATGCTCTTACTGAGGGAAGGAGGTTGTTGGCCAAGATCTCACGATACATGGCCCCATCCATCCTCCCCTCAATACGGTGCAGTCGTCCTGTCCCCTCATCCCCAAAGAATGATGTTTCCACCTCCATGCTTCACGGTTTGGATGGTGTACTTGGGGTTGTACTCATCCTTCTTCTTCCTCTAAACACGGCGAGTGGAGTTTAGACCAAAAAGCTCTATTTTTGTCTCATCAGACCATATGAACTTCTCCCATTCCTCCTCTGGATCATCAAGATGGTCATTTGCAAACTTCAGACGGGCCTGGACATGCGCTGGCTTGAGCAGGGGGACCTTGCGCGCGCTGCAGGATTTTAATCCATGACGGCGTAGTGTGTTACTAATGGTTTTCTTTGAGACTGTGGTCCCAGCTCTCTTCAGGTCATTGACCGGGTCCTGACGTGTAGTTCTGGGCTGATCCCTCACCTTCCTCATGATCATTGATGCCCCACGAGGTCAGATCTTGCATGGAGCCCCAGACCGAGGTTGATTGACCGTCATCTTGAACTTCTTCCATTTTCTAAGAATTGCGCCAACAGTTGTTGCCTTCTCACCAAGCTGCTTGCCTGTTGTCCTGTAGCCCATCCCAGCCTTGTGCAGGTCTACAATTTTATCCCTGATGTCCTTACACAGCTTTCTGGTCTTGGCCATTGTGGAGAGGTTGGAGTCTGTTTGATTGAGTGTGTGGACAGGTGTCTTTTTATACAGCTAATGTGTTCAAACAGGTGCAGATAATACAGGTAATGAGTGGAGAACAGGGCTTCTTAAAGAAAAAGTAACAGGTCTGTGAGAACCAGAATTCTTACTGGTTGGTAGGTGATCAAATACTTATGTCATGCAATAAAATGCTAATTACCCTGCTCTATACGGTCAAATGGCTTTGTCTAATGAACAAAATGCTGCACAAGCATGAATAAGTCTCCTAATTCAAACGTCATCAGTTTAATTAATCAGTACATAAACCAACCAGTTAAAACATAAATATTGTACATCAACGCTGTTTTATTATAGTCTTTAGTCACCAGTGGCGTTGTCACGACTTCTGCCGAAGTTGGCTCGCCTGCCTGTTCAGGCGGTGCTCGGCGGTCGTCGTCACCGGCCTACTAGCCACCACCGATCCCTTTTTTGTTGTCCGCTTGTTTTGTCATATTAGTTGCACCTGTGTCCTTTTGTGTGTGCTCAATGGGCTTCCTTATTTAAAGTACGTTTACCTACCCGCCCTTGTTTTGTGCGGGATTCATTTTGTGTTACGTGTGTGCGTTAGTTAGGTGTGTTCGTGTTCTGGACCTGGCACCCTGTGTTTTGGGTGGTCCATATATTTCTGCGCCCTGTGTTTGTGGGCTTGTTTGTTTGTGCCGGATTAAAGTGCACTTTTTCCCTGTGGAACTCTCTGCGCCTGATTCCTTCCTCACACACCTAGTCCCGCGTGACAGAATCCCGCACCAGTCATGGAATCAGCAGGAGCAGCCGCACCTCCTCTCCCATCGATGGAGGAAAGGGTCCTCCATCATACCAGCATTCTCCACCGTATTGGATTGGCGATGGATCTGATGATGGAGAGGATGGATCGATGGGAGAGGAGTGGCCTTCCCACCTCACCAGCACCTCCTACCGCTGCTACCGCATCCGGCTCCGGGACTCTGCGGCTGGCGATCCCAAGGGAGTATGATGGGACGGCGGCTGGGTGTCAGGAGTTCCTCCTACAACTTCGTCCTACTCCCTCATGAGAGGAGAGTGTGAGCGTCCTCGTCTTCTGTTTGACGGGACGAGCCCTAGAGTGGGCAAACGCAGTGTGGAATGGCCCAGACTCGGCGAGGGATCACTACCCCGAGTTCTGTGTTGAATGGCTGTTCCACCTGCGACAGGAGACGAGGAGCGCGCAGGAATGATTGACCATTTCCGATGTAGCCTCAGGGAGGACGTCCGCATGGAGCTAGCGTGTCGGGACACCACCCTCACGTTGGATGAGTTTATAGACATGTCCATCCGTCTTGACAACCTGCTGGCTGCTAGCGGGCGTTCGGGTCGTTTCCACCCCCGGGCCCTCCTGCTCCCATCCCCATGGAGTGAGGGGGGGGCTGCTTTGAGGGGGACCGGAGGAGGAGTTTCCTCCTGCACCAGTTGTGGTCGGCGAGGACACATGGCTGACCGGTGCTGGAGGAACTGGGAGTCGGGAGGGCAGGCGGAGCACTACTCGGTCACCCCAGGTTAGTCAGCAACAGACTCACCCAAAGCTTCCTGTCGGTCATATGTTTGTGTTAACCTCTTTTCCTGGGTTTTCTCCATCTCTACAGCATAAGTCGCTAGTCGATTCAGGCGCAGCTGGGAACTTCATGGATCGTGGGCTCGCGTTAAGGCTAAGGATTCCCCTTGTGTCGTTAGACCTACCTTTCCCCGTGCACTTCTTCGATAGCCGACCATTAGGGTCAGGAGTGGTCAGGGAGGCCATGGTGCCACTGGACATGGTAACGCAGGGGGGTCATAAGATGCGGATTAGTCTGTTCCCTATCGATTCACCTGCGTTTCCAGTGGTGTTTGGAATTCCCTGGCTAGCTCAGCACAACCCGGTGATTTCCTGGCAACAGGGGGCTCTTAGAGGGTGGTCAGGGGAGTGTTCAGGCAGGTGCATAGGAGTTGCCGTTGGTGCGACTATGGTGGAGAGTCCAGACCAGGTTTCCACCGTGCGCATTCCCACTGAATATGCCGATTTGGCTATCGCCTTCAGTAAAAGGAAGGCGACCCAATTACCACCCCATCGTCGAGGGGACTGCGCGATAGACCTCCTGGAGAACGCTGCACTTCCTAGGAGTCACGTGGACACATTGTCCCAGGAGGAGACAGTAGCTATGGAGACATATGTTGCTGAATCGCTGGGACAGGGGTACATTCGGCCCTCCGCATCACCCGTCTCCTCAAGCTTCTTTTTTGTGAAGAAGGAGGGAGGTCTGCGTCCGTGCATTGATTATAGAGGTCTAAATTCTATCACAGTGGGGTTTAGTTACCCACTACCTCTCATCGCTACGGCGGTGGAATCATTTCATGGGGCGCGCTTCTTCACAAAACTGGACCTGAGGAGTGCGTATAATCTGGTGCGTATCTGGGGAGGAGATGAGTGGAAAACCGCATTTAGTACTACATCTGGCCATTATGAGTACCACGTCATGCCATATGGGTTGAAGAATGCTCCAGCCGTCTTCCAATCCTTCGTAGACAAGATTCTCCGAGACCTGCTCGGGCAGGGAGTGGTAGTGTACATCGATGACATCTTGATCTATTCTGCCACACGCGCGGCACACGTGTCTCTGGTGCGTAAGGTACTTGGGCGACTGCTGGAGCATGACCGAGTATTGCAAGGCCGAGAAATGTGTGTTCTTCAAACAGGCAGTTTCCTTCCTGGGTTATCGTATTTCCACCTCTGGGCTGGTGATGGAGTGTGACCGCGTTATAGCCATACGTAAATGTCTGACTCCGACCATGGTGAAAGAGGTGCAGCGGTTTTTAGGGTTTGCCAATTACTACCGGAGGTTTATCCGGGGTTTTGGTCAGGTGGCTGCTCCCATTACCTCACTGCTGAAGGGAGGACCAGTGCGCTTGCGTTAGTCAGCAGAGGCGGGCAGTGCTTTCAGTCGTCTGAAGGAGCTGTTCACCAATGCGCCCGTGTTGGCGCATCCGGACCCCTCTTTAGCGTTCATAGTGGAGGTGGACGCGTCCGAGGCTGGGGTCGCGGCCGTGCTGTCCCAGCGCTCAGGCGTGCAACCAAAGCTCCGCCCTTGTGCCTTCTTTTCGAGGAAGCTCGGACCGGCAGAGGGAAACTATGACGTGGGGGACCGGGAGTTGTTAGCTGTAGTCAAGGCTCTGAAGGTGTGGAGACATTGGCTTGAGGGGGCTAAGCACCCTTTTCTCATCTGGACTGACCATCGTAATCTCGAGTATATCCGGGCAGCGAGGAGACTAAATCCGCGTCAGGCTAGATGGGCCATGTTTTTTACCCGGTTTTGTTTCACCATCTCGTACCGGCCAGGCTCCCAAAACACCAAAGCCAACGCGTTGTCCCGCCTCTATGATACCGAGGAGCTGTCCTTTGAGCCGACTCCCATCATTCCACCTTCATGTCTCGTGGCACCGGTAGTATCAGAGGTGGACACCAAAATAGAGAGGGCATAACGGTTAGAGCCGGCTCCCCCTCAGTGTCCAGCAGGGGCTCAGTACGTGCCGAGGGGGGTCCGTGATAAACTAATCCGTTGGGCTCATACTCTACCCTCCTCGGGTCATCCTGGCATTTAGGGGACAGTGCGAAGTCTTAGAGGGAGATACTGGTGGCCCACGCTGGCTAAGGACGTGAGATTTTATGCCTCCTCCTGCAAGGTGTGCACTCAGAGCAAGGCTCCACGACACTTGCCTAGAGGGAAGTTACAGCCCCTCCGCATGCCACAACAGCCGTAGACACACTTATCGGTGGACTTTCTTACCAACCTTCCCCCGTCCCAGGGAAGTACTATGATCCTGGTCGTTGTGGATCGGTTTTCTAAGTCCTGCCGTCTCATCCTGTTGCCCGGTCTCCCTACGGCCCTGCAGACTGCGGAGGCCCTGTTTACCCATGTCTTCCGGTACTATGGGGTTCCTGAGGACATTGTCTCTGATCGGGGCCCCCAATTCACATCCAGATTTTGGAGGATGTTTATGGAGAGACTGGGGGTCTCGGTCACCTTGACCTCTGGTTTTCACCCCGAGAGTAATGGGCAGGTAGAGTGTAAACCAGGATGTGGGCAGGTTTCTGCGGTTATATTGCCGGGACTGGCCTGGTGAGTGGGCGAGGTATGTTCCTTGGGCTGAGCTCGCTCAGAACTCCCCCCGCCACTCCTCAACGAACATGTCCCCTTTTCAGTGTGTGTTGGGTTACCAGACGGTCCTGGCCCCATGGCATCAGAGCCAGACCGAGGCTCCTGCGGTAGAGGAATGGGTACAGCGCTCCAAGGACAACTGGAAAGCCGTCCAGGAGTCGCTGAGACAGGCGGGAGAACGGCAGAAGAGGAGTGCTGACCAGCACCGCAGCGAGGCCCCTCTGGCTCTCGACCCGAAACCTGCCCCTCCACCTGCCCTGACGGAAGCTGGGGCCGCAGTGTGTGGGGCCATTTAAAGTCAAAAAGGGGAATAAACAAGGTGTGTTACAGGTTACAACTTCCTAGGTATTATCGCATTAACCCCTCGTTTCATGTGTCTCTCCTCAGGCCAGTGGTGGCTGGTCCCCTTCAGGTGAGGGTGAGGTGCCTGAGGTCCCTCCGCCCCCTCTGGACAGAGGGGTCCCCTGCATTCTGGACTCGAGACGCCGGATGAGGGGCCTACAGTACCTCGTGGACTGGGAGGGGTACGGTCCGGGGGAGAGGTGCTGGGTACCGGTGGGGGACATTTTGGATCCTTCTCTCCTGAGAGACTTCCACCGCCTCCACACTCGCCCTCCGGGTTGCCCTCGAGGCCGGTCAGGGGGGGGGGGGGGTACTGTCACGACTTCCGCCGAAGTTGGCTCCCCTGCCTATTCAGTCGGTGCTTGGCGGTCGTCGTCACCGGCCTCCTAGCCGCCACCGATCCCTTTTTCGTTGTCTGTTTGTTTTGTCTTATTAGTTGCACCTGTGTCCTTTTGTGTGTGCTTGATGGGCTTCCTTATTTAAAGTACGTTTACCCGCCCTTGTTTTGTGAGGGATCAATTTTGTGTTACGTGTGTGCGTTAATTAGGTGTGTTCGTGTTCTGAACCTGGCACCCTGTGTTTTGGGTGGTCCAAATATTTCCGCGAACTGTGTTTGTGGGCTTGTTTGTTTGTGCCGGATTAAAGTGCACTTTTTCCCTGTGGAACTCTCTGCGCTCGATTCCTTCCTCACACACCTAGTCCCCCGTGACAGGCGTTTAAAATGAGGGAGGACAATGTTTTATTTTTTTATGAGCTTGGCCTTATTTCTATTACAGCATATTGGATGTCTGTCATTCATATTCCATTCACCCAGCTTAATGTAACATCGATAGGTTTAGGCTACTACATGACACTCAAATTTTCCCTGTACACATCATGAGGTTGCTACAACCTAGCCTACGTTTGGATGTTTGCAACGTAGGTGCACACAGGTCAAGAGAAATTAGAGTAATCAAGGTGATAAACAGTGACACATTCAATACTGCCTTGCACACTCTTGCCTGCATCACACTCTCACCTGCACCCTTCCCCCTCTGAGGAGCCTCCACTGAAAGTGACATACTTAGTGACATTCTCTTAGTGCAAGTAGGTCAATACCTGTACTAGCTGTTCCACCTATATACAGTATTGTATCTCATGTTACATTGTATACTTAACCCAGTGCATGCTGTTTCCCAGTTAGGGTTGGCACAGGTGGTGAGGGACAGTAAGATCTCACTGTAGCAGGTTCCTCTCCACCGGGCCACTGTCCAGCCCTCTTTCTTCACTGGACTTGAAACATAGAGAACATGTCACTGCTTTAATCAAGTCAGATAGAGAAAGGCACAGGGCACATAGCAGATGTGTGTAGTCCTGTATGGCTCAGTTGGTAGAGCATGTGTGTGTGTCTAATTAACTGGCCTGCGTAGTGTATTTTCCCATGGTACTGAAACTCAATTACTGATTCTAACACTAGATGGCAGAATGTACAAGCGATACTGTTACTAAGAAATCACATAGAAAGATGTGCAGAGTGTGCTGTTTATCCACTTGGTCACTGTCTCTAACTAGGTCAGTTGGTACAAGGTGATGTTTCCCCAAGACACTGATCTTGGGTCAGTTTGGGCCATTTTCCACACTTATGGTTAAGGTTAGGATTGGGGAAGCTGATCCTAGATCTGTACCAGAATGTGAATTATACTGTGACATTCGGGGGTCTCTTTTTTTCACGGGACCTCCTGCACAACATTGTTTATGGGCCTAATAGTAAACCCGTCATTAAACTGTTAATTTTTTTTTTACCTTTTTAGTTTGGCATGAACACAACCAGTCATGATGTTTTAATCTTACTGTCCACTCAAAAATAATTCCAGCATCCAAACAGTGCACTGTGCACTTGCTCGATTTGATGTGTAATGACATTCGGCACATTGTCATTGGGTCAACACTCTTGTAGCCCGAATTAACTGATGTGTCTTGCTGACAAAATGACCTTTTTTGTAGAAAGAAAAGTTGGGACACCTGAAAATGGGCTGAGATACGTGCAGAGAGATCTGGGATGACAAGTTCAGCCAAATGGGGAAAACATTTTGTTAAACCATGACACAGAGGTGGGGGTGTTTGTTTAATTTGGAATAAGCTTTTATTTTAATATTTACCACAGTAGCAAGGTCTATTTGCATTTTAAACAAATAGGAGAATGGTTTAAGTATAATTATTTATTTTTGAGCGTGGCCCTTGCCTTGAGGTTTTCAAAAGTCATTTGATCTTCACACGTTTTGGCTTGCATTTGTTGAAGTGTGTGAAATATCAATGCTCTTTACTTTATGAATAACAACATCCATCAAAAACAGCAAACAACAACGATATCGTTACTGAATGGCCTTGGGCAGTAACCCATTTGTGCAAAGGATCAGAGTGATAGCTCTGACTGAAGCAGATATGATTGTCAACTCCCAACTATCTCCACTGTGCTATTTTCTGTGTCTCAAAGGGCCTTATTAGGATTAAGATAACACTGTACTGTGCCCAGCAGTGGAAAAAGTACCCAATTGTCATACTTGAGTAAAAGTAACGATATCTTAATAGAAAATGACTCAAGTAAAAGTGAAAGTCACCCAGTAAAATTCTACTTGAATAAAAGAATTTGGTTTTAAATATACTTATGTATCAAAAGTAAATGTATGTGTTAAAATATACTTAAGTATTAAAAGTAAATGTAAAAGTATAAATCGTTTCATATTCCTTATATTAAGCAAACCAGACAGCACCATTTAATTTATTTACGGATAGCCAGGGGCACACTCAGACATCATTTTACCCTGATCTATGTACAGCGATGTGACACCTCAAAAGCTACACCATAGGTCAGTGTTTCCTAACACAGAGGGTGTTCTTTAATGGAATCTTCTCAAACATCATCCAGGTAGAAGCAGGAATCCCCCAGGGTAGCTGTTTAGGCGCCTTGAAAAAAGCAATCTTTACTAATGACTTACTTTGAGTAAGGCCAGTATGTCTATGTATGCGGATGACTCAACACTATACCCTTCAGCACCTACAGCACCTGAAATGACTGAAACACTTAACAAAGAACTGCAGTTTCAGAATAGGTAGCAAGGAATACATCAGTCCTAAATATTTCCAAAACAAAGCATTGTATTTGGGCCAAATTATTCACTAAACCCTAAACCTCAACTACATCTCGCAATGAATAATGTGGAAATTGAGAATGTTGAGGTGACTAAACTTCTTGGAGTAACCCTGGATTGTAAAACAGTCATGGTCACATATTGATACAACAGTAGCTAAGATGGGGAGAGGTCTGTCCATAGTAAAGTCCTGCTCTGCCTTCTTAACAGCACTATCAACAAGGCAGGTCCTACAGGCTCTAATTTTGTCTCAACTGGACTACTGTTCAGTCATGTGGTCAGGTGCCGCAAAGAGGGACTTTGGAAAATTGTAGTTGGCTCAGAACAGGGCAGCACGGCTGGCACTTAAAAGTACACAGAGATCTAACATTAATGACATGCTTGTCAATATCCCATGGCTCAAAGTTGGAGAGAGATTAACTTCCTCACTAATTGTTTATGTAAGAGGTTTTGACAAGCTGACAAGGTACTGAGCTGTCTGTTTAAAATGCTAGCACACAGCTCGGACACCCATGCATACCCCACAAGACATGCCACAGAAGTCTGTTCACAGTCCCCAAGTCCAGAACAGACTATGGGAGGTGCACAGTACTACATAGAGCCATGACTACATGGAACTCTATTCCACATCAGGTAACTGTTGTAAGCAATAGAATCAGATTTAAAAAGCAAGGGGAGAACAACACATTTTACCTTGTCAGCTTAGGGTTTTCATCCAGAAACCTTTCAGTTAGTGTCCCAACACTCTAACCACTAGGCTACCTGCCGCCCCAAATAAAAAACTCCAGTCCTCAAGTACCCCCAACAGTGCACATTTGTATTGAAGTCCCTGACACACCTGATTCAACTTGTCAGGTTTGTTTTTCTGGGGCTACAACATAAATGTGTAGTGTTGGGGGGTACTTGAGGACTGAAGTTGGGAAACACTGCCATAGGCTACACACCAACTAACTCAAGCTACTTCCTCTTAGGGCCGTTAAAGCAAGATAATTATTCAAGAACCATTAGCGAGCCTATTAAAAGTAAGATCGCGATAGTTTTATTTGAAACATAACTTGTCTTGAACAATCTGTGCGAATTTGAAATGTAACCAAATGCATTTCGCAGTGGCCTGTTTGTCTCTGTGTGCGTGCGTGTGTCCTTGTGTTGGGTGTGCTTTGCTAAATGCAGTGTTCAGTTAATGGCCTGTGACTTATTTAGAGTTCATCTGTTCTTACCTCCCTCCTTCCCTCCCTCTCTGGGCCCACCAGCTAGGCAAATGACTACAGGCTTTTATACACCCCTAGCCTGCCCTCAGCAACAGGTAAATTCTAGGGGAGCGATGGAACAGAGACACTGGACCAAGCGCTGTGAACTCATGCCTGATTTAAGCGTGCTGTAAGATCTTACACTCCTAGAAAATAAATGTGCTATCTAGCACCTAAAAGGGTTCTTCGGCTGTCCCCATAGGATAACCCTTTTTGTTCCAAGTAGACCCATTTTGGGTTTCATGTAGAACCCTTCCACAGAGGGTTCTACATGGAACCCAAAATGGTACAACTATGGGTTCAGCCAAATAACCCTTTTGTAACCCTTTTTCTAAGAGTGCACAGGGGGAAATCGGTTTTTAAAACACATGATTTGAGAAGGAGATGAGGATGGATGATATCAGGGTTACCTTGCCAGGCCAAATCAAAGTATCTGGCTGCCCCAAGAGTCCTCCTTGTTCCTGTACAGAGGCTTTTTAATCGGGACAAAGATTGACAGTGAAAAGATCAGCAGAGGAATCTGCATCAAAATTGTACCCTATTCCCATTATAATGAAATGCACAATTTTTGACCAGGGCCTATAGCGCACTATTAAGGGAATAGGATGCCATTTGGGATGTACTAAGACAGCCTAGACGTAACATAGAACACCTAAATCCGGCACTCAAATTAGTATGATATGTTTGGTATGGTTACAAAAGACACATGGTTACTTTATTAAAAAGAGAAAGTAGGATGTTTGGGTGGGTGTAAAACGCAAATGTCTAGCAACCCAAAGGTTGCGAGTTTAAATCGTAACATTTAAGCTAATTAGCAACTTTTCAACTATGTACAATTTTTGTTGCTACTTTGCAACTACTTAGCATGTTAGCTAACCCTTGCCCTAACCGTACCTTTTACGGTAACTCCTTCCCCTAACCCGAACCCTTTCACATAACTTCTCAACTTAACCGTAACCGCTAACCCTAATGTGTATCCGAGCTAACGTTAGTCAGCTAACTCTTAGCCACCCAGTTAGAATTTGTAAACAAATACGTCTAGCAAATTCATAACATATTGTACATTTAGAATTGTTTTTAACATTATGTAAATTTTGCAAATTCGTAACGTATAATACAAATGGAAAATTCATAACCTATCATACGATATGGGTGATGAACAGCCACAAATGAATATACAGTGGCTTGCGAAAGTATTCACCCCCTTGGCATTTATCTTATTTTGTTGCCTTACAACCTGGAATTAAAATACATTTTTGAGGGGTTATTATCATTTGATTTACACAACATACCTACCACTTTGAAGATGCAAAATATTTTTTCTGGTGAAACAAACAAGAAATAAGAGAAAAAAATCTACCACCTTCTGCAGCAAATATAGCTGCAAGTCTCTTGGGGTATGTTTCTATAAGCTTGGCACATCTAGGATTTTTGCCCATTCTTCAAGGCAAAACTGCTCCAGCAACTTCAAGTTGGATGGGTTCCGCTGGTGTACAGCAATATTTAAGTCATACCACAAATTCTCTCGGGATGGTGTTCTCGGGGTAATGGTTGGTGTTGGGTTTGCGCCAGACATAGCATTTTCCTTGATGGCCAAAAATATCAATTTTAGTCTCATCTGACCAGAGTACCTTCTTCCATATGTTTGGGGAGTCTCCCACATGCCTTTTGGCGAACACCAAACGTGTTTTCTTATTTTGGATTGGACAGATACTCCAATCTCTAATGTGGAGATTTGCAGCTCCTTCAGGCTTACTTTGGTCTCTTTGTTGCCTCTCTGATTAATGCCCTCCTTGCCGCGTCAGTGAGTTTTGGTGGGCGGCCCTCTCTTGGCAGGTTTGTTGTGGTGCCATATGTTTTCATTTTTATAACAGATTTAATGGTGCTCTGTGGGATGTTCAAAGTTTCTGATATTTTTTTATAACCCAACCCTGATCTATACTTCCCCACAACTTTGTCCCTGACCTGTTAGGAGAGCTCCCTGGTCTTCATGGTGCCACTTGCTTGGTGGTGCAGACTCTGGGACCTTTCAGAACAGGTGTATATATACTGAGATCATGAGACACACAGGTGGACTTCATTTAGCTTATTATGTGACTTCTGAAGGTAATTGGTTGCACCAGATCTTATTTAGGGGCTTCATGGGAAAGATGTGAATATTCATGTGAATACATATGCACGTGCCACTTTTACGTTTTTTTCATTTTACTTCACCAATTTGGACTATTTTGTGTATGTCCATTACATGGAATCCAAATAAAAATCAATTTAAATTGCAGGTTGTAATGTAACAAAATAGGAAAAATGCCAAAGGGGATGAATACTTTTGCAAGGCACTGTATACCATACAAAACATAATACATCGAACTAAATGGATTGTCTCGGATTTACTTACAAAATGCTGTGAGACCAGGTTGAGTAAGACTGTCCTGCAGGTCTACTGGCACAGACCAGTGGGAGGTTGGGTTGGTTGGAGCCATATGCTAGGCTGCTGGAGGGTCTGTTTATGTGAGTCTGTTGCTTTGAATAATCCTCACTTGATTTCACACAGCCCATGTCTGTTTAAGAAGCAGCAGAAGCCTACGGGTGCGATCTTTCGAGGGAATGTGTCTGTGAGGGAGTGTGTTGTGTTCGTGTGTATTGTGTGAGTGAGTGTAAGTGTGGGTTTACAGTGTATGTGCACTCCTGAGTGAGTATGTCATACCACTTCAGCGCTGATTCATCCCCTCACTTCCTTCTCTCACCTGTCTGTGCCCCTGGAGAGGTAACGCCTGTGCCCTCTTTTCCTCAAGTACAAATAGATGGAGGGGCAAACTTGTGACCCTGGAGAACACGTGGTGTGAAAGTGTGATGGGCTTCAGCTCTCTGACAGGGCAGGTCAGAGAGAGGAGTAGAAAAAATAAACAACTGACCTGGCTATATAGGGAATAATGCACTATATCGGGAATAGGGTGCCATTTCCAACACAGCTGAAGCGACTTGGCCTGTTTGTGTCTTCCCAAGAACTTCCTTTTGGTTCCTTCCTGACATGTGACCAAACTGTCACTCATCACGTAACCTTGACAAGGCGAGCATCGTGCGTTTTATCCTGCACCAGTCCCTGACCATATGAGCTGTCAATTTTACAGCGATAGCACGCAGAGCTCTGAAGGAGGGCTGCAAGAGATTCTTACTAGGTACACTCGCTTGGTCATACATCATCATACTTATCATCCTTATCATGCAGCATACTGTATTGTACAGTATAGATCAAAGTGGTCAATTATATTCCCATTTGCTCTATGAAATGTACAGTTGAAGTCGGAAGTTTACATACACCTTAGCCAACTACATTTAAACTCAGTTTTTTACAATTCCTGACATTTAATCCTAGTAAAAATTCCCCGTCTTAGGATCACCACTTTATTTTAAGAATGTGAAATGTCAGAATAATAGTAGAGAGAATGATTTATTTCAGCCTTTATTTCTTTCATCACATTCCCAGTAGGTCAGAAGTTTATATACACCCAATTAGTATTTGGTAGCATTGCCTTCAAATTGATTAACTTGGGTCAAATGTTCCGGGTAGTCTTCCACAAGCTTCTCACAATAAGTTTGGTGAATTTTAGCCCATTCCTCCTGGCAGAGCTGGTGTAACTGAGTCAGGTTTGTAGGCCTCCTTGCTCATACACGCTTTTTCAGTTCTGCCCACACATTTTCTATGGGATTGAGGTCAGGGCTTTGTGATGGCCACTCCAATACCTTGACTTTGTTGTCCTTTAGCCATTTTGCCACAACTTTGGAAGTATGCTTGGTGATTATCTGAGGACAGCGCCCCGCATACAAAAACATGAAAATCATTTTTCAACAACGCAGTTGCGACACAAAAGTCAGATAACAATATACTAAATGCCTTACCTTTGAATATCTTCATATTTTTGCAATCCCAATTGTCTCAGTGACACAATGAATGATCGTTTTGTTTGATAAATTCCTTCTTTATATCCCCAAAATGTCAATTTATTTGGCGCGTTTGATTCAGAAATACACCGGTTCCAACTCGCCCAACACAACTACAAAGTAGTATCTGGTCCAAACATTTCAAACAATGTTTGTAATCCAACCTAAGGTACCCTAAAATGTAAATAATCAATCAAATTTAAGACAGGATAAACAGCTTCCAATACCGAAGAAAAACAACATGGAGCGTGCTCTTGTTCACGCGCACCAAAAGACTAGAGACCCTCTGAGTGACACATTGAAAGAATAGGACTACTTCTTAATTTCTCAAAAGAAAACCATAGAACAATTTCTAAAGACCGTTGACATCTAGTGGAAGCCATAGGAACTGCAATCTGGGCCCTAATAAATCAGGTTTCCTTTAGAAAAGCATTGGAAAACACAATGACCTCAAAAAGGTTTTTCCCTGGATGGATGGTGCTCGGGGTTTCGCCTGCCAAATCAGTTCTGTTATAGTCACAGACATTATTTTAACAGTTTTAGAAACTTTAGTGTTTCCTATCCAATACTACCATGCATATGCATATCCTAGCTTCTGGGCCTGAGTAACAGGCAGTTTACTTTGGGCACGCTTTTCATCCGGATGTGAAAATACTGCCCCCTATCCCAAAGAAGTTTTAAAAGGCACAGTCAACTTAGTGCATGTAAACTTCTGACCCACTGGAGTTGTGATGCAGTGAATTATAAGTGAAATAATCTGTCACTAAACAATTGTAGGAAAAATTACTTGTTATGCACAAGTAGATGTCCTAACCGACTTGCTAAAACAATAGTTAGTTTACACTGAATTTGTGGAGTGGTTGAAAAACTAGTTTTAATGACTCCAACCTAAGTGTATGTAAACTTCCGACTTCACTGTAACTCTTGATTTTACCCCCATCTTGAATTTGAATTGAAGTAGTAAACAGGATACAGAATTGCAATTCAAATTTGAATTAAAGGAAAAAGAATTGAATTAAGCGAAACTCAAATGCCTCTTCTATTCTATATTAGGTGTTGTCTATTCAAATATACATCTTGTAAATAAAACATTGTTATACACATGTATATTAAATATTGTTGAAACAATAGATGTTCAGGACAAACTCTTAAAATGAGTGACTGCTCAATGAAAACAAAAAGGTTGAAATACTGAAATATGGGGAAAATACTACATTTGCAAAAATGCATTTGTTTAACCCTCAAGAAGTTGACACCGAGGCCTTCAAAATGAAGCCAAACAAATTAAATGGTTGGTGGAATTTGGGTATTGTATTGGGTATTCAAAGCTTAAAATAGTATATGAACATTGTCTCTAGAGAAAAAAAGATATTAGTTTGTATCTGGAAGTGTAACCTGTCAGATTCAATGAAACTATCATGTTTTATTACTGAGTGAAATTTCTTTGAACTGGACTGAATTCAATTCTACTTCCTGTCAGTCAAATTCAAAATCAATTCAATTCGAATGTCAACTCATGAGTTGAATGGGAGTCAATTCCAAAATTCTGAGTTGAGCCCAACCCTGCTATATAGTGCACTACTACACTGCAATTAGAAACTATTCAGCCTACAGCCACATGAGGTCTAGCATTGTCTTGCATTAGGAGGAACCCAGGGCCAACCGCACCAGCATATGGTCTCACAAGGCGTCTGAGGATCTCATCTCGGTACCTAATGGCAGTCAGGCTACCTCTGGCGAGCACATGGGTGGCTTTATGCCCCCCCAAAGAAATGCCACCCCACACCATGACTGACCCACCGCCAAACTGGTCATGATGGAGGATGTTGCAGGCAGCAGAACGTTCTCCACGGCGTCTCCAGACTGTCACGTCTGTCACATGTGCTCAGTGTGAACCTGCTTTCATCTGTGAAGAGCACAGGGTGCCAGTGGCGAATTTGCAAATCTTGGTGTTCTCTGGCAAATGCCAAACGTCCTGCACGGTGTTGGGCTGTAAGCACAACCCCCACCTGTGGACGTCGGGCCCTCATACCACCCTCATGGAGTCTGTTTCTGACCGTTTGAGCAGACACATGCACATTTGTGACCTGCTGGAGGTCATTTTGCAGGGCTCTGGCAGTACTCCTTCTGCTCCTCCTTGCACAAAGGCGGAGGTAGCGGTCCTGCTGCTGGGTTGTTGCCCTCCTACGGCCTCCTCCACGTCTCCTGATGTACTGGCCTGTCTCCTGGTAGCGCCTCCATGCTCTGGACACTACGCTGACAGACACAGCAAACCTTCTTGCCACAGCTCGCATTGATGTCATTTGAAACGCACACCATCTCACACATCCAGTCATGTCCAGAGCGCCATCAATTGTCTTCCTGTCAATCAAACAGTAGGGTGAGGGCCCTCTGACAAATTTTAAATCACCTGCCTGACTTGTCAGCAAGGGGACAGAACTGGGCACTCAGCTCTTATCAAGGGAGAGTAGCTACATGTACCGCAACCGGACATGGCGGACCAGACAGCACTCGACACAGCAACAAGATAGGATGGCAAAAATGCTAGTCTGAGCCAGTGTTGTACAGCCAAGTGCTGACCCCTGCCCCCTTTGGACATGGGTTCAAAACCTGCCCAACAACCTTTCATTCTGTCTCTCCCCATATCTGTTTCCCCATCTTATTCTATACCTATCCAACAAAGAAATGATACAAAAGTGCATGTTCACTATCTTAAAAATACAAAATAATGGGACAAAGATAGGCCGGCAGAAAAGTAGTGTGTTCTGTCAGAGTGGTTAGGATATAGGAAGGATGTATTATAGTATTCAAATATGGCCCCTATTAGGTTTGATAGGAGCCCTGTTTGAATACTCCTAAAATCTTGTCCTTGAAAAATTTACTTTTAGTGGTCAGGCAAGGTTGCCTCTGCCAGGAGGCTTAAACTTGGCCTTAAGTGGATCTTCCAGCAATAACCCCAAGCACATTAACAAAGAAATTGATAATTCACCACAAAATCAACATCTCAGTCTCAGCACTTGAACCCCATTACAAATCTGTGGTTTGAATTGAAGAGGGCAGTCCATAAGCGCATACGAAGGATATCAAGGATCAGGAAAGATTCTGTATGAAGGAATGGTCTAAGATCCCTCCCAATGTGTTCTCCAATCATAAAACATTTTAGAAAAAGGCTCAGTTTCATTATCCCTGTAAGGTATTGAAAACAGGGGTGACAATCATTTTTACCCATATCTTTTTGAGACATTGTTTTATTTACTTGTTAAATAAAATCTATTTCTTTTGGCATCTGTATTAGTATAAAATAATATAATTTTCTAATTCTTTTCAGCATACAATATATCTCAGTATTTGTATTAAAAAAATGTATACAGTATTTTTTCCTCATCTTATTCAAAGGTGCCAAAACATTTTTACCTGACTGTACATACACACAAATACACACACACACACACACACACACACACACACACAAACATAGTCCCTCCTAGTCAAACCCACATCAGAAACACGGTTGTACAACTGAGAACCTCACTCTCCCTAGCACATGAAAGATGTGAATTAATACACTTCATTATGCAAACACTTGGAATTAAGTATTGATCGATCAGACTCAGGGGTGGAGGGAGGAATTTCGATAAAAATGTATAATAGGGCGGCTGAGAAAAATAACTCTTGATAAATATTTCATAAAAACAAATTCAGGAAATCCACTATTACGTGATATCGAATGTGCAGCAGCTGCTGTGGAGATCCTCTGTTTAATCTCAGAGAGAACTCTCCTGGTCCTAGCAAAATTCTTTCTAGGTGAAATTGCTCTTCACTAAGAAGATATTTTTGTTTACATTTTTGTTACCAATAAATTATTCAATATTGAGATGAAAACAGCTACATTATACCTTTAAATGTAAGCATTTATGACACCTCAGTTCAACATTGCTATAGGAATGCATAATGTAGGAAAGCACATTGTGAAATTGAAGTTGTTCAAGTAAGTAAGCTCGTAAATAGTGTACGGCTATGTTTTTCCTTGAATTTCTAGCAGAGTGAGATTATTGCTCATAAGAATGTTATTGGCTTTGTCCTTCATTCCAGTTGTGCATGCCTATGCGTGTGCCATTTATCTCTGAAAACATTATTGGCAACAGATCTTCATATGACAGACTGGCCATAGGGCAGTTCGGGCTAATCCCCGGTGGGCCAGTTCATCATTAGAAAACTTTTGCGCAGAATAATCATAATTTGGCTAATTTTCTGCTGTCAAATTTCACAGACACTGGCTCCAAAGTAGTTTAGTGGAACAGCTCATCAATGAAAATGGGCTGCAAGAAAATAATGGTCCGGTATGTGAAAAATTCCTGCAACAATTTCTGGTCCGTCTGCTCCAAGTCCAGAGGTGTTTACTATATCATAAGACCTGTACTGAACATTGGACAAAGTTACATACACCTCGTAAGCCTTACGAATGAACATTAATGTATAGACACATGCAACTGATAGACTTCCTGGAATCTGACATTTATTCCAATCGCATTTATTCCAATTAGTGCAGATGGCTCTCGTGCTGTGACCAAAAGGTCCATGTCATGAGCAGTGTTTTCCTAGAATGAAATGTAGTTCTTTAATCACCAAATAATGAGTTGTTCTATTTCTATGAGTGTTCTATTTCACTGTTCTATTTCACTGTTCATCAGTTGCCTAACACACACCATGTGTTCCAATAATACCTCTATCTACTGTATGCACATGCCTTAATCAGACATTTAGCATTGTGCACTTCACTAAATAACTAGCTTCAGTATTCATACATGGTTTATTCTCAATACAAATTCACTCTATTAAATGCCGGTAATTGGGATAGAATTAACCGTGGGTAAAGTAAGCGATTATTCAAATCGAAACCCACCCTTATTAACTTTTGATGAATCTACTCATTCTGATACAGACTTGGGAAAGAACCCCTTTGGGGTTGCTCGAAGATCCTTTTGAAGAACCTATTGGGGTAAATGTTTTAACTACCCCCCATTATTATTATTAATAATAATAGTAATAATAATACACATAACAATAAAAAGAATAACACAATATTTTAGTTCTCAGTGTTTATTATGACACGACAGAATTCGAATGAAAACTGTTTTGATAATGGTTTTCATACACATACCTTTTCCATAATGTATAGGCCTTTGTGATAAATTTGATCAGCATAAAATACAGTACCAATACCAATTGACATACCTTTGCATGCCTCCTCGTATGTACAGTTGAAGTCGGAAGTTTACATACACCTAGGTTGGAGTCATTAAAACTCGTTTTTATAATTCACTGTATCACAATTCCAGTGGGTCAGAAGTTTACATACACTAAGTTGACTGTGCCTTTGAACAGCTTTTTAAAATTCCAGAAAATTATGTCATGGCTTTAGAAGCTTCTGATAGGCTATTTGACATAATTTGAGTCAATTGGAGGTGTACCTGTGGATGTATTTCAAGGTCTACCTTCAAACTCAGTGCCTCTTTGTTTGACATCATGGGGAAATCAAAATAAATCAACGAAGACCTCAAAAAAAAATTGTAGACCTCTACAACATCCTTGGGAGCAATTTCTAAATGCCTGAAGGTACCACATTCATCTGTACACACAATAGATCGCAAGCATAAACACCATGGGACCACACAGCCGTCGTACCGCTCAGGAAGGAGACGCATTCTGTCTCCTAAAGATGAACGTTCTTTGATGCGAAAAGTGCAAATCAATCCCAGAACAACAGCAAAGGACCTTGTGAAGATGCTAGAGGAAACAGGTACAAAAGTATCCACAGTAAAACGAGTCCCATATCGACATAACCTGAAAGGCCGCTCAGCAAGGAAGAAGCAACTGCTCCAAAACCACCATAAAAAAGAAAGACTACGGTTTGCAACTGCACATGGGGACAAAGATCATACTCTTTGAAGAAAAGTCCTCTGGTCTGATGAAACAAAAATAGAACTGTTTGACCATAATTTCCATCATTATGTTTGGAGGAAAAAGGGGGAGGCTTGCAAAACGAAGAACACCATCCCAACCGTGAAGCACTGGGGGGCCAACATGTTGTGGAGGTGCTTTGCTGCAGGAGGGACTGGTGCACTTCACAAAATAGATGGTATCAAGGAAATTATTTACTTCAGTCAGGAAGTTAAAGCTTGGTCCCAAATGGGTCTTCAAAAATGGACAATGACCCCAAGCATACTTCTAAAGTCTTGTCAAAATGGCTTAAGGACAACAAAGTCAAGGTATTGGAGTGGCCGTCAGAAAGCCCTGACCTCAATCCTATAGAACATTTTTGGGCAGAACTGAAAAAGCATGTGTGAACAAGGAGGCCTACTAACCTGACTCGGTTAAACCAGCTCTGTCAGGAGGAATGGGCCAAAATTCACCCAACTTATTGTGAGAAGCTTGTGGAAGGCTACCCGAAACGTTTGACCCAAGTTAAACAATTTGAAGGCAATGCTACCAAATACTAATTGAGTGTATGTAAACTTCTGAGCCATTGGGAATGTGATGAAAGAAATTAAAGCTGAAATAAATCAACTATTATTCTGAGATTTCACATTCTTAAAATAAAGTGGTAATCCTATCTGACCTAAAACAGGGAATTTGAACTTGGATTAAATGTCTGGAATTGTGAAAAACTGAGTTTAAATGTATTTGGCTAAGGTGTATGTAAAATTGTGACTTCAACTGTACATATTGCAAGATACTTTCGGACAACATTATATCAATACTTAGACTCAAAGTATCGATTTGTAAAACACAATTTGTCGGTAGCATTAGCTAGCACTAGTTGCCTGTACCTGTGCCACAACATGTTTTCAGCACTTTTATTTCCATGACTTATCAAAACAAATTTTCTCATGCTCTCTCGTCTCTCTGCACAGACATATAGTGAACAATATGTTTGGAACATCAAATCGCAATATCCAATCGCAATACATATACAATTGTGAGACTCAATACATGTCGTATTGGCACCCAAGTATCGTGTTACGTGAGGTCCCTGGCAATTCCCAGCCCTATAGGGATTAGGGAGCGATATGAGCCACAGCTCTGTCAGTTGAGCATTGCTTGTTAAAGACCCAGTGCATGCAAAAAAAATATTTCCAAAAGGACAACCATGGGAGAACCTTCCAAAAGGACAACCATCTGTGAAGCACTCCGCCAATCAGGCCTTTTATTTTAGAGTCGCCAGACGGAAGCCACTCCTCAGTAAAAGGCATGACAGCCCGCTCTGAGTTTGCCAAGAGGCACCTAAAGGACTCTTACCATGAGAAACAAGATTCTCTGATCTGATAAAACCAAGATTGAGCTCTTTGGCCTGAATGCCAACCATAATGTCTGGAGGAAACCTGGCACCATCCCTATTGTGAAGTAAGGTGGTGGCAGCATCATGCTGTGGGGATGTGTTTCAGCGGCAGGAACTGGGAGACTAGTCAGGATCGAGGGAAAGTACAGAGAGCTCCATGATCAAAATCTGCTCTAGATTGCTCAGGACCTCAGACAGGGGCGAAGGTTCACCTTCCAACAGGACTAAGACCCTAAGCACACAGCCAAGGCAATGCAGGAGTGGCTTTGGGACAAGTCTCTGAATGTCCTTGAGTGGACCAGCCAGAGCCCAGACTTGAACCCGATTTAACATCTCTGGAGAGACCTGAAAACAGCTGTGCAGCGAGGCTCCCCAACCGACCAGACAGAGCTTGAGAGGATCTGCACAGAAGAATGGGAGAAACTCCCCAAATACAGGTGTGTGAAGCTTGTAGCATCATACCCAAGAAGACTTGAGGCTGTTATCGCAGCCAAAGGTGCTTCCACAATGTACTGAGTAAAGGGTCCGAATACTTGTAAATGTGATATTTCCAAGGTTTAAAAAAAGTACATTTGCTTTGGCGTTATGGGGTATTGTGTGTAGATTGATGAGGGAAAAAAATGAATTTAGTACATTTTAGAATAAGGCTGTAATGTAACAAAATGGGGAAAAAGTCAAGGGGTCTGAGTACTTTCCGAATGCACTGTTTATGTGTTCCGGAGGCAGCCGTGTAGACCGCAAGACCCCTTGTTGGTGTTCCAACTGATTCCTTTATAGTTTTTATAAAGGGTCTATAAAGATGTAATAAATGCATTATGAATCATTAAACAGTTAACTGCAAATATGATTCAATTAAATAAAAACAATCTGACAGTGGGGGTGATTTGATTCCACTATTTTATGTCTACCGTATCCCACAGTTATACCTTCTATGTTGATACCCTTGGTTGAAAGAGCCCTACAAATACTAAATGCTGCTAACACAAAGAGTTCCTATAAATATAATGTATATGATTTCAGGTCCAATTTTATCAGACTTTTTAAACTGAAAAGTTTGATCAATATTACAAAAAAATAACAATGTTCTATTCAATAGGGACAGAATTGTTTGAGAATTCTTGTCATCATCAGTATCTCAAAAGCAAAGGAGACCTCAAAAAAGTAATAACAAAAACCTGAAATCTTGGCAAGCTTGGGAATTCTCTTTTAATGGGAGTAAAAGTAAACAGTAAAAGTAGGACAAGTCATGGACAAGAAAGGTGGAAGTGTTAGTATTTTACAGGGAACGGGAGAACATGGGGCGTGCAGGTCAGAACAGTACATGTTTTCCGGAGTGTTTGAACATTTTTAGAACTTGTGCGCTGACAGAAACTGACAAACCAGATCAAAAGATGTAGCAAGGCAAAGAGAGGCGGGGAGGGTAGGCTACAGATGGCAAAGCATACTAATGGAATCCAGGCCTAATCAAGAAAGACAAGGTTGTACATTCCAAATGGCACCCTATTCCCTATAAAGTGCACTACTTTTGACCGAGCCCCATAGAACTGGTCAAAATAAGTGCATTATATTGGGAATAGGGTGCAATTTGGGATGGACCCAAGGACAAGTTACTGTACAGTATGATGAGAAAGTGAGTGTCCTTTGGGAAAACATGTACCACCCAACACTTCACTCAGACTCTTAATAATAAATCTTCTTCATTAGCACACATGGATGTACCAAAGTTTCCTGCTTCACGTGCACGTTACGATTCATCAGCTGAATGTGTTGGGTACAGACTGTGAATATTAACGATGTACTGACTCCCACAGGACCAGTGTAGCTTGATTCAGATTAGCTACTTTTGAGTCCTGTGGGCCCTGAGCCATGTAGGCCCTGGTCAAAAGTAATGGACAGCACAGGGAATATGGTGCTATTTGGGATGCAGACTACCACACTGATCAACTAAGACTAGAATTCACGGGGCTCCATATGAAACATTTAGTTCTTAACAAAATGGGGCATAGGCCACACTGTTGTCATGAATACGTTAGTGTTTTACATTATGCTTTGTTCCCTCCAAGGCTGCATTATGCAAGAACCATTAGTCCCAGTTGTCGGTGGCATTAATGCAAGAGCGCCGACATAAAATACTTGTTTTTTGTCTTTGTTGTCGTTGGTTTTTGTCTTCTTCTCGCTCGTTATTTTTATTAATTTGAGTTGTTTATCAGCCCTGGCACATATTCCTAGGCCTTTGTCTCATTCAGCTTTCTAGAATTCTCCTCTGATTTTTGTTTGTTTTTCCAATGAGACAGGACTTGCCAAGTGCGGTTGCACCTACGGCTGTTGCTGCAGTCACGAGTCATGGAAGCAGTCAAAATCCACGTGACCATTTAGTCACGGTAATTAGGCTTCTCCAAGCTCTGATGCTGCTGCTGGTCATTAGTAGCCTACCAAACTTGCTAACTGCCTGGTTCTCAGCACTTTATTGTCCCTCAAATCACTCTGACATCAATGCAAATGTTATCAAAAATCTAATGAAACACTTGATGACAGGCCATGAGTTCATGTTGAGCAACATTTCTATAGGCTATGCAATTGCGCAAGAAATCAGATTGATGCCCTTTACTAAAAAGAGGAGGATCCAGTCAGCTTTTTAATAGGCTAGGCCTATTATATTTATTTCTCAACTTTCCTAATATTAAGCACATTGCTTATGTTTACAACAGGAGTATGATAGATACCCATTAAATTGCTAGGATTTTATACATGGAGTATGCAACTTTTTTAAATATTTACAACAGGAGTATGGTCTACCTGACTGTGGTGAAAATGAACCACGTGAAAAGTGTCCTCCACTTGCCCATATATTATCAGTTGTGAATCATGCCCAGCATAAGAAACAATACTTTTTTGTGACTTTTTCAAATCATCGCACACCTCATGTAGCCTAGTCCATACTGAAGTGGCCAAATAACTTCTTAAAAGTAAGCACATTAATCTGATTTACAAGGGGTGTAGAGCCTAACAGGCATATTTTAATTTTACCTTTATTTTACTAGGCAAGTCAGTTAAGAACAAATTCTTATTTTCAATGACGGCCTAGGAACAGTGGGTTAACTGCCTGTTCAGGGGCAGAACAACCGATTTGTACCTTGTCAGCAAGTCCATATATAATCAGCGCGTGAGTTAAGTTTGGGGAAGATCATTTTCACCATAAAAATGAACCTTTATACTAAAAGCACTACATGCATAATTGCATTTGCATTCACTTTTGATAAGTGTTTTCCGCTAATGGAAAATGTGCGCTTATAGCCTATTACCATGTGCACATATTTGCGCTTCTAATGTGAAGAAATAGACATAGTTTATCAACATTTCAAGCTAAATGTTCTGATCTGTTGCGTCAGTCACATTGCATAAAAAGTTGTTTTGATGCTAGTTGTTGTTTTCATTTGGGGTCTATCGAATCCCACAACTGTCTCAGACTATGTTTGGAATATTTATTTCTCACACAGAATAGGTCGACCTTTGTACAATGAAGGATAGTAGATTGACATAGGCTAGTGCTTTGCTGTTCGTTAGGCATACTCATCTTGTTGGCTGACGAATTTATATTTTTTTCAGCTTTATTTAATTGTATTCTTCATACTATAAAATAATGGTATGGAATTCTAAGCAAATCTTGTCTGCTAAAGGAACTAGTGTAGCCCACAGCCATTTGGCATAGCCAGATCAGGGCCCAACATCAGGTCAACTCAGAATATGTTATTCTGTTCTTCTGAAATAGACTACATTTTCTTCATATCATGCTTCTTTAGACCTGTCTAAAATAAATAATGGATTTATTGTGACAGTGTAGGCTATATTTACGAGGATTTATTAGACTTGTAGATGTTCCAAAGGTCTGCATCAGTGGCTTGAATGTGTGGAAGCCAGGAAATGCTACATGTGTTTATGTTAATTAACTGTCAATTACCGTGAGACCGACACTTATTTGCTTGACAGTCACCGGCTGACTACGTTTTGTGACCGCCACAGCCCTAGTTGCATCTCCTCAACACTTGAAGACAACTGTGTTCATGTTGCATTGAGGAAATGCATGTAGAACTGTAGAACTGTGATCTAGAAACAGCAGTTACAAGAGCTTCCCATTCTTCAAGCAGCTGTACTTAGGATATATACTGTACACTTTAAATAACACACTGTGTTCTATTCCACAGTGTTAAACAGATGAAAAAGGTATGATAATAATAATAAATAAATTGAGTGCTTTTCATTTACAGACATAAATAACAAAGCTCTTTACATTTTGAGCAACCATTAAAAGAAAAATAATGACAATATTGTCTGTAAGAATGGGTATTCACAGCAAGATGAATCCAGTCCATATCAGTTATCCATTGAGACAACAACGTTGTGCTCTCTTCACATGCCCAAAAATGATATCTGCTGTTCAATTTCATGCCAGAGGAGTTACATTATTGTGCTATATCCCTTTGATGAAAAGTGTGTGCTGCATTGTAATCAAGTTAGTTCGGCTGGATCACAGTCACAGCAATAGTTTCTATCCCAACTTTTCTTTTTATACACTGATACATTGTATACATTGATTTATAGCAGATCAACAACAACCCAACAACCTACGAAAACCAATCTTTCCCATGCCTGCCACAACATGGAGGGACAAACCGCAAACAGCCACATGGTGTGAACCATAGACTTAGAATAAATAGAATGGAAATTCAAGTCAATGATGCCATAATTGGTGGACTGTCAGACATTTTGAGTACCAATGAGGTTACTCAAAATGCTATGGTGTGAACCCTGGTCTATGGAAGCTTCTAGAGTCTGACAGGATTTTAGGCAGATCAAAATGTAATAGCTGTATCAAAGTAGCTCAATATCCATGATATGACCGTTTCTTTTCATTGATTTGTTTTTAGGTTGGAGGTGTTAACGTCCCACAGGTGCCATATTGCATTAGGCCTGCAGGCACATTGTTTAGGAGAAACCATAGTGTTATGTGGCTAAAAAGAGGGAGATAACCTTTGCAACAACTTTCTAAAATCAGTATCAGAAGGCAGATGTCCAGCAACTGCTATGTACTGTACATTTCTTATTCCCAGTCACAACATGAATCATGCAGTGACATTCCATACACATTGCTCCTAGCCATGCCTATTGTTCCAGTGGTACTTTAGACAACAATTAGACGATGCACAGACATACAGCGCAGAAAAATTTAAGCAGATTTATTTTGCTCTGGCCTCAGTGGAGGGAAGATCAAGCGGAGTAATGTGCAGGGGAGCCCACCTCACAGCATACCAATGAGCAGGCCTGACAAAAAGTGCTGATGCAACGCTCCGCTATATGGGATTGTCTCATCTCCTAAGTGACGTTGCAGATTGAATATTGACACGCGCTGCTTGCCAGATAGTGAAACAACGACCGCAAGGGCAAAAAGCTAGGTTGCAGGAACGAACCACCTTGTTTTATCCATGCAAACCTTTGGAGGAATTAAATCCCTGGTGAAGGAGATGGACTATTCAAAATACCTTAAGGGCTCAGACACAATAATACTGTTTGCTGGACGAGAGTACATAGCACCTCTGAATGTAATTTACAAACCAAGTGCACACAGCACGCTGAATGATTGGCAGACAAATGCTAGATCTACATTTGGTGTGATATGTGCTAGCCTAGGGGGAAAACTCTTGGGGAATCTTTTCAATAAAGCAAGGCAAACCAATTAGAGTTGGCTTGTGGGTCTGGAGGTTCTTATTGTGTGACATGGAATAGGGACAGACAGAGCATAGAGCTTGAATCACATAGAATGGACGTGCCTCTGTCTTGTACACTGTCCCCTACACTCAACAATGAACATTGTTCATTCAACTCTGACTCTACCTACGTCAACCGCAGTTCATCCGCTCGAGCGCATTCCAACGATTTGAAGGCTCTTCACATCATTGACATAAACATGCTTTGAATGAGAATGTCAGGCATGCTACTCTAGACTTAAATGAAAGATTCATCCATTTGTTGTGTTATATTGTTTTTGCACATCTCTGAACGATGTTCTATTGATTCTCGGGGTCATTTCATGTGTATCTGAGCTATTGGCCAAAATACAGCTGGTATGATGAGTTTTGCATCATACGGGAATGGATAGAACATCGCTCAGGGATGCACAAATGATCTAACATTCAAAATAGGTGAAATCTTTCATTTAAGGCTTTTTGAAAGGAAAGATACCCACAGTATATGATTGAACTAGGGTGGATATTTGCATCATTCTCACACAATGGTGGGCCTTGATTAGAATTCAGAGCGCAGATACAGGAGAACACAGGTGAAGGTTAATCTTGAGCATGGTCCATTTTCTTCTTATACTACTTCTATGAGTAGGCAAACAGATTGAGAGGCTGCACACTGCCACCTAGAGTGTGTTGTTTGAACAGGTATAAAGGTGATCTATTGCCACCTGCAGTTGTGTAATATTTCCTCATGAGTGTAATTCATTGGCTGATCCCTCCTGGTGACCTGTATGGAATTATGTGACCCTTCCTTAAACCAGGGGAAGTCCCACCCAGTTGACCACTTCAAAATGGTAAAGGTCCTCAATGACGCTGCCCATGCTAAAAGAGGCTCTTGGGCACTGGAGTCCTCTATCTCTATGACTTGTCCCATGGGGTAAGAATGTTTACATGTTAAAACGGAATTGGGATCCTTAATGCTAAGAAAATCCCTAAGTGAAAGACTATGGTGTTTTACCCCCACACAATAAGGTTATCACAAAACATTGTTTTCTGTGTTAAAGCCTAACTAAACGATAGGCTATAAAGGCCTGGGGAAAGTTTTGTCATTTCAATAAAGCCAGATAGGAAGTGGCAAACATTAGGCTACTTTGGTGAATTTGCAGAGCATGCAAGACAAGACAAGATACAGATTACCAAAGCATATGCACATGGTTCTTTCTGCATGCTAATGATGTGGGTGTGTGTTCAGTCTTTGATCGGTTGCACGTAGAATATCCTAACCATTGATGATAGGCCCTGCTTTACTGAAGTTGCGAGACATTACAAACCAAGAAATTGCGAGGTACAGCATTCCATTGCGAGATACAGCTCATGATTGCCGATAGATAGGCCTAGTGCACGGTTCTGACTCTGCCTGTTGGCCGTCCTGCCTATATTGTACCCTTCCCCTCTCTCGCCGATGCAAGTGTTTGTTCTCAGAAGTACGGCAATCCTCCGTTCCAAAAATAGTTCATCTTAGGAGTCCATTCCTAGTGCAATCAAATCTTGACACTTAGAAATGGGTGTCGACATCAACGTGCAAGGAGTAATCAATTATTTTGAAGTCAACTCTCCACCACTACGTCGTTACAGTGGGGAAAAAATGTCCGAGAATGTCAGGCAAGTGTCAGCAGCAACATCCTGTATGGCAGTGCTTTGAGAAGTTAAATGAGAAGGAAATGCAAACTTTGCGAGGTAGAATGGAGGTACGGTAATGGTACTACGGGTGGAATGCTTAACCATCTGAAAGGGTCACACTGAGACCTAAAACATTGCTGGCAGCAGCACAGCTGCATTGTCACGATGTGCGCTGAGAGTCCGGAAGCAAGTTCAGGGAGTGAGTGTTAATAAATAAACATAATACAAAAATAAGAAACACGAACAACGCACAAGGAACAGAAACAATGACGCCTGGGGAAGGAGGCAAAGGGAGTGACATATATAGGGACAGTAATCAGGGAAGTGATGGAGTCCAGGTGAGTGATGACCCGCAGGTGCGCGTAACGATGACAGGTGTGCGCCATAACGAGCAACCTGGTGACCTAGAGGCTGGAGATGAAGCACACGTGACATGCATTGTGAATTCACATGAAATTTTATTAAACAGATTTTAAAAAATGGCAGTTTAAAAGTTAAATAAAATTGTCCATTTGTCACATCCCTAGTTGTCACGCCCTGTTTCAGTCCATTTGGGGTCTACTGAATATGACCCTAGATAGACATAATTGTCATGGTAATGGCTTCTGAAGGGCTTGGTGTAGCCACTCACCATATTGAGTCCACCTATCCAATCATTTCAGTCCAATGAACAGCATTCTCACGTAGGTGTTCCTTTTGTCCAGGTGGGAAAGGGTAGTGTGGTGTGCGTTTGTGGATCTGTTGGGACGGTATGCGAATTGGAGTGGATTCAGGGTTTCTGACATGATGGTGTTGTGAGCCATGACCAGCCTTTCATGGCTACAGATGTGAGTGCTACGGGGCGGTAGTCAATTAGACAGGTTGCTTTTGTGTTTATATACACAGGGACTATGGTGGTTTGTTTGAAACATGTTAGTATTACAGACAGGGTCAGAGAGAGGTTGGAAATGTCAGAGAATACACGCATGCTCTGAGTACGCATCCTGGTAATCCATCTGGTCCTGTGTCCTTTTGAATGTTAACCTGTTTAAAGGTCTTACATCGGCTACGGAGAGCGTGATCATACAGTCGTCCGGAACAGCTGGTGCTCCCAAGCATGGTTCAGTGTTGCTTGCCTCAAAGTGAGCATAGAAAGCATTTAGCTCGTCTGGTAGGCTCGCATCACTGGGCAGTTCTCGGCTGGGTTTCCCTTTGTAATCCGTGATAGTTTGAAAGCACTGCCACATCCAACAAGCATCAGAGCCGGTGTAGTATTATTCGATCTTATGATTCGAAGTAAGATTCTTCATCATAGGAAAGGCCAGAGTCACTTCGCTCAAACCTACCACGATTCCCCATATGGAGCTTAGCAGGACGCATTGGCAAGATGCTGAAAAGGGAGCTGCAGCTGCAGCTTGAAGATTCTGTGTTCTGGATAGCTGGTACAGCCGTACTGAAGTACATCAAAAACAAGACCACCACCGCAATTCTGAAGATGTCAGAACCATTGCAGTGGAGATGTGTCAATGCTGCCAAGAACCCAGCTGATCACACATCGAGAGAACTGAAGGTGCATTACTTCATACGGAATGAAACCTGAATCTTGGGACCAGACTTTCTCAACAAGTCAGAGGAGGAGTGGCCAGAGTACCCAAATTGCTCACGGGATCTAACCACAGAGGACGCTGAGGTGAAAAGGAACACTGTGATGACAGCTGAAGAGGTGATACAGTCCAGCAGGGGATGGAACATTTCTCTTCCTGGTTTCATCTCAAGGCAGTGGCATGAATCCTCAACTGGAAGATTCTCAACACCACTGAGAATACAAACCCTGGATGAGAAGGGCTTTCATACTATTCTGTGTGAGGGAGAGGATATCATTACCCATTGTCCTATTACCAAGGCATCCAGTGACCTAATGACCTGGAGGCGCTGACACCTAATCACCTGCTGCTCGTCTAGACCAAGCAATCCCTAGCTCGAGGAATCTGAAGAAGATGGAAACAAGTCCAATACATGTTGGACCTGTTCTGGAAGCGTTGGACGAGGGATGAAATGGTGCCTCGTAACTCCTGGGCCATGGGCAAGATCATCCAGGTGGTTCAAGCAAGACATGAACTTGTACGGCAGGTCTGCATCAAGACCAGGACCAACGAGCTAGATAGACAGACACATTTTGAGGTCTGTCTTCTTCAAGAAGCTGAATGAGACAGACAGTGGTAAAGACTGATCTCCTTCGGTGGGTCATGTGCTGATAACAGCTGACCCCAAGTAATGAGGTATTCAGCAACTCAGAAGAGATGATTGAAAAGATACCTTTAGTTAACTTGGTGCCTGGTTTACTTTTGAGTAATTGTTTCAGGTTTTAGATAACAATTAGGGGATGGGCAGGAGGGAGAGGTGTTATGGCGAACTGAACACAACGGTGCAGAATGCCTCAAGATAGAAACGTAATATTCAATATCTGTAAGTTTGATGAAATATTACCACTTCACTCCACACACTTGTGGCAATAACTTTCAATCTGGATAACAAACCAAAACTAACTATAAAGCTAGAGAAATCTATCAACAAATTTCACAAACACAATCGACACCCAAACATGTCGGAGGGTAAGCATGGAGAACCAATCACCAGAAGAAAACGATACTCCTCAACGGACGATTTATGCTTTTCACCACCAGGAATGGTAAGTGTAGAAACCGACTTGCTAAAGTCGATAAATTAATAACTGGGCATACTTGAACTAGTCAGTAAAGATATGAAGGAGTTGAAGTCGAGCCTTCAGATGAATGACGGAAAAATATGTCACAATAGACTATGAAACAAACAAGCTAATATGATTGAAAAGGACGTTTTGGAACTTGAAAAGGAGAACATGTTTCTGAGAGAAGCCTTACTTGAAATGCAGACTAGATCTATGAGACAAAATCTGGTACTTACTGGTATCAAAGAAAAATAGTGTGAGGATCCTGAAAGGGTGGTGAAATAATTATTTCTTAAAGCGCTACAGATCCCAGGCGATACTGTCAACAAAATCAAACTAAAAACGTGTACACCATTTCAGACAGAGAGGACAGAGATATGAGCGCCCAAACATTGCCAAATGTGTATTCTTTAAAGATAAAATAATGGTTAAAAGCCTGGGTAAAAGACTCGCAAGCATGAAAATAGATATGAATGATCAGTTCCTGAAGGAAATTGCAGAACGGAGCTGTTCTGTACCCACTCTTCAATGTGAATAGATTAAAAAGGAAACATGTAGCCCTCATAGTCGATAAACTGTATTGATAACCAATTGTTCTGAGACACCAGAACTACTCCATGGCTATTCTAAATATTACAAAGTGTCACGGATCCCCCCCCCCCCCCGGTGCTGATACTCATTCTGTTCACCAGTTCCGGAGGTCTACGTCACCGGCTTTCTAGGCTTCACTGAACGGGATTCATTATCATCAACCCCGGACTGTCTTGTCTGATTACACACACTTGGTTCCTAAGTGCCCTCTGTTCCCATGTCTGTTGGTGGTGTGACTACCTATGTGTTGGTGCAGCTGTTATGCTGTTTGCTATATATATTGTGTATTACGGGTATCGTGGCGTTCAACAAGGTTTACCCTCACTCTTTTGTTTGGGTACAGCCCAGTGTTTTTATATGTGTGTTTGTTTTGGGTGTATTAAAAACCCCTATTGTGTATTCCTGCGCTTGCCTCCAAGATCCTTTATACCAGCGTGACACAAAGTTCCCATAGAGGAGGCAAATAATGGAACTCCCAATACTATCCATGGTAAGGATTGTAATAAAAATGTATTGGAAATCAAATTACAACAATTAATAAAGAAATAGACTACAAATACACTATACCGTTCAAGAGAAAAGGGAAAGTTGTAAAAAACAATTGTATTCGACTGTCTATTTATAAAAGACAGCATTAGAAGAAAGGATAGTAATACATCCTCAATGATAAGAAACTGGAACACACAAGTAAACAAAATAATGAAATTAGGTAGGAATCAACATGGTAGGGATAAAAACACAGCAAACAGAGGACATAAAAGGCACAGTATGTGGGTATGTGCGGTTGTATTGTGATGATGACTGGGGTGTGTTTTTTTTGTGTTTGGAAAAGTATGGAGTGAATGAAAAAGGAAAATGGTTGCAAATGCCAGAGCCCATGTGTTTCTACCAGCAGAGAGCTTACCATTTTGTGCAGATATTGGATATACATTTAAAAATACACGTATTTATTTATTGTCCTATCTTGATTGAACGGTCCCCAATCCTATACCCTAGACACCCACCTAAGCAACCCATACACTAAGGAGATGTCCTTATCTGTTTAATAGGCCTACTGCAAGCCTATACGCAGCAAAGACAGAAAGATAAATGCTGTCAGAGATCCACTAAAGCAGCTCCACTCCATCAAGATTCTGAGCCTGCCTGGCAGGGTTGGTTCCACAAAGGCTAAGCCCCTAGATGGGTGAGCATACTATACAAGGAATTTGTTAAAGCTGCTAATGAGAACCTTGACAACCGTGTACCTATCCAGTGGGGATTCCGGTGGGGTGCCCCCACCCAGGTATTGGCAGTGCTGACAACACGAACTGCAGTAACCCATGGAGAGGGCGTCACACTCGGACAATCAGAGAGGGGGCAAATTACTGTGGCTCCGGTGGCACAAAATAATCAATGGTTTGACTGCACAGAGATGCTTCGGGAAAATGGTCACAACAGGGAACCAGTGTGTGTATGTTTCAGGGGAAGGGGGTGTATCTGAGCTCCATCAGCTAGGACCTGGCATTGGTTAATCAAATCTCCCCATTTTGCATGCCTTCTCAAACAGCTACAACTGTATATGCATTCACACATCAAGTCCTGTCTTGAGTTGGGCTCGGGGATGGAACAACTTTTGAACATCTGAGCTTGTGTTTTTTTGTGGGGGAAGGGTGGGGAGCATGTATGAGTGTGTGTGTATGTATGTATCCCAACCTATCTGTTACTATGGGGTAATGATGTTAGGGACAATATAATAATAATTTCTTGCCAAAAATGTGATTTTTGTAATGGCAATCCTGGTTATGGGTAAAACTCATAATATACATAAACTGAGGAAATTAAGATACGCAATATTTTTTTCATATACAGTGCCTTTGGAAAGTATTCAGTCTCATTTTGTTACATTACAGCCTTTTTCTAAAATTGATTAAAAATTTTAAAAAGTTTTTGACATTTTTGCAAATGTACAGTCGTGGCCAAAAGTTTTGAGAATGACACAAATTATAATTTCCACGAAGTTTGCTGCTTCAGTGTCTTTAGATATTTTTGTCAGATGTTACTATGGAATACTGAAGTATAATTACAAGCATTTCATAAGTGTCAAAGGCTTATTGTCAATTACATGAAGTCAATATTTGCAGTGTTGACCCTTCTTTTTCAAGACCTCTGCAATCCGCCCTGGCATGCTGTCAATTAAATTCCTAATCAATGCTTGAAGTTTGTCAGAATTTGTGGGGTTTTGTTTGTCCACTCGCCATTTGACGGTTGAACACAAGTTCTCAATGGGATTAAGGTCTGGGGAGTTTCCTGGCCATGGACCCAAAATATCGATGTTTTGTTCCCCGAGCCACTTAGTTATCACTTTTGCCTTATGGCAAGGTTCTCCATCATGCTGGAAAAGGCATTGTTCATCAACAAACTGTTCCTGGATGGTTGGGAGAAGTTGCTCTCGGGAGGATGTGTTGGTATTATTCTTTATTCATGGCTGTGTTCTTAGGCCAAATTGTGAGTGAGCCCCACACATGAATGTTCTCAGGATGCTTTACTGTTGGCATGACACAGGACTGATGGTAGCGCTCACCTTGTCTTCTCCGGACAAGCCTTTTTCCGGATGCCCCAAACAATCGGAAATGCGATTCATCAGAGAAAATTTACCCCAGTCCTCAGCAGTCCAATCAGCAGGGTCCAATCCCTGTACCTTTAGCAGAATATCAGTCTGTCCCTGATGTATTTCCTGGAGAGAAGTGGCTTCTTTGCTGCCATTCTTGACACCAAGCCATCCTCCAAAAGTCTTTGCCTCACTGTGCGTGCAGATGCACTCACACCTGCCTGCTGCCATTCCTGAGCAAGCTCTGTACTGGTGGTGCCCCGATGTGTCGTTGCCCCCGTGCTTTGGACGTAGATGTGAACATCTGCCAGGCCCTGGAGAGGGAACTACTAACTTCCTTCCGGAGCACTCATACGTTCCCACATAGGTAAGGGATCGGCTGTTGACCTGGACACACATATATGTTGGCGCTGGACACCCAAGTATCACCTGCACCATTCAATCCATCGCCGCTAAGTACTGGTGGCCCACCTTGGCGCATGATGTCGCCCACTATGTCAACTTCTGCTCCGTATTTGCCCAAACCAAATCTACTCGGCACTCTCCAGAAGGGAAATTCCTCCCCCGTCCTGTGCCTCAGCAGCCTTGGTCCCATCTGTCTATACATTTCATCACCTCTCTCCCGTCTGATGGTTTGACCACTATTATGATTGTTGTGGACAGATTCTCGAAATCCTGCCATTTTATGCTTCTCTCTGGTCTCCCTACCGCTGTCCAGAGGTGGAAAAAGTACTCAATAGTCATAAAAGATGCTTTAATATAAAATGACTCAAGTGGAAGTAACCCAGTAAAATCCCCAAAAGTATCAGATTTTTATGTACTTAAGTACTCTGGTGGGAAAAGTACTCAATTGTCATACTTGAGTAAAAGTACAAAGTAAATGTTATACATCAAATTCCTTATATATATATCCTTAAACCAGACAGCACAATTTCCTTTTTTATTCCTTTTGTATTCCTTTTTTTGACAGCCAGGGGCACACTCCAACACTCAGACATAATTTACAAAGGAAGCATTTATGTTTAGTGAGTCCACCAGAGCAGAGGCAGCAGGGATGACCCCGGGATGTTTTCTTTAAGTGTGTGAATTTGACCTTTTTACTGTACTGCTAAGCATTCAACTTGAAACTAGTACTTTTGGGTGTCAGGGAAAATGTATGGAGTAAAATGTGTATAATTTTCTTTAGGAATATAATGAAGTAAAAGTAGTCAAGTAGTACTACTTAAGTAGTACTTTAAAGTAGTTTTACTCAAGTACTTTACACCACTGAGGCACTGTTCCAGCACGTCTTCCGGCACAATGGTCTTCAAGAGGACATCATCTATGACCGTGACCCCCAATTCACGCTGTGGGTATGGAGAGCCTTCATGGAGAAGCTGGGGGCCACGGCCAGCGTCACATCCGGATACCAGCCTCAGTCCAATGTGCAGGTAAAGAGGACTAACCAGGAGCTGGGGAGGTTCCTTCGCAGTCACTGCCAGGACCAGCAGGAGGAGTGAGCCCGTTCCTTCCATGGGCGGAGTACACCCAGAACTCACTTTGTCACTCCTCCACCAGGCTGACCCCTATCCAGTGTGTCGTGGGGTATCAGCTGGCCCCGGCCCTGTGGACCCTGAGCCAGAACAAAGCCCTTGCGGTGGACGAGTGGTTTTGGCGTGCAGAGCCGGTTTGGAACGCTGCCCATGTGAGGCTCCAGCGCGCCATCCGCCTCCAGAAGGAACAGGTGGATTGCCACCGCGGTGAGGCTCCTGTGTTACATTCTGGTGATTGTGTCTGGCTCTCCACCAGGAACCTCACACTCCGCCTGCCCTGCCGGAAGCTGAGCCCCTGGTTTGTGGGGCCCTTCAAAGTCCTCCAGATGATCAATGAGGTAACTTATCCCTTACAACTCTCCACCAACTACCAGATCTCACCCCCTTTTCATGTTTCCCTCAGACCGGTGGTTCCTGGTCCCCTGGCTGGTGCCGTCCCCCGCGACACTCCTCCGCCTCCCCTGGACATCGATGAGACTCCTGCCTATGCTGTCAGGTCCCTCATGGAATTCCGATGTCGTGCGGGTCGACTCCAGTAGCTGGTGGACTGGGAGGGGAACGGCCCAGAGGAGTTGGGTCCTGGAGGCTGACATCCTGGACCCCAACGTCCTTTGGGATTTCCATTTCCACCTTGTTGATCGGCCTGCTCCTCGCCCTTGGAGCCATCCTCCTGGATGGTGTCATCCTGCGGCTGGAGCTGCGCGTCGGGGGTACTGTCACGGCTTCTCCCGCTCTGGCACGCAAAGTCGTTTATCCACCGGCCCTGGCAATCATCATTATGCACACCTGCTCCCCATTACCCACACATGGGCTTCTTCACCTTGATAACTCTGCCTTTATTTGGCCTCAGTCATCAGGTAGTATTGCTTTGTGTACACTTCTCCTATTTTGTTGATCTTCCTTTTTCTTATTAAATACTCATCTTCTGCACCTGCATCCTGTCGCCCAGCGTCTTCGTTACAATGAAGCTGCACTGAAAATGTGGACAGACAGTGACATATGGGCCACACTTTGTGCTGCATGTAGCATGCTGTAAACTGTACTATATCATAATCTACATGCTGAGAGAATATCGATATAGACAATTATTAAATAACAATCAATTAATTGATATCATGACAATTTTTGTCACCCTTCACTCATATATTGATGACACTCCTTGACAATATGTTAATTGTAGCTATGGATGCAAAAACAAGCCCTCCCATTTAGATAACGTTTTCAACCCATTGTGACTTGAGCAAGGTGTCTCGGTTGAGCTGTCTCAGGACAGCTCTGACGATAATTACACCTCGTTCTTCACTGTTGCACTAAATTCATTGGGACCTGTCATCTAGCCAGCCCCTGACGTGCTCAATTCAGTGCCTAATAAAAATGGCTGCCCAGAGCAGTTTGAAGGAATTGATCAACCGCAACATTGTCCATGTTTCTGTATCTCCACTATTGCTGCAATTTGCTTATCTGTTTGTTTAGTGCAGGATCAGATAATGTATGTTCCCTGTGACAAAGTCACTACAAAAACCTTCCCAAATACCAAATACCTGATAGCCAGGTGCAAGCGGAGAGGAAAGGACCCACAAGCTGCCTGACATCTTTCAGTCAATGTGGGGATAAAACAAATGTTATTTTCACTAGGTTAGAATAACCTCAAACTATTTTACCAGTCAGCAAACAGTGGTTCATATGCCTATATTACAATTTTGCTATGCTACATCCATAGCAGTGGGAAATATCGGTGCTGAGGGTCCTGTATTAGTGGACCAGTATAGTGTTGGTCCCATGTTTCATGAGCTGAAATAAAAGATCCAACAAATGTTCTCTCAGATTTTGTGCACAAATGTGTTTACATCCCTGTTTGTGAGCATTTGTCCTTTGCCAAGATAATCCATCCACCTGACAGGTGTGGCATATCAAGAAGCTGATTAAATGGCATGATCATTACACAGGTGCGCCTTGTGCTGGTGACAATAAAAGTCCACTCTAAAGTGTGCAGTTTTGTCACACAACAGAATGCTACAGATGGGAGTGTGCAATTGGCATGCTGACTGTAGGAAAGTCCACCAGAGCTGTTGCCAGAGAATTGAATGTTCATTTCTCTAACATAAGCCACCTCAGAGAGAATAAAGTAGACGGCACGGGTCAAAGTAATTGATTTGGCTGTGGCATACACATTATAAATGTCCAGAACAAGGCCTGCGATTTTTAAAATAAAGGCCCGAATATTAAACATAAAAAATATGTCTGTTATATGTTATAAACATTACTGGTTATTAAAGTTTGTAATAATGTACAACTGCAGGCCGCCAAGGTATTTACATAAAATACTCGTGATGCATGTTTAAATATTAGTTACATTTGTTAATTAATTCTAACATGTCTTAAAGATTGTACGAAATATTTTGGAATTCAATAAAAGGAATTTAAAAACTGTATCTCACCCCTTAACTATGGGAAAATGTATTTCACATCATCACCCAGCTCTGTCGCGAAGGAAAAAGACACGGAAAATCAGGGGGCGTGCGTGAGTGTGCGTGTGACGGAGCAGCAGGAGTGTGTGTGTTCAACAGGGGGACCCAAGCATTCTATCTGTAGAGAATCGTTTGAAACCAATGTTTGCACTATCATGCATATGGCATGTCCAGATATCTGCCGACCGCCCGGGGTTAAACATTGATATCTATCTTTAAACTCTTTCCGTACTTTCGCAAATTAGGGACAGAACGTGGAGCATATATTTTAACACTGTTAGCACAGCTTTAGCGCAAACCCACAGGCCTGAATATTTAGCTGCCAGGACAGATTAAAAAATATATTCTGAATAAGTGAATCTCTCCTAATGGATATTTCTGGAGGTGAGTAAGTGAAAAATAAATTTTACGTTTTTTAAAATATTATCGGGATATTATTGTGATATTAAACCCGAGTTATTTGTGTATTTCAGGCCAAATGCCAATATATATAGCGTATAACTGGTAATATTATCTAACGTTTGTTAGGATCCCAAACATTTACGCAGCTTTTACGAGGTTTAACGGATCTGGAACAACATGAGGGGGATTCTCAGTCTCAAAACCCCGCCATCATCATTTTTTCGCGGTAAGTCCTTATAATTAATCACATACCCAAGAATATTTATATATAAAAAAATAAAAAAATAAATAGTGTGTACTATTTTAAAAGCTATTTTTTGTATTTACAGCCGACATACAGCCAAGAATGATAAAGGATTCGTTATGGACAACTGACACATCGGGTGACTTGGAACCAATTCTCCCGTTCTGTACGAACGTTTTTTCATACACACTGCGAATCCCGGAAACCTCCACCCCCTCACGACATATTCCAGACCCCAACAAGCAACCAACAACACGGGCTCTAGTATATTGCTCAGAATCCACCCCTCCAGAAAAGTACTACTGGGCAGGGAACTTGCGGCTTCACGAGCCGGCGCTCCATGGACATGTTATGAGACCATTATACTTTTGTTATTAGTTATACGTCTTTTTATTAGTTATACCTCTTTTGATAGAATATGTTAAAACAAGGACAAATTATGTTTTTTCAGACTGCCAGGAGACCGGCCCTGCAGAATCGGGAACACTAGATGAAAAAAGTCACACCCCCCCCCCCCGGTTTCTGCGATTCGTCAGAACAGCCAGCGCCAAAAAAGCCGAGGTATTTTAACTATGTATTGTTAATATATAGTATTATACCTGAAATGTATAACATTTTATGTATCTAACATATTTTTATATTTAATAACCTATTTAGTATGTATTGTTTTTTTTCAGACTCCTCCCTGGCGAAAATTGGCACAGAAGGACACATACATCTAGAGCTGGGGTATTCCGGCGCACCGAACATTCCCGATGAAACAACCAAAGCGGAGGATAGACCTGTTTTAATGACATTTCAGATGTTGACGACCAGTTATTCTGTGATGCGGCCAACGTTATTGACCCCGTCAATTCTATGGCATCGGGATCTGCAATAGAACAAGCAAGGTTTTTCACATTATTTTCCAGGGCTTTGAAATCGAGGAACGTTTTGCTATACAAATGACTGGGGGTTTTAATTGAGAGACAGTACCGAGACAATATGTTATTCTGGCATAGAACAATTCCATGCATGTTAAACAGCAAACCGATTAAAAAACGCAAATACAGGCGCTAAAATCATATATGTAACATGTATCATTCCAGAAATACCCCAAAACGCACATCCTTAATTATCCAAATGGCAGAACTACAGGAACAAGGTGAGACAGTTGAAAGCCTCTTAGCACAGATACCGCCAGAACTCCTAGAAGTTATTAAACGTATGAACGAGTCAGGGACGCCCGATGAAAGCATATTATCCCAGATTCCAGCCGAACTCCTAGAAATGATTAATCGTATGAACGAGTCAGGGACGCCCGATGAAAACCTGTTATCACAGATTCCCGAAGCCCTCATAACCTTAATTAATCGGATGAACGAGAGTAAGACATTTTCGGCCCCCGCCACCCCAACAGCGATAGACCAACCATTAACGCCCATGTCCGTAGAGTCTGAAACGACACATTATGTTTTTGGGGAATTGGAAAATTGTCTAATAAATCTGGAGGGAGATGGTATTGATAGACGTCTCCGGGTTGTGTACCGGAATAAATTCAACAATACAGAGATTGAATTTATGTGCCACACGAGTGTTATATTCAGCCCTAGGCTAAAGATGAACATTCAGAGAAATATGTGTTCTATGATTTTGAGATCATCAATCGGGGGATGATTTGCCTATTTTTGTATCTACCACGACTTTCAAGGGGGAAAAGTGGTCTGCAGAAGGATCCAATTGTGCACTACTCTTTCTAAAACATTTTAGAAAGCCACAGTACAGAAACTTCACGTTTATAGCCCACAATGCTAGAGCCTACGACTCTTACCTTCTTCTGAACCCATTGATACAGCAAGGCGTGGCACCCAGTGTCATAGCTCAAGGTAGTAAAATCTTGTGTTTTGTAGACCCAGCCTTCAACCAGAGATACATTGACAGTTTAAGCTTCTTACCCATGCGATTGGCTCAAATGCCAGAGGCCTTGGGTTTGGAAAACTCTGTGAAAGGCTGGTTCCACCACTTCTTCACAACTGAGGAGAATCTACATTATGTCGGATCAAATCCCAGCCCAGAAATGTACGGGTGTGATCAAATGTCTCCCAAAGAGCGTGAGAGATTCATGACGTGGTACGAGACAGTAAGACATGGCACCTTTGATTTCCATAAAGAGATGGAATCATACTGTGACAATGATGTGGTTATACTTCGTGAAGGATGCCTCAGATTCAGAGAAGAGGTAATCAAAGATGCAGGCATTGATCCCTGCATGCATGAAAACCAATCGTACACACTATCTGCCTACATCCTCTATAGCTATCCCCTCGCCTGACAACTACCGATGCCAATTCAAGTCATACTCTAGTGGGTCCATTCAATGGTTGGAGTATATGGCCCAGGATAAAGACATTTTTATTCAACATGCTTTGAATCGGGGGGAGAAGGCGTTTGGCTCTTACCATGTAGATGGCTACACCCAGATTGACGGGGTTGAGACCGTGTAAGAGTACAACGGTTGTTTCTTCCATGGTTGTAAATCTTGCTTTGTGCCCCAGACCATGTGTGTCCTAACCCAAAAGACTTTTGGGGAAATGTACCAAGAGTTTCAAGACAAATTGGATTATTTACAGGCTACTTATGGCCTAAAAGTGGAGGTTTTGTGGGAGCACGAATGGACCGACCCTCAAAATGTCTGATCCTCATGTTCAAGCCTTTCTTTCCAGCTATGACACTCCAGAACCCCTGGAACCCCGACAGGCCTTGTATGGCGGCCGTACCAATGCTTTGACATTGCGGTATGTAGCGCAACCCGACGAGACAATAGGATATGTAGATTTTACATCCCTTTATCCTCATGTAATGAGTTCCTCATGCTATCCTATGGGGCATCCGGAAATTATTCATTGTGATTTTGACTTACCTCAAAACTATTTTGGTCTGATCAAAGCAACTGTCTACCCTCCTAGGGGTTTGTTTATACCAGTGTTGCCTTACAGGGGCCCTCAAGGAAAACTTTTCTTTCCCCTTTGTCGCACCTGCAGTGAAAACAAACAACAAACCCCATGTGATCACTCAGATCAAGAAAGATCCCTGACAGGGGTGTGGGTCACAGTTGAATTCTCTAAGGCTTTAGAGATGAGGTATCGTGTGGCTAAAATCTTTGAAGTGTGGAACTTTTCCAAGAAATCAGACACTCTTTTTAAAGAGTACATCAAGACCTTCTTGAGATGCAAGCAAATGGCTTCAGGCTATCCTGCATCGGTCACAGATCAAGAGAGCAAAGACAGGTAAATTCAAGACTATCACGACAGAGAAGGCATACTTCTTGACCCTGACAGAATAGAGGTCAACAAAACCAAACGAAATGTGTCGAAATTGTACTTAAATTCGCTTTGGGGCAGATTATTGAAGACCCCTAACAATTTTGGGAATTTGTTTTTTCGGACCAATACGAAATTTCACATTTTTCATTCTTGAGTCAAGACATTGCCTTGGTGCAATGGCAACGTAACAAGAAGTGGGTTCTACCCCCGGGTAATGTAAATGTGTTTCTTGCAGCATTTACCACGGCCTATGGCCGACTTGAACTGTACAAGCTCATGGAGCAGCTTCAGAGGCGGGTTCTTTACCACGACACAGACTCTGTGGTCTATGTAAGCAAACAGGGGGATTGGAGCCCCCCACTCAGCAACTATCTGGGTGGCTTAATGAGTGAACTCGCAGAGCGTGACCATATCACAGAATGGTCCTCCTGTGGTCCCAAAAGCTATGCTATGAAAAACCCGGGGGGAAAGCCATAGGAATCAAAAAAAGTTGAGATTTTTCTTCCTCCTTCCTCTTCTAATGTCACAGCTAGCCAATGTTCACCCGGCATGTGTTTAGGATGGGTATTGACAATAAACATGGCAGGCCGCACCATCCATTTCTCCATAGGTAATTCATCACAAGCCAACACTCCACAAAATTGTTTTCCAATCAGTCGGCTCATGAGCCCTTCCAATTCTTGGGTATTCATGTCTTTGCTCAACGATCCTTAATAATAATCTACTAAAACCAGTCTTCGGCTATTCACCTCCAAGATTGAATCAGAGCATGCATAAACAATCATGCTAACGGTACAGGCTAAAGGTGTACGGAAACGCATTTCCAGCCTGAGGTTACCTTGGGACACCACCGAAAGATTTCCTGAGGTGTCATCATCAGGTGATAAATTGAAAGCATACATTGTGTAACCCTCTGCAAAATAATTTCTGTCAATAGGTAAAGAGAGATCTTTTAGATGCCTCCCGGTAGCCAGGAATAGATTGTAAAATTCTCGCACAGATATGGTGTTATTAAATTGCGGTTGGAAAGCCTTAGCAGGGACCTGACATCCGTCCTGACACAGAGCTACATACTCTGCATTGAAGTGTTGAAAATGAAATGGGTTTTTATTTAAGCTGCCCGTATTGGAGGCGTGATCAACCAAACCTATAACCACGTATTGCGGTAAAGGGCCTAGAAATAGGTTTTCTTGACTGCAGATTCTGCTGCCCACAGGTATGCTAAAGGTTTTCATGGTAATTCTTTGGATAGGGTTAAGGGCATTTCCTTGTGAGTGACCCAGACGAACTGCCGGAGATACAGACACTTTTTTAATATAAAGCGTGGCCCCCAACACTTTTAAACTAAAGTCCCCGTCCTGTGCAGACATTAGGCAAAACTCATCCTTGGCCCTGGTTAATTTTAGTCTTAAATCAACCGCATTTAAGAGTAAACGTTCTTGAAAGAAAATGTCAGAGTGTAATGGGCCTAGCAGATGAAACTCTCAAGATTCTGCACAGTAGCGAGCCCGTGCCTCCAGTCCTTTGTTTGCACCGGTGGATGGGTCTGTCGATTCCATAGAGCCTCCTGCAGTATCCTTGCTAAACAGCCCGGTGCTGAATTGGGTCTTGAGAGTGTCTTCAGAGTAGTTGAGTAAACACTCCATGATGGCCCTGTATGGGTATGGGGCACTGCTTTGACTGATTAGACATTCCCCCAAAGTCCACTTGAGAGAAGGTGGTGGCCACTGGGTAATTAATGAGACTCAATTTGGCATCGTTTGCAATATTAGTACCATCTCTTTTGGTCACTTTTAGATGCAAATGCCCAATGCCATACAACACTCCTTCCGTGGCCTCCAACTGCTCTTAAACGCTAGTAAAACCAAATGCATGCTTTTCAACCGGTCGCTGCCTGCACCCGCATGCCCGACTAGCATCTCCACCCTGGATGGTTCCGACCTAGAATATGTGGACGTCTATAAGTACCTAGGTGTCTGGCTAGACTGCAAACTCTCCTTCCAGACTCATATCAAACATCTCCAATCGAAAATCAAATCAAGAGTCGGCTTTCTATTCCGCAACAAAGCCTCCTTCACTCACGCCGCCAAGCTTACCCTAGTAAAACTGACTATCCTACCGATCCTCGACTTCGGCGATGTCATCTACAAAATGGCTTCCAACACTCTACTCAGCAAACTGGATGCAGTCTATCACAGTGCCATCCGTTTCGTCACTAAAGCACCTTATACCACCCACCACTGCGACTTGTATGCTCTAGTCGGCTGGCCCTCGCTACATATTCGTCGCCAGACCCACTGGCTCCAGGTCATCTACAAGTCCATGCTAGGTAAAGCTCCGCCTTATCTCAGCTCACTGGTCACGATGGCAACACCCATCCGTAGCATGCGCTCCAGCAGGTGTATCTCACTGATCATCCCTAAAGCCAACACCTCATTTGGCCGCCTTTCGTTCCAGTACTCTGCTGCCTGTGACTGGAACGAATTGCAAAAATCGCTGAAGTTGGAGACTTTTATCTCCCTCACCAACTTCAAACATCAGCTATCTGAGCAGCTAACCGATCGCTGCAGCTGTACATAGTCTATTGGTAAATAGCCCACCCTTTTTCACCTACCTCATCCCCATACTGTTTTTATTTATTTACTTTTCTGCTCTTTTGCACACCAATATCTCTACCTGTACATGACCATCTGATCATTCATCACTCCAGTGTTAATCTGCAAAATTGTAATTATTTGCCTACCTCCTCATGCCTTTTGCACACATTGTATATAGACTCCCCCTTTGGTTTCTACTGTGTTATTGACTTGTTAATTGTTTACTCCATGTGTAACTCTTTGTTGTCTGCTCACACTGCTATGCTTTATCTTGGCCAGGTCGCAGTTGCAAATGAGAACTTGTTCTCAACTAGCCTACCTGGTTAAATAAAGGTGAAATAAAAATAAATAAATAAATAAAAAGGTCCAGATAGTTGTCACCGTGGCCTGGTATGAAAAACTCTATGGGACCGTTGTCTGTAATGGCAGAGAGTGTGGCTATCTCCACATAACTGGACCTCTCTACTGAATGTTGGGTTAGGGGGGCCGTGAAAAGATCGAGCTCTGTCTTTATAGCTTCAGAGGACATGCGGTGTAAAAGAGCCATGGTGCTTGTTCTTTTAGAAAATACTTCCGAGTATTCTTTCTTTACCGTTTTTGGTCCAGACCTCCTTACTTTACCCCGTTTTTGACTAACTGAGTTCTTTTAACCGTTAACCTCCGTTTTTTTAGGCGCAAGCCTGCGCCTTATACCCGGAGGTCTCTTTTTTGGTCTTCGAGACAACATCATCAGCCCTGAGCCTTCTTGACGCTCGGCATCTGGTGACGAACTTCTGGTCATAACATTGACTATGCAACCTAACTTACTATATTTTTTGCTGCTGATTTTAAATGCGGTTTGGCTATGCTGAGGCCTCACTTCATAAACGGTAAAACCATCCTAAAGAGGTTACGAAATATACCTCCTATCTCCGAACCATACATGGTGGGGGAACCATAATAGCCGGGTAACCCATTACCCACTTGATCAACATAGTATGAGACATAACGGTTAGGGTCGAGATGTTGGTGTTCCATAACCCTTTTAAATGTATATGTATTATGTATATAAAATATATAATACTAATATTATATATGTAGAGAGGTTTTGGTGGGTCTAAAGTGGATTTTTACAATCGTTTTACCATAAGTAAATTCAATGTTTTCGTTCTGATCCGTTTTAAGCTCAACAAGAATGTTTTCAATATATTTCTTGCTTACAGGTACGTAGTGTGGCTTGTCGTAGGTGACAGTGACTATGTCCCCATCCTTTCCGTCTATATGTACCGTTCTCAGGAGTGGCACACAGCTGTCTCCGACCCTTTGATAGGATACACAAATATGTTGTAAAATCCTGCATGTATATCCGCGAGGAATGGGAATAATTTATCTTTCACATACGTCCATTTATTGGGACCCATCCCCAACATGTAGGCTAAGTTACCACCTGTCTTTATTCCCCAGGCAGCATCTCCTGAGACGTGTATACGTTGATGTATAGGGTTGTACATCAGGAATATTTCCATATTGTCCAGTGATAGGCCAATCGGAGACGATCCTGTCGACGGTTCTATAGAACCTTTTTTAGCCTTAATAAGTTTTGCAGGTTCCGATAACTTTTTGCAATAAAAATCACGGTCCTCATCTTTGATATTATACCAGCTATGGGGGTATGTAATCTCGCTGAGACCTACTTCCCAGGCCTCTGATAACTCTATAGGCTTTGGAAAATTGGTTGTAGAATTCAAACTCTGATTATTATGATATATATGTGCGGACGCATTACTGGGGAGAGTCAGGTAGAAGCCGCTGTGTTCCATTATGCACTCCGGTGTACACACGAATGATGATGTATTTTATCATGCATGTGGGTTTAAATTAACCCCCGATGCCTCCACCACATCCTGCTCTAATACCCAACTGTTGAACTTTTGGGGCCAGTTTTTCCAGCCGGACCAGCACACATTTTTGACCCATTTCTCTCTTTTGATCTAGAATCTCCTCCACGTGAAACACTTTGTCTTTACCCAACTGTACCTTCTGTAATTCATTCTCATAAAAAGATCCCTCTATAAGTTCCCCGTCATAATCTTTTAATGTGTAGACCGGGGGTATGCGCAGCAGACATTCTGTAACCGTGAATAGCTCATCACTGAATCCTTGCTCATATTTTTTGTCAAAAACACCCCTCAACTTGGATATACGAACCAAGTCCCCCACAATGAATTTAACATTTTTTTTTCTTATGGCGAAGGGGGAACAAACCATACAGATTTTTAAAGACTTGAAAAGAGTTTTCCGAAGAGACCTCGGAGGGTTTCATCCGTATACTCTTATGATAACTATTGTTATACCCAATTACTAAATCTTGAACTAATTATATCGATATATCTATGCGTGTTGTGAGCTGTAAAATAGCGCCACATCCGCTCCTTCAGAGTTCTGTTAAAGCGTTCAACAACTGAAGCTTTCAAATCCAAGCCTGTAGCAAAATGTACTATATTGTGCTTCTTCATGAGTTTCTGAAAATTATTATTAAGAAAATATTTTCCGCCATCAGTCTGCACTTTCTTGGGGACTCCTCCTTCCTTCAAGATAGAGTCAAAGGCCCGGGTCACCTCTGCCCCACTCTTATTTTTTAAGACCCTGACAAAAGCTATTTTAGAGAAAATATCTATGACCGTTAGCATGTAGTGATTTCCATCATTTTTATCTGCAAGGGCCTGCATGTCACATAGATCAGCCTGAAATTGGGACAATGGTTGGGTAGAAAAAAATCTATTTCTTGGAAATTGTTTTCTTACAGGTTTATGTAGAGTGTGCACATCTTGCTCTGATAGCCACTCATTCACTTTAGCATCGCTTAACCGGCTACCTGTTTCTTCGGCTAAAGCTCTCTGTAAACATTCCTTACCCCCATAAGACCCAGGATTAGAGGGATTATAATAAATGTTTTTCAACATCTGCTCTGCCATCCTTCTTGCCTCTGAGGTACAATAACGTTAATGAGCCACTTTCAAATAACGACAACATTTCATTTTCATTTTGGGGATTTTTATTTTCAAGAAAACATTATGTATTACGTATACAGACAATTCAGAATTCGTTGCAGGATACATGTCCCCGTTTTCTCAATGATCGCATCATGCAAAACCCTGTATATTTGGTTTAGATTAACAGGTTTGTGTTACGAATAACTATGAGTGGTGGGTGGAATCAGGCGCAGAGAGCAGGGTTCTGTCATATATCAAATTTATTTCACCGGTGGAACCAAAACGATCACACCAACACACAGGGCGTATATAAGTTGCCAGTCCAAAACAACAGGACAAAATAGACCGGAGAATAAAGATACGAAAACAAATCACACCATCAAACACAGAGTAACAATTAACAAGCCCGCACAAATACCCAGCAGGCCTAGTGCCCTTAAATACCCTACAAACAAACCCTAATACAAAACAGGTGTACCCAATTAACCAATAACCAACACAAATGGAAAAAGGAATCGATGGCAGCTAATAGGCCGGTGACGACGACCGCCGAGCCCCACCCGAACAGGAAGAGGCACCCTCTTCAGCGAGGTTTGTGACAGTACCCCCCCTGACGCGCGGCTCCCGCAGCGCGCCGACCCCGGCCTCGAGGACGACCCGGAGGACGAGGCGCGGGGCGATCCGGGTGGAGGCGGTGGAAATCCCTCAAGAGGGAAGGATCTAAAATGTCCCTCCCCGGTACCCAGCACCTCTCCTCCGGACCATACCCCTCCCAGTCCACGAGGTACTGCAGGCCCCTCACCCGGCGTCTCGAGTCGAGAATAGCTCGTACTGTGTACGCCGGGGACCCCTCGATGTCCAGAGGGGGTGGAGGGACCTCCGGCACCTCACTGTCTTGTAGGGGACCAGCTACCACCGGCCTGAGGAGAGACACATGAAACGAGGGGTTAATGCGATAATAAGAGGGAAGTTGCAATCTATAACAAACCTCGTTTATCCTCCTCAGGACTTTAAATGGCCCCACACACTGCGGTCCCAGCTTCCGGCAGGGCAGGCGGAGGGGCAGGTTTCGGGTCGAGAGCCAGACCCTGTCCCCTGGTGCGAACACCGGGGCCTCACTGCGGTGGCGGTCAGCGTCTCTCTTCTGCTGTTCACTGGCCTGCCTGAGAGAATCCTGGACTGCCCGCCAGGTCTCTCTAGAGCGCTGTACCCACTCCTCCACCGCAGGAGCCTCGGTCTGACTCTGATGCCACGGAGCCAGGACCGGCTGGTAGCCCAGTACGCATTCGAATGGCGACATATTCGTGGGCGAATGCCGAAGAGAGTTCTGGGCCAATTCTGCCCACGGGACGTACCTCGCCCATTCTCCTGGCAGGTCCTGGCAATACGACCTCAGAAACCTACCCACTTCCTGGTTTACTCTCTCCACCTGCCCATTACTTTCGGGGTGATAACCAGAGGTAAGGCTGACCGAGATCCCCAGACGCTCCATAAACGCCTTCCAAACCCGGGACGTGAACTGGGGACCCCAATCGGAGACTATATCCTCTGGAACCCCATAGTGCCGGAAGACGTGGGTAAATAGAGCCTCCGCAGTCTGTAGGGCCGTAGGAAGACCAGGCAATGGGAGGAGACGGCAGGACTTAGAGAACCGATCCACAACGACCAGAACGGTAGTGTTCCCCTGAGATGGGGGAAGATCAGTAAGGAAATCTACCGAGAGATGGGACCATAGCCGTTGTGGAACCGGGAGGGGCTGTAACTTCCCTCTAGGAAGGTGCCTAGGAGCCTTACTCTGGGCGCATACCGAACAGGAGGAGACATAGAGCCTCACATCCCTAGCTAAAGTGGGCCACCAGTATTTCCCCCTAAGACCCCGCACTGTCCTATCAATCCCCGGATGACCCGCAGACGGTAGTGTGTGAGCCCACCGAATCAATTTATCATGGACACCAAGCGGTACGTAACTTCGACCAGTCGGACACTGTATAGGCGCAGGTTCAACCCTTAACGCCCGCTCGATGTCCGCGTCCACCTCCCATACCACTGGGGCCACCAGCCGAGAGGCTGGAAGGATGGGAGTGGGTTCGATGGACCGGTCCACGGTGTCATAGAGACGGGACAGCGCGTCGGCCTAAGTGTTGAGGGAACCTGGTCTGTAAGAGATCGTAAATCTAAAACGTGTAAAGAACATGACCCACCTAGCCTGACGCGGATTCAGTCTCCTCGCTTCTCGAATATACTCCAGATTACGGTGGTCAGTCCAGATGAGAAAAGGGTGTTTAGCCCCCTCTAGCCAGTGTCTCCACACCTTCAAGGCCTTTACCATAGCTAGTAACTCCCGATCCCCCACATAGTTCCGCTCCGCTGGACCCAGCTTCTTAGAAAAGAAAGCGCAGGGACGGAGCTTCGGTGGCGTGCCCGAGCGTTGAGACAGCACAGCTCCAACCCCAGCCTTGGACGCATTCCACCTCCACTATGAATGCTAACGAAGGGTCCGGATGCGCCAACACGGGAGCTCCAGTGAACAGTCCCTTCAACTGATTGAAGGCTCCATCAGCCTCTGCTGACCACCGCAGACGCACCGGTCCCCCCTTCAGCAGTGAGGTAATGGGCGCCGCTACTTGGCCAAAACCCCGGATAAAATTCCGGTAGTAATTGGCAAACCCTAAAAACCGCTGCACCTCCTTTACCGTGGTCGGAGTCGGCCAATTACGCACGGCGTTAACGCGGTCACACTCCATCATCATCCCCGAGCTGGAAATGCGATAACCCAGGAAGGAAACGGCTGGTTTCTCAGCCTTGACGTATAGGTCATGCTCCAGCAGTCGCCCAAGAACCTTGCGCACCAAGGAAACATGCGCGGCACGTGTGGTAGAATAAATCAAGATGTCATCAATATAGACTACCACACCCTGCCCGTGCAAGTCCCTAAGAATCTCATCTACAAAGGATTGGAAGACGGCTGGAGCATTCTTCAACCCATACGGCATGATGAGGTACTCATAGTGGCCTGATGTGGTACTAAACGCTGTTTTCCACTCGTCTCCTCCCCGAATACGCACCAGATTATACGCGCTCCTGAGGTCCAGTTTTGTGAAGAAACACGCTCCGTGGAATGATTCCACCGCCGTTGCGATGAGAGGTAGCGGATAACTAAAACCCACTGTGATCGCATTGAGATCTCGATAATCAATGCACGGACGCAGACCTCCCACCTTTTTCCTCACAAAAAAGAAACTCGAGGAGACGGGTGACATGGAGGGTCGAATGTACCCCTGTCTCAGAGCTTCCGTGACATATGTCTCCATAGCCAATGTCTCCTTCTGTGACAGTGGGTACACATGACTCCGGGGAAGTGCAGCGTTCTCCTGGAGGTTTATCACGCAATCCCACCGTCGATGAGGTGGTAATTTGGTCGCTTTCTTCTTACTAAAAGCGATTGCCAAATCGGCATATTCTGGGGGAATGCGCACGGTGGAAACCTGGTCTGGACTCTCCACCATCGTGGCACCGATGGAAACTCCTATATACACCTCTCTGAACACTCGTCTGACCACCCCTTAAGAGCCCCCTGTTTCCAGGAAATAACGGGATTGTGAATAGCCAGCCAGGGAACCCCCAACACCACCGGGAACCCAGGTGAATCAATAAGGTAGAAACTGATCCTCTCCCCATGATTCCCCTGCGTTACCATGTCCAGTGGAATCGTGGCCTCCCTGACCAGCCCTGACCCTAACGGTCGGCTATCTAAGGAGTGCACGGGGACAGGTGGGTCTATCTGCACTAACGGAATACCCAATTTACGGGCAAGTCCACGATCCATAAAACTCCCAGCTGCGCCTGAATCGACTAGCGCCTTATGCTGAAGAGAGGGGAAAAACGAAGGGAATTTTTTTTACAAAAACATGTGACCAACAGGGAGCTCTGAGTGAGTTTGGTGCTTACTCACCTGGGGTGGCCGAGGAGTGTTCCACCGACCATCTCGACTCCCAGAGGGACTCCTCCAACACCGGTCCGAAGTGTGTCCTCTCCGTCCACAATAGGAGCAGGAGGAGCCCCCTCTGGTCCCCCTAGATGCAGCTCCTCCCAACTCCATCGGAGTGGGAGTGGGAGAGCTGGAAGGTGGAATCAACAGGACCCCTTCTGAACGCCCGCGGGCAGCTAGCAGGTTGTCCAATCGAATAGACATGTCTATAAGTTCATCCAGGGAGAGAGTTGTGTCTCTGCAAGCTAGCTCCCGGCGGACGTCCTCCCGGAGACTACACCGGTAATGGTCCATCAGGGTCCTGTCATTCCACCCAGCACCAGCAGCTAGGGTCCTAAACTCCAACGCGAAGTCCTGCGTGCTTCTCATCTCCTGTCTGAGGTGGAACAGTCGCTCACCCGCCGCTTTACCCTCTGGTGGATGATCGAACACAGCTCGGAAACAGCGGGTGAACTCCAGGTAGTTGTCCCGAGCCGAGTCTGGACTGTTCCAGACCGCGTTAGCCCAGTCCAGGGCCTTGCCCATTAAACAGGAGACGAGGAGGCTCACACTCTCCTCACCCGAGGGAGCCGGACGCACGGTAGCCAGGTAGAGCTCTAGCTGGAGCAAAAATCCCTGGCACCCAGCCGCTGCTCCATCGTACTCCCTCGGGGGGGAGAGACGCAGTGCGCCGGACCCAGAGGACGACGTAGGTGGAGTAGGTGGTGTAGGTGGTGTCGGCAGTGGGAGAGCTGAGATAGACGTCGGTAGACCACTCCTCTCCCATCGTTCCATCCTCTCCATCATCTGATCCATTGCCGTACCAATCCGATGGATGACAGCTGTGTGGTGATGGATGCGCTCCTCCATAGTGGGGAGAGGGGTGGTCGCTGCTCCTGCTGACTCCATTTCTTCAGGTGCGGGCTTCTGTTACGAATAACTATGAGTGGTGGGTGGAATCAGGTGCAGAGAGCAGGGTTCTGTCGTATATCAAATTTATTTCACCGGTGCAACCAAAACGATCACGCCCACACACAGGGCGTATATAAGTTGCCAGTCCAAAACAACTGGACAAAATAGACCGGAGAATAAAGATACGAAAACAAATCACACCATCAAACACAGAGTAACAATTAACAAGCCCGCACAAATACCCAGCGGGCCTAGTGCCCTTAAATACCCTACAAACAAACCCTAATACAAAACAGGTGTACCCAATTAACCAATAACCAACACAAACGGAAAAAGGAATCGATGGCAGCTAATAGGCCGGTGACGATGACCGCCGAGCCCCGCCCGAACAGGAAGAGGCACCCTCTTCAGCGAGGTTCATGACAGTTTGTTTCGCTGAATTTTTACAACACACACATCCGCTATAAAAGTATATAAACAACACGTATGATACATGTTACAATTAAATGGTGTTTCAAACAAATAAAGTAAAATCTTACAACAAGGTTGTTTCTAGTTCTTCAGAATCACCACCAAGCCGGGATACCATTTGTGTCCATTGTAGACACTCGCCCGCATGTCGTACATGATTCATGATTTGTTCCATTTTCAACACACGCTCTACATTAGTCCAGGAATTGTGGGTTGTGTAGAACGATACATTGTTCACTTTATTTTCAATAATTTGATGCATAACATTTGTAAGTTCTCTCAAAAGAAAAAATGTATTTATTCTCTCTAACATCGTATACACATAGTTACCCATTGCTTTACATCTAAATAACAAAAATGTCACTCGGTCTCTTGGGGTTTATTGAGCCAGAAAGTCATCACATCAGCCACCACAGCCTCCCTGTATTTGTTATCGTCCACCAGGGTGTGTCGGATTTCTTTGAGTTTCTCGTGGATGTAGATCGCCTCCTTCAGTTCATGTAGGAATGCCTCGGTTACCCCGTAAACTCTGGGGATAGATGGCACAAGGCCCATAGACTCCAGGGCTCTGACCAGCAATGGTATAAACCTGCAGGACCAAAGTATTTTCACCAGCGCCTCAAAATGGTTGAAGAAGTAGTATCTTGGGGGGTCGTAAAGGCATGGATCCCTGCGCTGGCTGGGGTGATTAATCTCACAACCAATGCATTTTTCTCGGATATATTCTCCAATCACCACATCTAAAAGTGTGGCTACAGAGGCCTTGATGGTGTCCACAAAAATAGTACTGACCACCCCATCAAACACGTCCTCAGGCTGTGTACATGTAGGGGGTGTCGCGGGTCTAGCCAGGGGGGAGTAGAATGTTGGGCTGCGCGGCATACAATCCTTAGGGTCGGGCCCCCATGACGTTTCGGAGTTCTGGCATGCGGTAGGAATATCCATGGTTAATGCGTAAGTGAAGAACGGTAGGTTTTAAGGACCCTTCTTTTATTGTTGAACCAGCCCTCGGGGTATCTGGGCGTGGTTAACGCAGCCGCGTACTTAGTTTTCTTCGTGGGGTGACCCTTCTGACGATGTACCTTCTTGGGGCTCCTTTGATTCATATATATATATTCATATATATTATGCACTTCTTTAGCCGAACAATGCTCTGGCGCTGTTGGCTCTGTACAAACAGAGCGTCCAACAACTCCAACATTTTCAATTCCATTAAATCCAAACTTTTAAAAGGAATAAGCATGCGCAACCTAAAATCACCGACCAAGCCTCCATCCCGGATGTTTTGGTTGCGGATTTCCTCGGTGCTGATATAGAACTCCACGCAGCCACAGGGCAGTCCATTCTTTCTCTGTATTTTCACCCTGTGAAATACTCTTCCTGAGGAGTCAGGGGTACCTTCCCAATGGGTCTCGTAGCCTGTGAACAAGCTGCACCCCTTGGTGATACGTCTCAGTACGGGACACAAAACCTGGCGAAAAACCGTCCAGTCTTCAACCACATAGTCCACTCCTAATGTCTGGTCGGTATATTCATCTCCTTCGGCTACCGTATAGAGTTTCACTCTACAGGCCAAGTAATCAAACAGATACCCCCATTGCTGTCCATTAGACATCAGCACTTCATCTTTCAGCGCAGTTGCAGGCGGTATCTGGGTTCTATACACACTTAGAAACCGCTTTTTTGGAGCATCGTATATTGCGGCAGTATACTTTGCCCTTTCTCTATGTTTCAGCCGCGGTCTTGCTTCCGTTGTTACAGTCATCACAGCTTTGCCACTGATCGCAAAATCCATGTTTACTGTTCGCAAAATCCATGTTTACTGTTCTGGGTTCGCACGCCTTGTTCTGGACATTTATAATGCGTATGCCACAGCCAATACCCCAGGACATTCCTGCTTCATCAGATAACAACCCTAAGGGCAATAAAACTGGGGGCCATACCCGTTCATGGGTATACGCCATTGAAGCGACTCTTAGGGCCATCAGATCATTTCGTCCGCAGACCAGCTCTTCCAACGCATATCTGGGTAGACTTGAAGCACTCAGGGCATGTTCAATTTGACACAGCGTGAGTCTTATTTTAAGCCATTCTCTCATCCTTAGCGCTGGAGAAAAACTCTCGGCTTCTGCCCGATAAAGGGGTTTGGGGCCGCTGTCTGTGAATATCTTAACCGTAGATTCCTCAGGTTGGAATATGTAAAACGTGTCCCTCACTCGTACCCAAAAATTCTTTAAAACATTCTGGAGCCTCACGCAAAACATCCTCCAGGCTTTTGTCATTGGGTTCATGACAGGAGCTGCAGAGCACCCCGAGAATTGGCCTAGGAGACATATTTTTTATGTTTAATATTCGGGCCTTTATTAAAAAAATCGCAGGCCTTGATCTGGACATTTATAATGCGTATGCCACAGCCAATACCCCAGGACATTCCTGCTTCATCAGATAACAACCATAAGGGCAATAAAACTGGGGGTGGGGGACATACACGTTCAAAAGTTCAAACACTCAACCCCCCCAGTTCAACCAGGCCCCTAGACATCAATCACCATGACTACTTCAAAGGATGCAATATAGATATAAAATAACACACACCCTCTAACACGTGACCACAGGAACAGGATGGCCTGGCCGGAGGCCCATATTTGGACATACGTACACGTCATCATGGACACAGGGTCATAAATCAATTACTTTGACCCGTGCCGTCTACTTTATTCTCTCTCTCACCTCCAATATCGTTACGGAGAATTTGTCAGTATGTCCAACTGGCCTCACAAACGTACAGTAGACCACGTGTATGGCGTTATGTGGGCGAGTGGTTTGCTGATGTCAATGTTGTGAACAGAGTGCCCCATGGTGGTGGTTGGGTTATGGTATGGGTAGGCATAAGCCACGGACAATGAACACAATAGTATTTCATCAATGGCAATTTGAATACACAGAGATACCGTGACAAGATCCTGAGGACCATTGTTGTTTCAGCATGATAAAGCATGGCCCCATTTCGTAAGGATCTGTACCCAATTCCTAGACATGTCACCCATTGAGCACCCATGCTCTGGATCAACGTGTACGACAGCGTGTTCCAGTTCCTGACAATGTCCAGTAACTTTGCACAGCCATTGAAGAGGAGTGGGACAATATTCCAAAGGCCACAATCAACAACCTGATCAACTCTATGCAAAGGAGATGTGTCGCACTCCATGAGGCAAATAGTGATCACACCAGATATTGACTGGTTTTCTGATGTCCTTTTTTTAAGTATCTGTGACGAAACGTATTCCCAGTTATGTGAAATCCATAGATTAGAGCCTAATGAATTCATTCCAATTGACTGATTTCCTTACGTAAACTCTAACTCAGTAAAATCTTTGAAAGTGTTGCATGTTGCATTTATATTTTTGTTCAGTGTATATATATCTGTTTCTGTTTTCCCCCGCTCTTAAATAGCATTTCCCTTTTGAGCAGCAATCGAGAGATCAGCAGAAGATACATGTATGTTTCTAGTCACTACATTTTTACTTACAAAACTCCCTTTTACAGTCAGCTAATGATCATGAGCCTGACATCATTGCATCAAGGGTTCTGACTAATAATGTCTTGGTTTAATAAAGCACAAAATAATGCTGTCTCTTTGTTATAAACTGTGTTTACTTTGTCAAACTTTATCACGGATACAATTCAATGACTTGCCACTTTAGTTAGAACATTTTAGTTGTTCGGGAGAGAAATACACTGACCCCTTGAGACTTGCTTTGATTCACACCATTACCTTTCAAATGAGGAGAAAGTGCAGTCCCATATTTGACCAATTATGATACTGCACTGTAAGTTTATTTAGAGTAGTGCTACTGTATACCACTGATTACTTGGGTTACTACAGCCAGTGCTTGAAATGTTCTGAAATAGCTGCCGGTACTCATTTTAGGTGCTGGTTCTCATCATATTTAGGTGCCAGTACTCATCATATTTGTAAGCCAATATAGTATAAGAGGTCCCGGAACTCAAGCTGTAGAAAATTAAAGGCACTAGCGGTGTGTACCGGCCCAATCCAAGCACTTTACAGCCGTATAATGAAATGTATTTTAATACACTTGATCAAGATCATTCGTAAAAATCCTAATTTAAGACAATGTCTTAAAGGTTATGTTTTCTTCTGTTATTTAGACATAGTGTGTATATTCTACTTTCCCCACTTCCCGATAGATTGGCTTTCACCATGCTTCATTTAATTCATCTGGCCTGAAATTGAGGCTAGCTCTATGGCGGTGGTGACAAATAGAGATCTGGACACATCAAGTATGAGCTCGTGTTTGATGTATTCCGTGGAATGGAAAAAGACGGGAGGCTTGACAGATGTACATTAATAAGATGTGTATTCTCCCCAGGCCAGGATTTAGAGCAGATTGGATTACTCAAAATACACTTTGCTTTATAAAACGAAAATAATGTAAAATGGTGCCAACAGAGAGGGCTGCCTCACTTCTAGTCCTTAGGAAACTTTGCAGTATTTTCTCATCTTTATTACATACATCTTTATTACATTACATACAAGTGTTATGACATACAGCCGGGAATAACTATTGGATGTCAGAGCGGCGTCAACTTACCAGCACTACGACCAGGAATACGACTTTCCCGAAGCAGATCCGAAGCACACCACCCAGGGCATTTGAACTGATTCGAGAGGTCGACTCAAAACAACGCTGCAGGAGGAGTGGGAGTCAGAGCGGTCTTCTAGTCAGACTTCAGACGCGAGCACACCACCCACCGCTTCCGGGTATATTACTCAGGGTAAGGGTTGCTTGCCAGAGATCATCAGGGATTGTAACATCAGGGTGTGAAACTACCTCAATTCTATCAGCATATCGACTGTAGCACTCGCACTGGAAAAACACTGGACCATTGTTACTCTAACTTCCGCAATGCATACAAGGCCCTCCCCCGCCCTCCTTTCGACAAATTTGACCACGACTCCATTTTGCTCCTCCCTTCCTATAGGCAGAAACTCCAACAGGAAGTACCCATGCTAAGGACTATTCAACGTTTGTCTGACCAATCGGAATCCTCCAGATTGTTTTGATCACGCGGACGGGGATATGTTCCGGGTAGCCTCAGAGAATAATATTGAAGTATACGCGGATTTAGTGAGTGAGTTTATAAGGAAGTATTTTTGATTGACGTTGTACCCACTTTGACTATTAAAACCTACCCTAACCAGAAACCGTGGATAGATGGCAGCATTTGCACAAAACTTAAAGCACGTACTGCAGTTAACAATGGCAAGGTGACTGGGAATATGGAAGAATACAGGCAATCAAACAAGAAAAATGTCAGTATAGAGACAAAATGGAGTCGCAAATCAACAGCTCAGACACGAGACATACGTGGCAAGGTCTACAGACAATCACAGACAACAAAAGGAAAACAAGCCACGTTGCAGACACCGACGTATTGATTCCAGACAAACTAAACACCTTATTTGCCCTCTTCGAGGATAATACAGTGCCACCAACGTGCCACACTACCAAGAACTGTGTGCTTTCCTTCTGTGAGTAAGACATTTAAACGTGTTAACCCTAGAAAGGCTGCCAGCCCAGACGGCATCCCAAGCCGCATCCTCAGAGCATGCACAGACCAGCTGGCTGGTGTGTTTACGGACATATTCAATCTCTCCTTATCCCAGTCTGCTGTCCCCACATGCTTCAAGATGGAGACCATTGTTCCTGTACCAAAGAATGCAAAGGTAACAGAACTAAATAACTATCTCCCCATAGCACTCACTTCCGTCATCATTTAAAGTATGCAAACATTGGCATATATTAACCTTTATTTAACTAGGCAAATCAGTTAAGAACAAATTCTTATTTAGAATGACAGCCTACTGGGGAAACTGTATTTTTTAGGAGCAGAACAACAGATTTTTACCTTGTCAGCTCAGGGATTCGATCCAGCAACCTTTCAGTTACTGGCCCAACGCTCTAACCACTAGGCTACCCTAGACCCACTTCAATTTGCTTACTGCCCCAATAGGTCCACAGACGATGCAATCACCATCACACTGCACACTGCCCTATCCCATCTGGACAAGAAGGATACCTACAGTGGGGAGAACAAGTATTTGATACACTGCCGATATGCAGGTTTTCCTACTTACAAAGCATGTAGAGGTCTGTAATTGTTTATCATAGGTACACTTCAACTGTGAGAGACGGAATCTAAAACAAACATCCAGAAAATCACATTCTATGATTTTTAAGTAATTAATTTGCATTTTATTGCATGACATAAGTATTTGATCACCTACCAACCAGTAAGAGTTCCGGCTCTCACAGACCTGTTAGTTTTTCCTTAAGAAGCCCTCTTGTTCTCCACTCAATACCTGTATTAACTGCACCTGTTTGAACTTGTTACCTGTATAAAAGACACCTGTCCACACACTCAATCAAACAGACTCCAACCTCTCCACAATGGCCAAGACCAGAGAGCTGTGTAAGGACATCAGGGTTAAAATTGTAGACCTGCACAAGGCTGGGATGGGCTACAGGACAATAGGCAAGCAGCTTGGTGAGAAGGCATGACAACGATCTGAAACACACAGCCAGGGCAACTACGGAGTGACTCCGTAAGAAGCATCTCAAGGCTCTGGAGTGACCTAGCCAGACTCCAGACCTGAACCCAATAGAAAATCTTTGGAGGGAGCTGAAAGTCCGTATTGCCCAGCGACAGCCCCGAAACCTGAAGGTTCTGGAGACGGTCTGTATGGAGGAGTGGGCCAAAATCCCTGCTGCAGTGTGTGCAAACCTGGTGAAGAACTACAGGAAACGTATGATCTCTGTAATTGCACACAAAGGTTTCTGTATCAAATATTAAGTTCTGCTTTTCTGATGTATCACATTGTGATTTTCTGGATTTTTTATTAGATTCCATCTCTCACAGTTGTAGTGTACCTATGATAAAAATTACAGACCTCTACATGCTTTGTAAGTTGGAAAACCTGCAAAATTGGCAGTGTTTCAAATACTTGTTCTCCCCACTGTATGTAAGAATGCTGTTCATTGACTATAGCTCAGCATTCAACATTAGCCTCCAGAGTTCATCAATAAGCTTGAGGCCATGGGTCTCAACTCTCCCTGGGCAATTGGGTCCTGGACTTCCTGACCGGCCGCACCCAGGTGGTGAGGATAGATAATAACATCTCCAATTCACTAATCCTCAACACTGGGGCCAAACAAGGGTGCATGCTCAGCCCCCTGCTGTACTCCCTGTTCACCCATAACTGCTTGGCCATGCATGCCTCCAACTCAATCATCATGTTTGCAGACGACACAACAGTAGTAGGTTTGATTACCAACAAAGATGAGACAGCCTACAGGGAGGAGGTGAGGGCTCTCGTAGTGTGGTGTCAGGAAAATAACCTCGACGGGACCGCAGTGGAGAAGGTGAAAAATTGTAAGTTCCGTACATATCACTAACAAACTGAAATGGACCGCTCAGACAGTGTGGTGAAGAAGGCGAAACGGAGCCTCTTCAACCTCAGAAGGCTGAAGATATTTGGCTTATCACCTAAAACCCTCACAAACCTTTACAGATGCACAATTGAGAGCATCCTGTCGGGCTGTATCACCTCCTGGTACGGCAACTGCACCACCCACAACCACAGTGCTCTCCAGAGGGTGGTGAGGTCTGCACAACGCATCACCGGGTGTAAACTTCCTGCCCTCCTGGACACCTACAGCACCCGATGTCACAGGAACGCCAAAGGACAACAACCAGCTGAGTCATTGCCTGTTCACCCTGTTATGATCCAGAAGGCGAGGTTAGGACAGGTGCGTCAAAGCTGGGGACCGAGAGACTGAAAAACAGCTTCTATCTCAAGGCCATCAGACTGTTAAACAGCCATCACTAGCACAGAGAGGCTGCTGCCTATAATACAGACTTGAAATCATTGGCCACTTTAAGAAATGGAACACTAGTCACTTTAATAATGCCACTTTAATAATGTTTACATATCTTGCATTACTCATATGCCGCTCTGACATTGCTCATCCATATATTTATACATTTTTCTTCCATTGCTGTTAGATATTGCTGCACTGTCAGAACTAGAAGCACAAGCGTTTTGCTACTCTCGCATTAACATCTGCATGTGACCAATAAAATGTTATTTGATTTGAAATTAGTTTGTTTAGCATAGACTTACTTTTACAGCAAATCTGGGTCAAAGATTTGCCACGTGTTGTTGTCCTCTTTAGCCGGTCTCTGTGATCCACTGGACAGTGGGACACTAATCACTCAAATAGTGTCAAAGGACTTGCAAGCAAGAGATAACTCTTCCAATTCAGTGTAGTTAATTGTTGTGAGTAGCACATATTCGTTGTGAGATTCTGTTTAATTTAATTATTGATCTTGAACAGGGTCAGACAATGTTCCTGCTGCGACTGAGGCTGTCCTAATATGGACACCATAGATATGACATTTACATGGTTTCATCGCAAGACTTTATTTGTGCTAAATTTGAAAAGGTACATTACATATCTTCATATCCCCTTAATTTTTCCAGCTCTTTTGAAAACTTCAAACTATGTTTCTTTCAAAAATGTGTCGGAAAGTATGTTTACATCTGGTCAGGTTTATACTGCTTTGATGGACGACAAGTAGAAGAGTTGAAATGAAGGATTCAATCCTGAATGTGTTATCGGTTCATCTTTTTATTCCTCCACTGATGTTGCATCTTCATCACACTACTCAATAGCGTTCCTCATAGAATTTCAAATAAATCTTGATGCATTGTATCCAACATAATTTGTGTAAAGGCTGTTGTTGTGAGAGTAATGAAATTAGCATCCATATTTCACTGGGAAATGAAAGGTTTTATTTCAGGCTTTGAGTAATATTCAGATGGCTGAGCATATTAGCATAATTGCTGCATCTTGGAAATAAGAGGGCAGCAGCGCACTTCTGAATCTTGTTTGTCACGCCTCCGCTTTGGCTTACTTTTTTTGTTCCTCAAAGACCAAATAAATAATCCACACCGCCAGGCTGAACCAGAGAGCGACACCAATTCTAAGGTCACAGGTTCAAAGACTACTTTTTTTTTTTAAAGCTATTCGACAGCTGACATTTCCATCCATGAAATGTTCAAATGATTGTCATCATAGACCATGTAGGAGGTTAGGCGCATCACCATTCATGAATTCAGTAGTAGGCCTACATGATGCCCAAGCATGAGAGGTGGAGTGTGTATGTCGCCTATTTTGGGGGCCAGATATGGGTTATGAATGAGGATTAGTATTGGGCGCCATAACCCAACATCATTTGCAAATTTAATGGTTCCAGAAGTCCATGCCAAGGCAGTATTTCATTAATTAAAATAACCCACTTAAAATGATGACACGTGTGCAGAGTGATTGATGCACACATCACTCATTGCGGTATTCCTCTATGACCAATGAATTTCCAAACTGCCGCTTGGAAGCTTGATCCCAGCTTTCGACAACGTTGAGAAAACACCAAAAAAACGCACCACTGGACCTTGTTCAAATAACGCTAATGAGTTTTTCCCCCCAAAACCATAAGCTCCAATGAAGGCCGTCCATTCATTGGGTTGCATACCTAAGTGTGTTTGTAATTGAATCCGTTCAGAACGTTAATTAGTGCAAAACTTGTTTCTGATTTACTAACTTAATCCTCGTTAGAACAGCATACCACATTGTTTGCTTTGGAAAGTATTGTTTACCATCCCATTTAGCTGTGTCATAGGAAATGAAGTCCTTGAAATCATGCTGCCTCTGTGTTTCCTTTAATAATGACACATTATTGTAATGCTGCAGTGATTCTTCCCTTAATGCACATTCAGCATACGTCCCAAATGGATCACTATTCACTATTTAGTGCACTTCTTTTGACCTGGGCCCATAGGGAATAGGATGCAACTTGGTATGCAGACGCAGTCTCTGGCCTGAGTAGGAAAGGAGGAGGACAGAAAGATAGCTCCTATTTCTTTTGGATTGCTGGAACGTTAAAGACCGGAGTGTATGTGAGTAGAGCTAAATTAATTGCCTGGCCTTTACCTCCACTCCACCAGAGGATTGTGCCTGTGTCTCCCAGAGTAGATATCACTGCATCATCTCTCCTTCATCTCTCTCTCTCTCTCTGACATCCCCCCAATCTCTTGTTCTGTTCTTCTTTCAATTGTCCTCCTCCCTATCACACTCTAAATGTATGTCTCCCTCTCTCTCTTCTAATTTCTCCCCCTGTCATCACTCTCTCTTCTCAGGTTTCATCTCTCCATCTATCCTCACTCTCTCTCTTTACCTCTATCTATCTCTCCCTTCTGCCGTAGTTCTCTCCCCTCTATCTCCAGCCGACAGTGCGCTGATGATGCAATGCTAAATCACCAGGTGCTTTAAAACATACCTTCTTTCTCTTGCTTCCACCGACTTGCCTTAAATCCGTGTTTCAAATATACCCCCCCCCCCCCAACACACACAACACACACATAGACAAGCAACATACACATCACGCACAAACACAACACCCACACACTCATTTTCATTACTTGACTTTAAAGCAACCAATGTTTGCAAGAATAAATATTTCTCCTCTCTATTCTTGTGATGTTTCTCTCTCTCTCTCATGCACTAGGACTAGGCAACAAGTCGTTGATTTGGGAAGATGCAGCCGTGCTGTAAGCTCAGGTGGTTTACTTTGTAGTGTGATAAGGGAGGGGCCGTCGAATCTACTGGAAAATGTAGAGGAAGATTAAATACCTCAACTCATGTTTGAATACCTCTGTGGTACAAACAAAGATGCCATGCTCTATTGAAGGGGAATGTGTGTGTGTGTGTGTGTGTGTGTGTGTGTGTGTGTGTGTGTGTGTGTGTGTGTGTGTGTGTGTGTGTGTGTGTGTGTGTGTGTGTGTGTGTGTGTGTGTGTGTGTGTGTGTGTGTGTGTGTGTGTGTGTGTGTGTGAGCATATCCATGTATATCCATGTATGTGTTGTGTAGTGTGCGTACCATTTTTTTTTTTTATCGAGCACCAGTCTGTGGCCACATCAAATGTGACATGAATCATTTGATTCAGCCCTCTCTCAGATAATTCAATTTAGCCAAAAGAAATGCACTTACTCTAAGGCCACCATACTACGTGACCAAAAGTATGTGGACACCTGCTTGTCGAATATCTCATTCCAAAATCATGTGCATTAATATGGAGTTTGCCTCTCCTTTTACGCTACAACAGCCTCCAGTCTACTGGGAAGGCTTTCCACTAGATGTTGGAACATTGCTGCAGGCACTTGCTTCCATTCAGCCACAAGAGCATTAGTGAGGTCAAGCACTGATGTTTATGTTGATTAGTTTAGCAGTCTGAGTTCCAATTCTTCCCAAAGGTGTTCAATGGGGTTGAGGTCGGGGCTCTGTGCAGGCCAGTCAAGTTCTTCCACACCGATCTCGACAAACCATTTCTGCATGGACCTCGATTTGTGCACGAGGGCATTGCCATGCTGAAACAGGAAAGGGCCTTCGCCAAATGTCATTGTATGCTGTAGCTTTAAGATTTCCCTTCACTGGACCTAAGGGGCCTAGCCCGAATCATGAAGAACAGCCCCAGACCATTATTCCTCCTGCAACAAATACAGTTGGCACTATGCATTGGAGCAGGTAGAGTTCTCCTAGCATCCACCACAACCAGATTAGTCCGTCTGACTGCCAGATGGGAATCGTGATTCATCACTCCAGAGAACGCATTTCCACTGCCTCCAGAGTCCAATAGCAGTGAGCTTTACACCAACTCCAGCCAATGCTTGGCATTGCACATGGTGACCGTAGGCTTGTATGTGGCTGCCTGGCCATGGAAACACATTTCATGAAGCTCCCGTCGAACAGTTATTTTGCTGACGTTGCTTCAAGAGGCAGTTTGAAACTCGGTAGTGAGTGTTGTAACTGAGGGCAGACAGGGTTTTTTCCAAGACCATTTTGTGTGGCTGATTGGGCTGCATGACGAGTCGATTGTTGACAACTGTAGCATAAGCCTAACCCTTTTCCTAACCATAACCTCATTCTCCTAACCTGCTAAGCATTTTAGTTAATAGGCTGACCATACAATATATATTTCGAAAAATATATTTAGAAATCTATGTTATTCAATTATTGCACCCACACTGCTCGCGCGCACGCCGTCTGCGTTGCCAAATGTTCGAAATGACAGGCTACTTTGACACGGGCAAACTGTGAATTGGAACAATAAAAACAACCTCATCCTGAATCCTTCAATAACCTATTTCTACTGTATGTATATAAAGACACACATATTGTACAATATGAGGAGGGAATTATTTTCCTGAAATAGCTTCATGTAGGCTTGCTTGTAAGCAATGCCTGGTTTTTATACCATGCAACCGCTTGTTAGCCACTCCCAATGATTTGGGGTTGTGCTTTGCTTCTTGAGTGTTCTGACTTCTGAGAAGTGTTTTAAAATTGTATTGTCACTAGAACTCCTTACTGTCAATGTTGGGTGAAGTAGCTAGCTAGCTAACCAACAACAACTGGAATGCCACACTCAGCCTTCAGTGCCTTAAGCAGCACTGCAGTCAAGTAAACAAACTCACAAATAGCTTCGTGATGTCTAAAATAACTGGACAAGAGGGCATTGAACCCATCATTGTTCTATTGACAAGTATTACAGACAAAACAAAAGACTATAGATAGTGTGTCATTATTGATTACATGCCTCCCCTCTCTCTTTTCACTCTTTTCAGTGTAAATACAACTTGTCAGTGACATCAAGAATGTTACAGCAACTTATGGAGGAGACCTGCATCTGTATGTAGACTTCTACTGTAAGTTCACAACTTATAAACCTGTATCATAATTGGTCCTGTGTCACATTGAAAAGACTGTTAGAAGATGTGTTGTTGGTGGCACTACTTTGTAGTGATCATTAGGCATGGCATCTAAAGTAACCAGCAAAGTGGATTAGAAAGGTTTGCTGAAAGAGGTTCTTGTTATGCATTAGGGGGAGCTATTAAAAATTTTGGAAGAAAAACGTTCCCGTTTTAAACAAGATATTTTGTCAGGAAAAGATGCTGGACTATGCATATAATTGACAGCTTTGGAAAGAAACACACATTTCCAAAACTGCAAAGATATTGTCTGTGAGTGCCACAGAACTGATGTTACAGGCAAAACCCAGATAAAAATCCAACCAGGAAGTGCCGCATTTTTTTAAACTGCCTCATGCCAATGACTCCTTATATGGCTGTGAATGAGCTACGAATGAGCTTATTCCCCAAGGTGTCTACAGCATTGTGACATATTTTTAGGCATTTCCATTGAAGAATGGCTGTAAAGGACCATATATAGCATGTGGTCACATGGTGTCTCCCGCATAAAATCTAGCGTAAAATACTGAGGTAGCCATTTTTCCAATCGCTTCTTATGAGAAACCAATTGCCTCGACGGATATATTATCGAATATATATGTTAAAAACACCTTGAGGATGGATCGTAAACAACGTGCCGTGTTTCTGTCGATATTATGGAGCAAATTTTGAAAAAAGTTTGGCGTTATAGTTGTAGCATTTTACTGTCGATTTCTCAGCCAAGCATGATGAAGAAACGGGAGCTATTTCGCCTACAAAAATAATATTTTGGGGAAAAAGGAACATTTGCTATCTAACTGGGAGTCTCCTGAGTGAAAGCATCCAAAGTTCTTCAAAGGTAAATTATTTAATTTGGTTGCTTTTCTTATTTTCGTGAAAATGTTGCCTGCTGCCAGCAGAGCAAGCATAGCATTATGCCATGATAAACTTACACAAATGCTTGTCTAGCATTGGCTGTAACACATATTTTGAAAATCTGAGATGACAGTGTTGTTAACAAAAGGCTAAGCTTGTGTTTGAATATATTTAATTCATTTCATTTGCGATTTTCATGAATAGGAAAAGTTTCTAGGGGCATTTATGTCCGCTGCGTTATGCTAATGTTTTTGAGGCTATGATTACGCTCCTGATACGGGATTGCTCGTCGCAAGAAGTTAGCAAAGACCTGTGGGCAAACTGCTGTATTTCGCTCTAGGGTTTGTTTCTGGACCACACCATAGTTTTACAGTTTGAGTGCCCGGTGTGTGCCTTAAATAATGCTGATTCTTAAAGGGCGAATGAATTTCCTGATTTTGCCTTGTTTTAGATTTGGTTCATTAAGCCAAAAGTCAAACAACATTTACCACAGGCATTACGATAAGGTACCGCACACCTGCACTCCAAATTGATAACTTGTGTGCAGCCAGCTGTGGGCATGTGGGTACTACTTACTCTGTAGTCAATTTTGACAATAGAATAAAGGTTTCTGACTCATATAGAAGCCACATTTTATTTTTTTATTTTTTATTTCTCCGTTATTTTACCAGGTAAATTGACTGAAAACACATTCTCATTTACAGCAACGACCTGGGGAATAGTTACAGGGGAGAGGAGGGGGATGAATGAACCAATTGTAAACTGGGGATTATTAGGTGACCATGATGGTTTGAGGGCCAGATTGGGAATTTAGCCAGGACACCGGGGTTAACATCCCTACTCTTACGATAAGTGCCATGGGATCTTTAATGACCTCAGAGAGTCAGGACATGCTACACAGGGCAGTGTCCCCAATCATTGCCCTGGGGCATTGGGATATTTTTTAGACTTGAGGAAAGAGTGCCTCCTACTGGCCCTCCAACACCACTTCCAGCATCATCTGGTCTCCCATCCAGGGACTGACCAGGACCCAGGGTGGTATGCTGCTGGTAAACCATACAGTGATTTCGGAAAGCATTCAGACCCCTTCACTTTTTCCACATTTTGTTAAACTACAGCCTCATTCTACAATGCATTAAATCATTTTTTCCCCTCATCAATCTACACACAATACCCCATAAAGACAAAGAAAAAACAGGTTTATAGAATTTCTTGCAATACAATTTAAGATGGAATAAATTGCGTTCAATACCGGACAAAAACAAAGTGGAGCGTGCTTTCAGGTCACGTGCCTCTAACAAACAGTACACTAGACTCGAGCCTCGTTCTGAACAGCCCTATTTCATTACACAAAGGACAAACATCAACAAATTTCTAAAGACTGTTGGCATCCAGTGGAAGCGATAGGAACTGCAGGCAAGTGCCTTAGAAATCTAGATCTCCATAGAAAACCCATTGAAAAGAGAGTGACCTCAAAAAAATCCTGGATGGTTTATCCTCTGGGTTTCGACTGCCAAATAAGTTCTATTATACTCACAGACAACATTCAAACAGTTTTAGAAACTTCAGAGTGTTTTATATCCAAATCTAATAATATGCATATCCTAGCTTCTGTGTACCACAGAGTAGGTAATGTGAGTAAATGTGTTCTTACTGTAATTTCCCCCTGCAGAATTGAGACTTGGCCAAATAGCGGAGGCAGAGACAAAATGCTGACTGACCAACAAGAGCGGGCTGTGGTGAATTTGGTTCGGGACAAAAATATATTCTCCTTGCATAAATTTGGCAGCACGTCTTGGACAATGACAACACGTTCAACAATGTGGAAGCCATGTTTGCCGACTATTGCACGCATGCTGAAAAGGCACCAGGTGTCTCTAAAACAGCTATACTGTGTGCCTTTTGAAAGAAAAGCAGACAGAGTGAAGCAACTGAGGACTGAGTATGTTCAGGTATGTTCAGTTTCGAGATGCCTGTTGTGAAAAATTCACCCAAAACTCTACATCATTGTAATCAGTAATTCTCTTTCCAAAATTTCTTTTTAGAGGGTGATGGGGCTGGATGCTGACGAAAACCATCACAAATTCCTCTTTTTGGATGAGGCAGGCTTCAACCTGGCCAAGACAAGGAGGGGAGGTCGGAATTTCATTGGCCAGCAGGCAACCATCCAAGTACCTGGATAATGTGGGTCCAACATCACCATGTTTGCGGCTAAATCGGAAGACGGTGTGGTGGGACGCATACCTTGTATTGGATCATATAATGCAGCTCTCCTTGTAACCTTCCTTTATGAGCTAAATCAGGTCTGCAGAGCTGATGGCGTGACTTATGTCATTATGTGGGATAATGTCAGGTTCCACCATGCTCAAGTGGTGTAAGCATGGTTTCAGGCCCATCCACAATTTACCACCCTGTACTTACCCCCATACTCTCCTTTCCTTAACCCGATTGAGGAATTTGTCTCCACATGGAGGTGAAGGTATATGATAGGCGCCAGCACGAACAAGCCATTCTTTTCCAGCCCATGGATGACGCATGCAATGACATCACAGCAGACCAGTGTCAGGCCTGGAATCGCCATGACCGAAACTTCTTCCCAAGATGTTTGGCTAATGAAAACATCCATTGTGATGTGGATGAGAACCTGTGGCCAGATCCACAAGACAGGGTTGATAGAAATATTGAAGTACAGTAATCAAGCCTTTGTTTTGCTTTTTACAGTAAACCAGGTGAGGAACACTGCAGTTGATGTTTTACTATAGTTTTCTTTTTTGTAGCTAATTATTTTTGCTTTGATTCAAAGAAACCTATGTTGTGATTTTATTGTATTTCATCAATACATTTCAGATTTTGTTAAATGATTCCACTGTGTCTGTAGTATTCTCTCTACTATTCATTTTACAGTGATGTATTTACGTGTAGTACTATAATGAAACACGTATCACATATTTTGTACAACAATATTTAATGATTGTATGAACAACTACACAGTGACACTATCGGTATCTTGTGTGTGGGTGATCTCAATTAATGTTCCCATGGTATTTCATGATAAATGAGTTATTTGAACCAATGATACTGCAAATGCAAGGTTTCGTTAAAGATTTGACTGCACAATGCAATGTTTTGAACATTGGACAGTCTGTGTTACAAGTGATGACCGTTTTGAGTTTTGTTTCTAGAGTTTTGAAAAATGAAATAGGTTCTGATATTAGTGCCAGGGTAACTGTAAAAAAAACTGTGTAAGGAATGGACTTTTTTGTAGGTGTTGATACATTTTTCGTACTGGAAAATCAAGACTGAAATTTCTAAGTTGAAATTTCAAACCTGAAATACACTAAATGTTTTACATTTCCTTCATTGAGAACTTATCCTGCAACAGGGTGATTATTAATTAAGATCCTGTGTGTGTGTGTGTGTGTGTGTGTGTGTGTGTGTGTGTGTGTGTGCGTGTGTGTGTGTGTGTGTGACAATCATCAGTCATCTTAGCACAAGCTGTTGCACATCATCATTCCTATGCAGTACTTGTCATATTACAGATCTGACTTTGTCATTCTACAGGTACTGTATGTCATAGGAAAAAAACGAATTGTACGTTTTGTAGCTAGAAAACACATCTTGGGATACATTGGTAGTCTTGCCACTTTCAAAACATTTCATTTCACATTCTGATTGTCTGTCTTTTCCAGATTTAATCTTAAACTAGATACATATATCTTCAAAAGTAAATATTTAAATATTTGTGGTTTACCTACTGTAATTAGAGGCATAAGATGTAACACTAAATTACATTTAGAATAGACTGCTTTCCTTGGGTGTGCCTAAGACATCATCACATTTGACTATCGCAATGCAGTGAAGAGCCACACACTAGCCTATAGTAGTATGAAGGATTCATTGATAAAGAGGTGTGGGGAGTAACATGTAAGGTGAAAATCTGTTAGGAATCTCAGCAATGTTATCAGGGAGGGTGCTTCATTTAGCTGCTTGATAAACAAACACTTATGGGAGAGTTATGGGTCCCCCTCCAAAGCTTGATCTAGAGTGCCTGCAGATTTACTACAGCCATCCTGCAGTGAGTTAACACACAAGCACATTCACACACTGAACACACACACATTCATCCGGCAGGCAATAAAGAAGAGTGGGGGAAGGGTTGGGAGGAGGTTGTAGGTAGTGCCTGCAGTGCGTCTATCACACATACACACATCCCTCCCATTTTTCAAGCGTATAGGCACAAGGCCTCGAAATGAATTTAATTGGAAGCCCTCAATGTACCCTTACAGAAAACCACATGATCTCACATGAAATTTCACGTGAAATCATGTGAAAACGGGCTTTTGGAACACTTCACATGTCATGTTATCACATGTTTCTTTACATGTTATCACATTAACTTAACTTAAGATCACGTGATCACATGAAAACATGTGTTTTTGGAACACTTCACAAATGGTGTTTTTTTTGTAAGGGTATTTTATCCCCAGCTAAGATCCTAATTCAGTTTTGGTCAATAGCAGACAGTGAACTGCAATACCATCACTAGATAATCCAATTAGTTGAGATAGATGTCTGGTTAGTTTGGTGTACCACTGTGGGAATACAGGACCAACCACACAGGTAGCATTCAAGTAAACAAAAATCTAACAATACTCCAAAAAGTTTCGAACCGTGAAGCAGTTCCCAATAATTACTTACATCACTGATATGAAAAACAAGTGAGGTCTGGTGTTCCTTTTCAGTCAAACCAAACACATTTTCATCATGAGGTTGGGATGCGTAATCAAGAGTTATATTTGTGCATGAGCTAAGCAGTTTAAACAGCCCCTTGCCTGGGGACATGCTATTTAAATGCCTTGTTTACAGGTAAGGCAGGATGACCAAAATAAGGATGCTAAACTTAAATGTCTCGCAACTGAGAACATGAATTAATCATCTCCAAAACCCACTTTCATCCGTGGCTTCAGTTTTGTCTTAGTTTGCGAAATGACATCGACGGTAAATAGTCTACTGTTCCACCCCATGTTGTCATCGACCGTGGGGAACAGCCTGGAAGAGACGGGTTGAATAATCAACATTGCATCATGACGCACGAATAGCTTTTAAATTGGGCTCACCGTGTCATTCATGACTAAACAAACAAGAGCCTTTTCGGATCTTCTTCGTCTCCAAAAACAGCATAAAAAACAGTCAAGTGCATACTTGTACTTTGAAAATAGCGTTGCCCTTGAAAACAGTCCTTTGGGCCGTCACGTCTAACAGGGCCGCATTATTGTTTTGCTACCAGTTGATTTTTCTCCCTCTTCTCCTTAATCAGGACATGATAATAAGTTCCAACCTCCCTCTGTGTTCCTTTTTCACGAGAAGACAAAAAATTACAGGCCATTGTAGCGAAAGGCTTTTGATGTTGTCCATTCCATAACTTGAGAAAAATTCTATGCTGCAAAAAAAACCAAATGTAATTAATATCGCCACCCTCTCTAATCAACTGATGTTTAGAGAAGAGGCCCTTTTTAAAAACAAACTTGCTGACTCTCCGAAATGTGTGCAATTTTACATTTAAAAATAAATGTCAAGAAAATAAAAAATGGCCCAGTTGTAGCCTTTCGTCTTGGAATAACAAAGGAGGTGACTCCTCGGAAAATATGTTCTAATGATGTACGTCAGGAGTGTGCTCATTACTTTCATCACGTTCCAGAGACAATAACCCACGACAGAGTCCAATCATCCAGGGAGAGAGAGAAGTATCTGAAGAACCCATGGATGCATCCCAAATGGCACCCTATATTCCTTATAGTGTACTACCTGTTAGTGAACTATGAAGGGAATAGGGTGCCATTTGGGAGGCAGGCCATGAAATTAGGTCAAATATTAACATTTTCCAGCCTAATGAGGAACCTCTGTTTCTCATTTGGTCCCGGCTTACAGTATATCATCAACGGTGGGGCTTGTTGCTTTGAATCACATCGACTTGTCAGTGATCTTTGCTGATGACTTCCGTTCAGCCATACATCGGATACCGACTGTTAACACTTCAGTACATTATCTATCACTCTATTTTGCAGAATAATATGACGTTTTTGTGTCGTTGGCACAGATGACAGAACCATCTTTGTTCATAAGAAACATGGACTTGTCAGTGCTCTTTGCTGATGACTTCGGTTCAGCCATGCATCGGATACTGACTGTCAACACTTTAGTCCATTATCTATCGCTCTATTTTATGACGTTTATTTATTTATTTTTATTTAACCTTCATTTAACTAGGCAGTCAGTTATGAACAAATGATTATTTACAATGACGGCCTAGGAACAGTGGGTTAACTGCCTTGTTCAAGGGCAGAATGACAGATTTTTACCTTGTCTAGCAACCTTTCGGTTACTGGCCACTAGGCTACCTGCCTCCCCGATTAGATTGGAGTGTTTTCTACAAAGTGAAGAGGAATGCATTGTGTATCTGTTTGGAGATAATATGTTGAGAGGATGGCCCAGCTCCTTCACTGAAGATAGAGGTTAAAGGGATAGTTGAGTGATTTTACACATTTACACATTTGTTTCTTTACATTGAAAGCTGTCAATGAACAATGAGTGACTACAATCCACAATTTGGTTTTGTTAAACTAGCCACTGCAAACAATTTAGCCACATTTGGGATCAATTCCCAGTGTCAATCTCTCCCATTTAAAATACATATCTAAACGTTTAAAATCACTGATTAAGCACAATAACAGCATGTGGATGTCAAGCACAGAGAAAATCCCCTAACACATTAAAGCTGAGAATCACACGATGGAGAACATACAATACAAGGTGTTGCCTATGTGTGAAGGGTTTAAATATCTATATCCTGTAAAATGATCTGCACTGGCTCCTCTGAACATCCTGCACAAGGACAGAGGACTGTAAACACTCAACATACTATCAACCATCTAATTTATGCTAGTGTCCCAAATCATGTGCCCCAAATGGCACCCCATTCCCTACATAGTGGCTGGTCCTAGCTACATATTCGTCGCCAAACCCACTGGCTCCAGGTCATCTATAAGTCTTTAATAGGTAAAGCTCCGCCTTATCTCAGCAACACCCATCCGTAGTACGCACTCCAGCAGGTATATTTCACTGGCCATCCCCAAAGCTAACACCTCCTTTGGCCGCATTTCCTTCCAGTTTTCTGCTACCAATGACTGGAACGAATTGCAAAAATCACTGAAGTTGGAGACTTATATATCCCTCACCAACTTTAAGCATGAGCTGTCAGAGCAGCTTACCAATCGCTGCAACTGTACACAGCCCATCTGTAAATAGCCCATCCAACCAACTACCTACCTCATCCCCATATTTGGTTTTGTTTTTCTGCTCTTTTGCACACCAGTATTTCTACTTGCACATCCTCATCTGCACATCTATCACTCCAGTGTTAATTGCTAAATTGAAATTACTTCGCCACTATGGCCTATTTATTACCTTTCCTCCTTACTCCATTTGCACAAACTGTATACAGTTGTTTTATTGTGTTATTGACTGTACGTTTGTTTATCCCGTGTGTACCTCTGTGTTGTTGTTGTTGTTTTTGTTTCTCTGCTTTGCCTTGTCTTGTTCAGGTCGCAGTTGTAAATGGGAACTTGTTCTCAATTGGCCTACCTGGTTAAATAAAGGTGGATTTTTTTTGTATAAATAGTGCACTACTCAAAAGTAGCACACTTTAGGGATTATGGTTCCTTGTAGGACATAGCTTTAGTCTTATGTAAGATTAGTCTTATGTCCATTAGTGGTTACTGTATTCATTCTAATGGCTGTAGAGGTTGGCAAGTCTGAGAACTGTTTGACAATAACTAGTTTGAGCTGAGTTGTCTGAGCCAATTAGAACTCAATGTATAACAGTTTTTGACCAATGGTGGTGTACCAGTGCCATCCCAGTAGACCAAGCTGTTTGTTGTTAAATTTGATGGTCAATTCCAGAATCCTATGAATTGTAATGGTTGTAAACACAAGTGT